>NC_081828.1:51771433-52076433 GCF_030867095.1 Alligator mississippiensis
CAAGATAAAGCCCCAACAGGCATATCTGCTCAAGAAGGGCCAGCTGGGGAAAGAGATAATGAAGACTCCAGTCCTGAAGCAAAACATGTGAAGGAGATTTCTGCAGCTGTTGAATCACTTGCCCAAGAGCAGTCTGTGATAGACTGTCTCAAATACTCTATAAAAGATGACATTGTTCCTGGCACCATAGAAAAGATTTCTGCTGTTCTCTTAGAAGACACATCAGATAATCTGTTGTCAGAAAAACTGGAAAAGCAACGGATCTTAGGGGAGGAGTGTATTGAAAAGTTAGATCATCTCTCTTCTAGAGTTTTGGAGAAACTTGCTACTCCACTTATGGACTTATTGACAAAAGAAAAGAGCCAGTTAGAAGCACAACTTAAATTGCCACTTCGAGAAGAAGAAAAGTCAGAAGATCAACTAGAAAAGGTCAGCTTGCTGACAGATGTTCTCCTTAAGGACTTTCTTAAAGATGCTGTTAAACAATTTCAACAAATCAAGAGGGTCAGGAATGAGAAAATTCAACTTAGCAATCGAGAGCTTTGTGATGGCCAAGAGGAATTGTCACCCAGAACACCAACCCAACATGTGGAGGAACAAGGAGAGAGTAGCTTGCAGGACTTTTTCTTAAATTCTAAATTGGAAGATGAAAGAGAGGAAGTTTCTTCTCCAGATATGTGTCCCAGACCAGTGAGTATACATCTTGCATTGATTTGGGGAAGTAACAGTTTGTTTATTTGATTTGTTGAGTTTGAAGAACAGTGTGTGTCAACGTTTTTATGTAGATCTTCTCCCTTCACTTCCCCTTCTAACTTCCTCCTTCCTGCATCACAAGTCCTCCACTAATACTGCATGTCCCACCTTCTGGTACATGCTGGACATATCTACAGGTGTGTTTTTAATGTGCAGTAACCTATTTTACTGCGCATTAATGCATCATGTAAAAAACTATGCTAATACATTAATATGCAGTAAAAATAGGCTACTGCACATTACACATCACTAAAAAAGCATGCATTTTTGTTACTGCGCATTAGGGCAGCCTAATGTTCATTTATTTAGCAACTCACGTTAGAGGTACTGAATTTAATGTGCATTAGCAAAAGTGCATTAATGAACGTGTTGATGCACCCACTCAAACATTTTGGTGGATTTACAAAGGTATATGAAAGATCTTCTCATGTCGCATGCAAAAATGAAAAGCATTCTGTTTAGAGAGAAGCCTATTCATATACTTGTTTATTGTATTTATCTCTTCCCTTTATTGCTTTCTAATTTAAATTTGACCAAAAGAGACTTTTTTGCCAAAGAGTAAATTTGCTTCTGCTTACTCTCCATATTAAGTAATCATCCTCTGACATTACAGTTAGTTGCTTTAGAGATCATTATGGTGTCAAACTGATCAAGATGCTGAGTAACAGCTCAGCAATAAATGACGTTTTGTATCCAGTGGATGGCTATGGCATGAACAGAAGTTCAGGTTTTTTCATAGCCACCCTGAAGGGTAAGAATGTAAGACTCGGCTTTTCTGTTGAAGTTCCAAGGAAACCTGACCACTGTAGTGGTGGTCTCTTGCTGTCCTGTGAAGCACCAGGTCACCTCCCATACGCCACCAAAACAGCCATCAGATAGTAATGGCTTTTAGGCTGTTGATTTCAGTTATATGCTTACTGATTATAAGTCAAGTGAAAAATTCCATACCCCATTACCAAACTATTGAGCCACCCACCCCATCTTAAACTGTTTGATTTCAGAGCAGAATGAGCATCAGGAATGGATCATTTATTTTTAAAAATACTTCTATCTAGTCTAAAGTCTTCAGTAACTTCTCAGAAGCATTGAAGAACGAATGGTAAAAGCACAGGTATATAAATAGAATGAATATTCTCCTATTGTTTTTTAGTTTTGAATAAATTCATATAATCTGCCAGTTATATTACAAGTATATTTAAATATCTATCTGGATTTGAATTCAGAGCAGACAATAGTTTATGATACTGCTTTTGCTAGTAACTTTAATTTGGTTTTTATCACAGGAAAGCCCAGTGTTTGGTGCCAGTGGGCAGAAAGAGCTTGCCAAGCGGTTAGCAGAACTGGAGCTGAGCCGAGAGTTCTTGAGTGCTTTAGGAGATGATCAAGACTGGTTTGATGAAGACTTTGGTTTAAGCTCCCACAAGGTTCAGCAGAAGCAAGCTGAAGAACCAGCAGTGCTGCCCAAGACGGAGCCACAAAAAGTGCCAGCAAAGCCATGTGAGGAACCTTTGGCTGTCCCTCATACTGCAGTGGAAGTGGAAGGCATGGTACATGAAGCAGCTGAGGAGTTGTGGAAGTTGAAAGAGTTGGGTCACGATCTTCAGAGTATCAGCCTTCCTGTAGACCTTGGGAATACCATCCAGGAGCAGGACATGGAGACCATTAGCAAACAGGTCTATAAAAAGGTACAAGCCTGTGGAACTTTGATCTCATCCCATGGCTAGTTTGCCTTTAGCAGCTAATGGTTTTTAAATGTTTACTTTTTATTTGTCCAGGCAGTATTTGATTTAACAAGAGAAATTTTTGGGGAAATCTTTGCTGAGGATCCTAATCTCAATCAACCCATTTGGATGAAACCATACAGGATCACTTCTTCATACTTCCGGCGGGTAAAAGATCCTAATGACCTTGATGAGATCAAGGTAAGAAAAAGGTTGCCACAAAATACTCTGTAAGGGTGGATAAGCATTACCTTGGGCTTTAATAGGTGTAGCTAGTGATTCACAAAGAGATCTCAAGTGTGGTCCTAGTTGATAAAGGATTATGGAAAAATGTAGAGGTGCACTGATAGATCAGTCCGTATTGGATCAGCACCAATAAAAGAAAAACTGGCATTATTGGCAATTGGCTTTTTTTTGGCCAGTGTAGCCAACAGTGTCACTAATTAAATGCCATGTGCATGCACGCAGGTGCCGTGCACATGGCCAGGAATGTAGCGGGGCAGCTTGGAGAGCTTGTCTGGCCAGTAAGTCCTGGGGGGGGAAGGGGTGTTGCGGCAGGCATTTTAAGGCCCCTACAGTGAGGAAGAGAATGGGGCTGGGGCAGGAGCAGGCGATGCCCAGCTGGGACAGGGCATGGGACAGAGCTGTGGGCGGCTTGTCCAGGTGTGGGGAGGGGGGACAGCTCCCCACTGCTATGCACACTCTGAGGGGCATGGGGGGCATGTGCCCCCCAGATTTCACCTGGCCCCAGGCCTGCAGCAGGCAGCCCATCCTCACCCCACACACAAATCTGGGGGCCACATGCCCCCCATGCTTCCCCTGGAGTGCACGCAGCAGCAGGGAGCAACACCCCACCTCTCCCTACCTCCCTCGCGCTCCCAGTGTCCCCAAGACAAGTTTCCCAGTTCTCTGTCCTACACCCCATCCTGGCTGGACAGTGCCTGCATCTGCCCCAGCCCCCTTCCTCCTTCACCGTGGAGACCTCAATCTGCCCCACCCCCCTACACACCTTCCCTCCCCCATGCCCCTTTCCCCCTACAGACATACCGGCCAGACATTGCTCTCCAAACTGCCAAGATGCACATCGGCAATCAGATCGGTATTGGCTGATATGGCTGGTTAATAATCTGGTGTCAGTCAAAAAGATCTTTATCGGTGCACCCTTAGAAAAATGGTATTTTTTTTACTCAGCAGTTTTGGTCCCCCCTGTTCTAAGGGTTATGTGCCAGTTTTAGTGATTTAGGGGCATAGGTTTATATTGCAGATCTAACCAACCTTAATCTTTGTGAACAGATTTATGTACCTGTGCTGACTTCAGTAGGACTCTGTGCAGGTGTAAGGGCAATTGCAGGATTGAGTCTAAGCAAGCCAGACTTTATATGTGTTTATGCATGGTTAACTGAATGCTAAATTTCCATCATGCCTGTGCCAACCCCATTACCCTTAATGGAAATAGTCATATGCATCTGAGGGCATGATTTGAATCTGAAGAGGTTGCACTAGGATAACTGAGGGCCTTGTTTCGCTTGCAGAATTTGTGTCACTGATGATGATGCACAAGAAGGCAAGCTGGGGTTGTTCAGATTGACACTAAGCCCCTTTGGAATTTGCAGGGCTGAAAGAAGAAATGCTGCTTGTCAACAAAGTGGTTTTATATTGAAATCATCAGGATACAAACAAGAAATTCCTAAAATGCATTTTTCTAGTCATTTTCAAATAAAACTGAATTTTAAGGAACTTGTCCTTGATATTGCATTGGATCTATGGCACTGTCAGGAATACAACCCAATATTCCAAACTATAGCTGTCCCCAAACTGCTATTAATAAGAAGAGAAGGATAAAGTCAAGAAGATTTTTAAAAAAATGGAGGAGAAGAGGGCATCAGTCTCCAACACACATTTTCCTGTTATATTCCTCCATGAACTGAGATTTAATCTCTAGCTGACTGTATTATATTTAGAATTAAAAGTTGTGCTTTTAAGAGCATTGGAGCATTTAAGTGATGACTTCTGTCCCCAGTCCTGTATTAAAAAAGTTTTACTTTTTCATAATATTGCTTTTAAGATGGTGGTAATAATGGGCAATTCTGTTGTAAACTCCTTGAAATGTAACATTTTGAAGAAACTTGAACTGAAATATACCCTCTATACTATGATCTGATTTGTAGAGCGGGTGCTTTGAACGGGATTCACCTTTTCCCTAAATATAATGATATCAATTTATTTTCTGTCATATAGAATTTCATTGCAGCTGAAGTGCTGAAGTTATTCTGCTTGAGGAAGGAACCTAATCACAAAACCGATTGGCAGAAAATGATGAAATTTGGACGAAAGAAGCGGGACAGAGTGGATCATATACTGGTCAGTGGATGAAAACAAACTATAATGTGACCAAGTGTGCTACCCCCTGAATTAAAAGTGTTACCTAGATCTCAAAAGAAGGCACCACTGATGACATTTTATAAAAGGTAGTTAAACCTAGGTGCAGTGCTGGACAATATTTTGAGTCCTTAATAGTTCAGATAAGTATATGTGAAAGCAAAGGCAACAGGGAGAGTCATGAGGAACAGAGGATGTCTTATCAGGTGCAACTTTTAAAAAGTTGATCATTACCCAGTAAGTAATAAATTAATTAATGTGTTAATTGTTGATTACATTTATGGAATGATTGAGAGGGGTCTCTTGGCGGTGATGAAAAAGATGAGGATTCTGCTTGACAATGTAAGAATTTTCTGTACGTAACACTTTCTTTAATTATATTCTGCATTGTTAGCTAAATATCACTTACTTCAAGCCATGGATCACTTCACTCTTCTGTTCTGGTGGATAATTTCCAGAAAATTAATGGGAAATTTTTTCAGCTAGCAACTGAATTGAGCTTTAACTAATAAAAAGGTTTGAATTTAGCCTTTGAATATCTTGGGATATCAAATCCTGGGATATCAAGGCTTATGTACATACAGTGCAACTTAGCTTGTGTGCAGTTCCCTAAAGTTCAGCCACTTCCTGTGCAAATAGTGTATCTATTATACACCTGCACCAGTTCACTATGGTAGCTTCTAATTATTGAGAACTAATCCAAGGAACAAAATAGGTTCCTTCTTTAAATACGGTATTTACCCAACTACAAGACACCCCTGAATTTAAGACAACCTCCCCAATAATGAGATTCTGTATACAGAAATGTATTAATTTATTATGATTTCTGTGTATGGAATTAATTATTGGAGGATCATCTAAAATTCATCTCCCTCACTACTGCAGGCAGTGGGGGGCAGAGGTGAAGAGGGGGGGCAGGCAGTGGGAGAACAGACATTGGGGAAGGCAGTAGGGGGAGCACATGGTAGGGCAGGTATTGGGGAGCAGTAAGAGGACAAGCAGTGGAGGGAGCAGGTAGTGTGGATGTGGTGAGTCAGGCAGCTTGTCCCCTGCTGCCTGCCTCCTCCTCCCTCCCTTCCCCCCCCCTCCCCCCCCGCCTTTTTACAGGTTTTGTAAAAGCTTGCCTTTAGAAACTAAAGAATAATAGAAACATATCCATTCTTTTTTGCTCATGTACCTGAGTAAAGATGTCTTAAGTAAATTAATATCTACAATTTACAGTGTATAAACTAGTATCTAAAAATTCTGTAGTTAGTCTGTTAAGAATGGCTAGAGAATTCTGTAGAGGATTGTGTTGTTAGTCTATTAAGAATGGCTAATTGATTGTCCACATTTGATTTGATGCTTATAAAAAATGCTTAGGTGCAAAAATAACCTAAATTAGATTACCATTATATCTGAAAGAATAATTATAATATGAAGCAAAAATAGATAGTAGGTCTATGCGAAGCGGCAGGCATTCGCTTCGGATTCAGATTCAGCCGATTCGGAGGACAGTGATTTGATCCGGAGATTCAAATCACTATCCCGATTTGATTCAGCCGAATTGGATCCGAAAGGTTTGGTGCTGCTTCAGACATTCGGCCACAGACTAAACAGGCAGCTGGCAAGTCTTTTGGGGAGGAGGGAGGGATTGGGACTGGGGCTGGGAGAAGTTGCCCAGCCAGGGCAGGAGGGTGCATTACTCAGGGAGGGGGGTGCGGGATGTGGGCGTGGCAGTGCTTGGAGTGGGGGCTCTGCCCTGCTGCCACGCCAGGGTGGGGAATGCAGGTGCGGCTTGCCCCGGGTGGGAGTGGGCAAGCGGTAGCAGGACATAGCCCCTGCTCCCAGTGCTGCCATGCCTGCATCCCGCACCAGCTGGCAGGCAGTAGCAGTGCTTGCCTGTCTGCGCCAGCTGGCAAGCAGCGGCAGCACAGTCCCCGCTCCCAGCACTGATGCAGGCACGGCAGTGTTGGGAGTGCGGGCTATGCCCTGCTGCCGGTTGCCCCCTTCCGCCTGGAGCGATCTGCGCCTGCATCCCACTCCCCCTGCCCCAGCTGGGAAAAGCGGCAGCAGGCCATAGCCCCTGCTCCAAGTGCTGCCATGCCCACATCCCATGCTCCCTGCTTCCCTTCCTTAGCCCCATGCCCTCTGCCCTAGCTAGGCAGCCTGTCCCAGCCCCAGTCCTTCCCTCCCCTCTCCCCCAACCCCAACAGACTTACCAGCTGGAGGCAGCTGTGTCATCTGCCTGTTTAGTCTATGGCTGAACTGCCGAATCTTTTTCTGAATCAATTCGGATGGTTCGAATAGTAGTTAGTGTGAATTTTGGCATTCAGGAGTGTCTGAGAGGGGGCTTTAATTATTTAAATATTTGATTCATGTGTATATAACATCCCCATGATAACTGCAGTGGAGGTTTACATAGGTAGGTAGTGTTAGGAATACGTGTAAGGGGGAACAGGGAAAGGGAATCAAGGCAGTCTGAGACTGCAGGGAGCCAGACACAATGGCAGGTAAGTTGGGGGAGCAGGTGGTAGGGGGAAGCTGCCTGCCTCTTACTGCCTGGTCCCTATCACCTGCACCCCTGCTGTCTGCCCCCCACTGCTCCCTCTGCTGCCAGCCCCTTATGGCCCCCCACCACCTGCCCTCCCACATGCCCCTCTCGTCACCTCCTTCCCCCTACCACCTGCAGTAGTGTGGGAGGGGGGGTGAATTTAAGATGATCCTCCAATAATTAGATTCCATGCCTGGGAAACTATAACAAATGTTCAATGCCTTTTGGAGGAGGGGCATCAGCTGGTCATTTCAAGAAATCTGTTTCTCAGGGCTCTGCAGCTGGATTGAGTAGCATTCACACACTTCAGTGCTTGAGGTCAACTTGAGCTTTCCTGCCTTCCAACTCTTCCAGCAGCTGCATTGGTCTCTGGTCCCTCCAGCAAACCTCTGCAGCAATAGCTCCTACTTTGCTGCTCAGTGCAATTCTTAGATAAGCTGTACCAGGAGTATTGCTAGCAACTCTTTTCCATTACTAACACTAAAGCTTGCTTCTGCAGGTTCCCTTTTTCCAGCATCAAACAGCTTGGCTGGATACCAGTTCTGATCTTGCCACAGATCTTCATTCCCTCAGCATTATGGCCACGTCTCTTCTGCTGCCATTTCTGTGGATATTCATGGTTCTCTTTCAGGTGTGAGGAACCTTTTACAGACTTTTTCCCCTGTAGCCTTCTGGGTTTATAGTCCTTTTCTGTCTGAACTTAGATTTGACTTCTTGGTATCATTTCCCCACTGCCCCTTTTGTTTCTTGTCCATACAAAAAAGAGAATTTCAGAAGCCTACTTTCAGGTTTGTTGACAGTGTGCACCCTTACCCTATTCAGAGATTTTAGTTTAAAAATCTGGGCTGAGGGGAGAGATTTTGTGGAAATTTAGTATTTGTTACAATTTTCTTGGGATAACAACTGAACCATTTTTCTTTTTTGAAAAAAAGTAAATAATTTCCTAGCTGAAACATAAAAAATGAATTGTCAATGTGATTATTCAAATTTTTCTTTGGAAAATTCTGGTCTTCCATAAGCAAAAAAAATTCAGTAACTTCCACTGATGATTTCAATGAAAATCACAACTGTTGGTAAAAAACTAAACCTTTTTGAAAGTCCAGTAGTTCTTCACAGTTAAAGTAAAAAAAAATCTGTGACCAGTTTGAGTTCCATTATCCTCTGATCTTGATTTTTTTCATACTCCACAGGAGATTTTCTTAGGCACACGTGAGAATTGGATGCCAACCCTCTTTTATGTTCATGGGAAGTTGGGCATCTTGCTGCTTTGTGCTTCTAAAGATCCCCCCTTCAGTTTTTGAAATTTACCTTCTTCTTTGTAACGCGGGTAGGGTCAGCTCTTGCCTGGTACCTTCTCCCAGCCTCCCTGCACTTCCCACTCTTTGCCTGCAGCAACTTTGATGTTATTAGTTGTAGGGCAGTGGGGAAGCCCTCAAACCAGTAGCAGCTCTGAGGATAGCCTGACCTGTTCAATCAGGTCATTTGTCCTACCCGAGCCCTTTCTTGCCCACCTGCACCCATGCAGAAGTCCCTTTTCATGGGGTTGCCTTGCAGGTTTCTGAGAGCTTGTAGGGGCTCCAGCTGTCAAAGCCTAGGCACCTTTTTCTCTCTGTCCATGCTCGCCTTGGTCCACTGATTAAAAACCTCAACCACTGGATTATAGATCTGGCCTCAACAGTTGTTTTCACCCCTTTTGGGGTTCTGTCTCAACATGCTAGTCTTCCCCTCAGCTTGAGGCTGTCTTCTGGCCCCTATAGCAAAAAAGGGCCCACACCTCAACACCCCTGCTTATGGTTTCCCTTGCCCCTGTAGTCACAACCCAGACTTCTAGTTCACAAGTCCAAACCAAATAAAAAAGCACAAGCCATCTGCATGTCAAAAGAAACACGTTTCCCTCCTTGGGTAAATGCAGCCTGCAGGCCTTACCTGCTTAGGAGTGTTTTGTCACCCAGTTTGCCTGACTGTCCACCTGCACCCACGCTCTCCTGGGCTCCCCTCTTCCCCTCTCCTTGTTTGGCCCCAGGCTGGGTTTAAATCCCCTAACCCAGCCTCCTCCTGCTCACCTGCTGCCCCCGGAGACCAGGTATAGCCGGTCACTCAGTTGCTCATTAGCTGCCCCTTAAGTGCCTGCCATCTCAAGCCTCACCAGTCACAGGGGTGTGGGGGTTCCTTGTTGCACTCTCTCAATTTGTTGTTACAATTTCATTATATTTAAAGCACTGGCAGTAGTGGTGTTGTAGTAGCATAAACCAAATTATCCCTGCTTTTTCACTTGGCCTCTTAGTCTAAAGTTAAATTGACGAATTCTTAGAAAAGATTATTAAAGAGGCCATTCTCAACAGACTGGCCAATGGCAACTTCCTGAGGGATAGTTAGCACGGGTTTGTTGCGGGTAGGTCTCGCTTGACCAATCTTATTTCCTTTTATGACCAGGTGATCTATCACCTGGACAAGGGAGAGGAGATTGATGTCATATATCTTGACTTTAAAAAAAGCCTTCGATCTGGTATCCCATGATCACCTGTTGACAAAACTGGCCAACTGTGGCCTTAGGTCCACCACGATCCGCTGGCTGGGGAATTGGCTCCGTGGTCGGACCCAGTGGGTGGTGGTTGACACAAGTCAATCGTCATGGTGCCCTGTGAGCAGTGGAGTCTCCCAAGTCTCTGTCCTTGGACCTATTTTGTTCAACATCCTCATTAATGATGTGGACATTGGAGTCAGAAGCGGTCTGGCCAAATTTGCCGATGATACCAAACTCTGGGGTAAACATCCACACCTGAGGACAGGAGGGCAATCCAGGCTTACCTTGACAGGCTCAAGAAATGGGCAGACGAGACCCTGATGGTGTTTAACACTGAAAAATGCAAGGTTCTCCACCTTGGGAGAAAAAACCTGCAGCATCCTTATAGGCTTGGCAGTGCTACACTGGTTAGCACTACAGATGAAAAGGACTTGGGGGTCATGATTAACCACAAGATGAATATGAGCCTTCAATGTGATGCTGCAGCCCGTAAAGCAAGCAAAATGCTGGCTTGCATCCATAGATGCTTCTCAAGCAAATCCTAGGACATCATTCTCCCATTGTACTCGGCCATGGTGAGGCTGCAGCTGGAGTACTGTGTCCAGTTTTGGGCTCCTCAATTCAAAAAGGATGTGGAGAAGTTTGAGAGAGTCCAGAGAAGAGCCATACGCATGATCAGAGGTTAGGAAAACAGACCTTACGATGACGGGCTGAGAGCTATGGGACTCCTTAGCATGGAAAAGCGCAGGCTCAGGGGCGATCTGATGGCCACCTATAAATTTATCAAGGGTTTTCACCAGGATCTGGGGGGGTGATTGTTCACCAGAGTACCCCAAGGGATGACAAGATCCGAACGGTTATAAACTTCAGCAAGACCGTTTCAGGTTGAACATAAGGAAGAATTTTGTCACTGTCCAAGCCCCCAAGGTCTGGAATAGCCACTACCACTTTGCGCAGTGGCAGTATCGTAGCCAATGAGGTCTGGAATAGCCTGCCACTGGAGGTAGTTCAAGCACCTACATTGAACGCCTTCAAGAGAAAGTTAGATGCTTTTCTTGCTGGGATCCTATGACCCCATCTGACTTCCTGCCCCTTGGGCAGGGGGCTTGACTCGATGATCTTCCGAGATCCCTTCCAGCCCTAATGTCTATGAAATCTCTGAATTTATCCATGTGAGTAACGTTTAAGCTCTGCTACTGCTTTCTTTCTGTGGAAGTAGGCTGGCCAAGTTTGTGGACAATACTAAGTTATGGGAGAAAGCAGTCATGCTAGGGCAGGGATGGGCAATTATTTCAGGCTGAGGGCCACTTACTGAGTTTTGGCAAGCCATTGAGGGCCACATGACAGGCATCCAAGGGCAGATAAATATTAATTTTCTAAATTTTTTAGGGGCCCCGTGGGCCAGATAGCATGGGCTGGCAGGCTGCATCCAGCCCATGGGCCGCATCTTGCCCACCCCTGTGCTAGGGGATAGAACGGGGATCCAAGTGGACCTGGACAAATGGAAAAGTACATGGAGCAGAACTAGATGCAGTTCCATAAGGATAAATGCAGAGTGCTTCATCTGGGGAGAAGTAACCAGCAATATGAGTATAGTTTAGGAGGAGAGTCCTGGCCAGCACAGTGGCTGAAAGGGACCTCAAGGTTATGGTTGATCAAAGGATGAACATGAGCCACCAGTGCGAAGCTGTAGTCAACAGAGCTTATACCATACTGGGATGCATTAGCCAATGCGTTGCCGGCAGGGCTAAGGAAGCAATATTTCCTTTTTATTTGGTGTTGGTGAGACCCCACATGGAGACTGGACAGATACCTTGCTGGGATCGTTTGATCTTAGCAGTATTCCTGGCCAGAGCAAGGAGATTGGACTCGATGATCTTTGGAGTTCTCTTCCAGCTCTTAATTTCTATGATTCTTCCCAGATCATAGAGGAAGGTGAAGCTGGACAAAAGCAAAGGTAAAAGTTTAGTTTTGGGGGCCAGTGAGCCTATGAGTGACCCTCTCTAAAACTTACCTGACCTTAGCCTGTTAATTTAAGGCCTGAAGTCCTTCTATTCTGTCGTAGCTCTGAAAAATAGAAGCAGTTTGCAATAAAAGGGGGTCTGTTTTGCAGTTGCAGGCTTTATAGTTGGAAATGAGGAACCTTTTTCCATGACTCCCCTATGGATTTGGATTTTGGGGTTTTGTTTTGTTTTGTTTTTAATTATTTACAGTGTGATAAGGAAAAGAGCCTACTTGCCTGTGCATGTGCAACTGCACAACATCATAATTAGGTACCTACCAAATTCGGGGCTGCTGCCCACCAATTTTGTGGTTCAAGCACATGCCAGTCACCGCTTTCATGGCAGAGCACAGCGGGACCCCCCGCAGCTCCGATTGGCCAAGAGGTTCCAGAATTCCCACCCCTCCCAGGAGATTGACAGTTGGCTGGCTGTCAATCTACAGGGAGGAGTGGGGCTTTGGGGGTCCCTTTGCATGGTGGGTGGGAGGGGGGGGCTGCCGTGCTCTGCTGGAAGAACATCCCCCTTCCTCTCCCTGCCCCCATGCTTCAGGATACCAGGGCTTCCTGCCCTTTTCTATTTTTGCAGCGCTTAATTCCACTTCTCATTTGCTACTGAGGTTGTTTTGCACCTTTTCATGGTCCCTGCACTTTCATGGAGATCAACCGAATTCATGGTTTCTGTGGAAATCACAATTTTGATAGGTCCCTAATCAAACGTTTGAGTGAGGTGGGAAGGGTGAGAGAGAATGTAAAAAGAGCCTTGGGTCATTCCAGCCAGTGTGAGAAGTGTATTGATTAATTGCCAAAGATGAGCATAATTTTATGGGATGATTCTCTTCTGTCATGGAGCAGCATCAGCCAGCTTCTTGGTCTCCACAGCTGGTGAGGGTGGGGGGAAATCCTCCTTATAGGCACTAGGCATTACTCAGCCATTTCTACCACTAGAGGGGGCCATGGAGGAAAAATTAACTCTTCCCCTGCTTCTATGGCAGCACACCTGTTTTTTGCAGCAATAACAGTCTAATCCTTGGTACACTTTATTCCATCTGTAGCACCCCCTAACTCAAGGGTGGGCAATTATTTCAGGTGGAGGGCCAGGTACTGAGTTTTGGCAAGCCATCGAGGGCTGCATGACAGGCATTCAGGGGCAGATAAATATTTTCAAAATTTTTAGGGGCCCCACAGGCTGGATAGAATGGCCTGGTGGGCTGCATCTGGCCCGCAGGCCGCATTTTGCCTGCCCCCTGCCCTAACTGCACCAATAGCTCTTTATTTGCCAAATCAATAGCAGCATTCAGGATCTTCAAAACATCTGCTCCTAATATGCCAACACTTCCTAGTGGGGTGAGCCCAAAAAACAAATAACAAACTGGAAGCACAGTGGGCTTTTGCACCCAAAACCACACTTGCTTACTAAAGATAACTTTACTTTCTTTTTCATTTTGCAATTTAGCTAATTACTGCATTAACCATTTGGCCACCAGAAGCAAGAAGCACATGGATCCAGACATTTCTGCCACCCACGTTTCAAATTCCTTCATGCTTGTAGGACTCAGAGCTTCCAACCCCAAGATGAAAGCATAACCCTGGTTACCTAAATCAGTTCCAGAAGGCCTCCAAATTTCCCATTTAGGTTGTAACCTTCTCTGAAGGAAGCATCTATTAGTCAGTGTATCTCTCAGCAGGGTTTTCACCACGCTCACCCAGGGATGCCAATATACTGTAATGTGCTTTTAGATGGATTTCTGAAAAGACTCAGCCTCAATGCCATAAAAGCCTGCCCTTCTGTCCTCTCTGTTATTGAGCTGGTTCTAGGAGTAAAGAGATTACTTCTCTTGATCTTTATTCATTTTTTGTTGGAGACTCCTGCATCACCTAGTGTTTTCTCAGTGACATCAGTCTCTTCTTCCTGGGACTCCTGGGCTTGAATTGGAATCACAGGAGGAAGTCTTCTTCCAAAAGCTCTGGGATGTGGATGTGCAGGCTGCCACATTGCTTCCTTGATTTTAAGCCATAACACTTTGTCCTGGGTTGTTAGTAGTGTGGGGAAGAAAAGGCTGTGATGAAAGGGAGTGAGGTTGTCAATGCCAGGCCGTCCTGGTGCTGCTAACATGCAGGGAGTCCAGCATGGGGGACTCAGTCCCCCATGCCATCCTCGCACCAGCAGTCATTTGATTAACGTCTCAGAAATGCTATTCCTGAGCCTAAAAACCACACGTTGCCATGCCATTAATAAGAGTTGTGTAACTCAGACCATTCATGAAAACAAAGAGAGAGACAAATTATTGATGTAGCCCTAATTAGCACAACATTCCTTTAGCAGTTATGCCCTTGAGACAAATGAAGCATGAAATATTGCTAAAATCCTTTTTTTATACAGCATATAGTACTGTGCTGTGCACTGTTTGCCTGCTTCTCTGCTTCTGCTTTCAGGATAATTAGTACTGTAATCAAATGTGAATTTCTTTTATTTCTGAATCTGTTCATATATCTAATCTTTTTTTATTTCCCTCATTTTGTTTGCCTCTTCTCATTCAGGGTTGTGTTTTGTACAGCACTCATACCATCTGTTGACTTTTTACAAATGAGAAATTAAGTGGGGTTTTTTAGATTGAATTCACATTGGTCAGTAGTGATGCATGATGTTACATCAGTATTGTGTTTTAAACAAAAAAAGTGTGTAACAATACAAGGAAACATTTTAAAATGAACAGTGAAATGAAGGGGGAAAATAAAATAGTATAATTAAGTATCCTATTTAAAGGAGATCTATTGTGCAATTGTTCGTTTAATGTTCTGAGAACACATCTGCAACCACTTTTTCAGGAGTACACAGCTTAAACTTTATTAAGGGCTGGTTACAAGACACATTTTCAATGGAGGTCACCATTAATGGCATGTGTTCTAATCAGATGTAAGCCCTCAGCACTCTTGTAAGTGCTGGACTGGACTGAACATCCAGGCTCACTCACGAGTTAGTGAATCATCAAATAGTGAAGAAACAGAAGTTGCTGCGTGGCTTTTCAAATCCTTTTGCATTTAATAAAGTGGGTGGAGTAAATAATATTGGCAAACAGCAGAGACTGTTGTGGTGGTCTATTTGTTGATCATCCCAGCACTTACAGAAAGATTTTCTTTATTAGCAAGTAATTCTTTATCATGCATCTCATGTTTGGTTCTTCCTGGAAGCTCTGAAAGTGCACAAGATATGCTAAGCAGCAGTAAAGTAATATTTTTTTCTCTACCCTCCAAGGTACAGGAACTCCATGAGGAAGAAGCTCAGTGGGTGAACTATGATGAGGATGAGCTGTGTGTGAAGATGCAGTTGGCAGATGGGATCTTTGAGGCCTTAATCAGAGACACCATTGATGTTCTTAACCAGATAAATGAAAAACAGCAGAGACTACTGCTTGTGTGACGTCCCTGGAAATAAATCAGACACTGTGTAATCACTTGAGCTATGGGCCTTTCTGCCTTCTGACACATACTACACCTCCACCATAACTACACTGCTGCTGGACTTTCAGCTGTGGATTTTAAAGGCCACTTGGATGTGATGAATCAACCTGGTTTTGCATGCCCCACCTTGGGAGACCTTACACTGGATCTCTTGTTTGCGACGAATAGGATCCCTCACTTGATGTTGGCATGTGGAGTGTTCATGTCATCCTTGTGCCAAGGAAGTACTCAGCTTAGCTGCCAGCAGCTCCCCATGTCTCGGACTGGGCTGGGAACTGTATGTTGTTCTCTGAAGCTGGGATTGCTGAGCTGGGAGAGGTTGGGAGACTGGCCACTCTGCCTGGAATTGTTGTCAAGAGTTGAAACTCAAGTGATCTGTAGACACGTGCACCAGTGATTATGATAACAACTGGTTTGGTCGGGTTTTAGCCATAAAGAAGATTTTAAAGCCCTTTACAGTGTTATGCCCTTAACCACTTCTCCTTCTTACCCTGCAGGCCCAACTGCATGCATCAGTTTTTCCACTCCAGGGTCTGATTCCATTCTAAAGTCCACTTCCACTTTTGTTGCTGAGGCATGGTACCCAACAGGATCCCTGGGCTAATCCAGGGGAATTGGTAACCTTGCATTCTTCATCCATTTACACAGTTCTTACCTCTTCCCTATCTATTTTACTTAAGTGCAGAACAAGAGCAAGGTAAAGGCTGCTGAAAGTTGGCTCCAACAGACTAGCCTGAGGCCAACTTTACTTCCGCCATGTAGCATTTCTTCACTTCCTGAACCACCAGCTGCTCCTTGATAAATGGATACTCAGGATTCTCTCAGGCATCAGACATGTGGGAGTGGAAAATATTTCTTCACACAGCTTTGGTCCTCAATCCCTCCCTTGTTAGCACTGAACTCTTATAAATAGGAAGAGCTGCTGCTTGACAGATGTAGGGAAATGAGTGTTCTGCACCAAAGAAAGTGGTGTCCAGTGCTTGACTCTGTGCATGTTTTGTGCTTGTGGGATTTGTTTTAACTTATTTTAAGATAATTTATTAAATTGGAAATCAGGAACATGTCCTGTGCAATGGTTGCACTTTCTTAGGTTTTGAAATGGCAGAACCTATGAAAGGTACTTGGATAACATGACATCTGTCCTGGAAACTTGTAGGGTCCATATTCTTTGCACAAAAAACCTCAGCCTCGTGGGACAATGGGGAGGATCAAGGGTGCCAAACCTTGGGAAGCAAAGGCACCAATTGTAAAAGGAACCTCAGCTGGAACCAGTGTCAGAAATTATGAAGTGTTTGGAGTAAGCTAAAAACAAGATCTCAGTACCCTTCCTGCTCTTATTACCTTCCCTTTTTCATCAGAAATGGTTTCTTCCCAGGAGCTATAGGCTGAAGATGGCCACTGTGTGGTATGTTTGGAGCTGTTCAGTTGCAGTGCTCTCTTGTCTTCTGAGGGCCTTCTTGACTTACCCATTTTGTGGTTCTTGGTCGAACATAGACAATCTAGGGTTGAGTGTTGATGCCTTAATAGTGGAAGTCCTGTTTACCAGCACAGGACCAGACCCAGAGTAGATTCATATTCTCCAGACATGTGGGAGTGTTGAGGTGCACTCAGAAGCATGTTAGGAGGCACCCAAAGATGCTGTAGCCCTTGATATGCACATAGGGTAATCTCTGACCCTTTTCTGCATCTGTCTGTTTCTTGGGCTTCCAACTATGCATACCTCCATCACTGCTCCATTGTGCTCCCTCCTTGTCCATCTTTATTTTTGGGAAACTGTCCTTGAAATATTTGCATTTTGCACAGTGACACAAACACAGTCATTTTTGTAAATCAGGGACAGCAGTGAGAAATGTTGGAGTGGGAGGAGGTTGAGCATATCTGAATCTCACCTGTCATATATTGCCAGCATCTCGTTTGTGAGTTATTAGTGATGAGCCATATCTACAAGAGCATAGTGAGCAAAAGAACAAAGGGAAACACATAATGTAGTGAAACATGTCTGACCAAGCACGTATATCTGTCTGTCTGTGCTAACTTCCCTTATAGCTGTATGGAAGTCAGATGATCCTGTTGCAACAGCATTCAGCTTCTCCTAAGCAATTCACTTTTCCATTTAAATTAGTAAGATAGCTGGGTTCATGATGCTGAACTTCAGAACTGCCAAGTGCTTCAAACAAACGAGATAAAGCTGCTGTCTTTAAATCAGCATGGTGTCGTGGATTGAGTCCCTGTCTCAGATTCTGTTTCCTGGGCATCTTCTTTTCAAAAGGGACAGTTATTTTTATAAATGGCAATAACAGTAGAGAGGGCAGAGCACCAGTACAGACATCCACAATGCAGATTTATATTGTGCATATTGTAGAAATGGTAGAAAAGGTTGTTTCCATCCCTGAGATATCATGGCCTATGCTGAGGTAGTAAGATGATTTACCTCTCTGAGGGCACCTGCTAGGGTATAGGGCTGGTATGTGGGAATTTGCAAGCAGCAACAGAGATTGTTTGTTGCAGCTGGTTCCTCGCAATGTGGAAGGAGGTTGGAGAGAACATCTCAAAGTATCTGTAACAATTCCCAGCAGGAGCAATGTGAACCAAAATAACTGCATATGCCTGTTAAGTGACCTTCTCAACATTGGATGAGTACTGGGGTACAATGGAGACTAGGACTCAAGAGCATTGAGACATGGTAATGGTCCCTTTAGGTCAGAGTTCATAACAGATTTTCAGCTGAGATGTGGAATCTCTGGGCTGAATAAACAAATTACACTTCACTGCTCTCCCTTCCCCCTACTTCTCCAAGTTTAAGATATTCTGTCATGATAATGATCTGATCCTTATTAAATTGTCTTGGTGAAAGAGTAGGAAATCCAAGGTTAAAGGGATACTGGTACTCCCTTTATTTTTTGAGCAGCAAATTGGAGCAAGCTTTCTCTAGTAGAGATCAAAAGCACTGGATTGAGTTGATATGGAAACTTAATCCCCTTTTCAGCCCAGGAAAAGATCAGTCAATGCCATATAGAAAAGCCCAGGCTTGTGTGAATATGGAAGGTGACCCTCTCTCACAATAGGATGCTTCCTAAGCTACTGATTTTTGGAATATTACTACTATACCTTTTTGATTATGTTCTGTTGCTCATAAAGTTGAGTAGTTTATTGAAAAAAAATCTATCTTGTTCGCTTTCTTTTCCTGAAAAAGTGGCCTTAGCTATTTGCAATACTTGAATAAAGTGTGTACCTGCAGAAGATATTCAGTAGCACAGTGATAGAGAACATTTAAATAACTATCTTGCAAAGAACGGAGTGCAGTTCTGACTTTTGTATCCCTTTGCTACCTTAAGAATCTTGGGAGAATAAAATTCTTTCCAGCAGAGGAAGAGTTGATGCATACAAAGTGCTTAGTTTGAACTATAGGAATTCTGAAATGTTTACAAATCACCTAAAATGGAGAAAAAAATATCAAGAACTTATTTGTAATTTAAAAACTAAATGCAAAAATACATACAGATGTGAGAGAGGAGTACTGTAATTAACCTGCATTTGAGAGGTTTTTTCCTTGACTTTGCAGAGCCTTTTGATACACATTTGCAAAGCCGCCTTTTGGGAGGTCTGGCCTCCTCATGTACTGTATTGTGCAGATATTAACAATAAACCAGTTTACTGTGTACGTGTATATAACTTGTTCACTTGGTTCTGGGCCAGTTTCAGTGAATAATCCTACCCGGAGCAGCTTTGCACAGTAGACATAAAGATGTGGGGTTTTTTTTGTAATTAAGAACTGTAAAATACACCAGGGTGGTCCCTGTGTACACCAGTGTAAATATCTTTGTTAACTGAAATGTACTTTAAGAGGATAAAATCTGTAAATAAACTGATTTATAAATTTAATGACTGCCTGCCCTGCTGCTTTATTAAACTGGGTTTATTTTTCTGTTAGCATGTCTACTTATGTTCATTTTAAAGATTAATCAACTCAGTTAAATGTAATTACTGTTTTTCTCAGCTTTTATTGATAGAAGAAAATTTAAAATATTTAGAAAACTTCATGGTGAGTTGTTTTAAGAAAAAATCAGGAAATTGGCTCTTTAGTATAAACGATCATTGAAATAAGAGTATTTCCTTTGACTTATACTTTTGGGCAGTATACATCTGATCTGTCTCATAGAATATAAGTAACTTGGTAGTAGGTTATTTATTCACTAGATATAGAGAGTGATAAGTCTAGATTAATGTACTTTTATTCAATCCATGTCTTATCTTCCTTACTTGTATAGTATTGTCACTTTCAAAAGGCATGAATTGGGTTTCAGAACATCACAAGTAATGTATGAAGAGTTTTGAACCTTTTTTCATTGACTCTCCAGTTTACGAGCCTTGGGAAGCACAGCATCAAGCATTTCTCTGCAGCTGTTGCATCTGTAAATGTTTCTATGTTCTTTTTAAATGAAAAAGATGTGCTCAGTCAGGATACCAGGAACTGAGAGGCTTTAATAAAAACACTAAACATTGCAAGATTCATGAAAAATTAGCCTGAGTGGCCAAGATGGATATATTTTATTACAAGTTCTCACACTGGGGATCCCAAAAGAGCCTGGGAATTTGGTGTCTTGTTCCAATTGAAATTCAGTGGAAGTTGAACACCTTTAAGCCACTTTGAAAATTCTTTCCATACATTTCCATTACCAAGGTTCTGAGCACTTCACTTCCCTCATTAGCTGAGCTGGTGAAACCAGACTGGTTAATTTAACTTACTACTTCCCATGCTTCAGGCCAGTGCTGTTCTGTTTGGGTTCCCAACTCTGTGTGGTGTCGCTTAAGATGTGGTTGTTTTCCAAAAATAGTATGGTAGGGGTCGAAGTTTATTACAGACATGCACTACCCTAGAGTTCCAGGCTGAGCAGCAACCTGAAGTGCTGTTGCTTCACCTCTAGAGGACCAGAGAGAGCACCCATCCCAACATGTCTTGCAGTGGGTGATTGTCTGGAGTTTCCCCAGGACTCTTCAGGTACAGAAGAAAAAGTCAGTAGGCTAACTCCAAACCATCCTTGAAGCATCCATCCCCACCAATCCCATGTGCTGGAGTGTCTGTTTAGTTTCACTGTGAACCTGGGGAACCCAGGCTGGAGCTTTATGAGGTCATGGTTGTGCATGCCCTATGTGCCTAGCAGGAACAGCTTGAGCCCCAGTAGCACTGCTCCAGGCAGAGACTGCAGGTCTTCCATGGCTTCCTCAGGGCAATTCTATGCCGCATGTACTAGCTATATTGCAGGTCCTGAAAGCACAAGCTGACCTAGCTGAGGAAGTTAAAGACACATCTATTGCTTTTTTTGCTTCAGTGTTGTCACCCAAACTGATGTGGCAGCCAGGAGCAAGGCCATATGACATGCCATAGACCTCTGTACAAACCACTCCAAACCACAGGTGCTTCTGATCAAGGCAAACAAGCAGCCACCGGGTTGGGAGCACATTGTCTTGTCAACCTGGGACAACAGGCAGTGGCAGATGAACCTTTGTATGTCCTGGGTTACTGCCACAGAAATCTGAACCATGCTGGTGCTCATCCTCAGTAACCAAGTCACCAAGATGAGGGCACCCCTGACCAGAGACACATGTAACCATCACCATATGGGAGCTCACAATCACTGACAGCCCCTGGTCCATGGCCAACTAGTTCAACATGGGCAAGTCCACAGTGGGACCAGCAGTTTAGGGAGCGTCTGGTGATCAAGGAGGTGCTGGAACCATGGTTTATCTGCCTTGACACAGGAGGTCGTGGCCAATTTCAGCTACTTGGGGGTTTCCTAACTGTATCAGGGCCATTGACAACACCCATAGCACCATTCTGGGCCCCGCGCACTCAAGGATGAAGAACCTTCACTGCGAGGGCTTCTCTGTGCTGCTGCATGATGACATGGACCACCTTGGACAATTGGCACGTGTGAATGCTGGCCGATTGGGCAAGGTTCATGATGTCAGCATATTTCTCAACTGACTGCTCCTGAGTTGGGTGAGTTTGCCCCCTGGATTACGAGGTGGAAGGGGAATAACTGCCTCTTCCCTCCCTACCTCCAGTTAATCATTGTCCAGCATGCCCACTTCACCCATGGCATGTGAAGCCTAACTTGAGATGCTTAGATGCCTGCAAGAAACTTAAATGATCTCAACAGCAGCCCCAGGATTGTGGGGTTTGCATTTGGGCACCTCAAGGTACTCTTGGGAGAGCCTCTGGGAGTCTTTTTGGATTCCACTGAACACTACATGTGCTGCTGTGTTGTCACTGCCTGAGCCTTTCACACCGTTTTCGGGACTCAGTGAAGCTTTTCGTGAGGCTTGGGCAGAGGAAGCATGGCTACAGGTGGGATGCCAGGCTGTACTGGCTTCCAAGCATGCTAGGGTTAGTGACCACTGAGACAAGCTTGTGTGTGAAGCTCTGGCAGACTACTTTCAATCCCAGAAGCTGGAGAGGCAAGAGAGGGGTGATGGGGGAGGACATAAATGACCTGGTGCTTGGGCATGTTTTCCCTTTTCTGTTTGTCTGGTAATCATGAATTTAATCAACTGTGCAAACGTGACTACACTCTGCAGTGTGCTTGACTGGCTGAAGGGGGGGAGAGCAGATGGGGGAAGTGTGTTTGGACACCCACGTCAAGTGAGCAAGACGCAGGACTGTGGGTAAGTGGGGAGTAAGGGGCACAGCTGACTTTACACAAGCAGTTCAAGGGAGTTCACTGAGGGAAAAGTGCAAACAAACCAAATCGAACAGAGCAAACAGAACCTTTAAACCCAAGACCCACCTAAATGGCAGGAAATGATGAGGTGAAGGGGGCCCATGGAGGGCAGCTGCATGCTCCAGCTACATGTTTCCAAAGGGTGGTTGGGTATTTCTTGGTGTTGTGCTGGAGGATAAAAGCACATGATCCCCTGTGGAGACAGATGGGGTTCCCTGTGGGGTGTCTGCAGCATGCTGTGAGTTCCCACATCCTCCTGGAAGACAGTGTCCTGGTAGTGGAGTGCTGTGAGGTGTAAGGGCTGGTTGCCTTTGACCCCACTAGGAGGTGGAGGGTGCATTGGTCCCTGTAGATCACAGGAACAAGTGGTGTGAGTGCCAGCAGCTGTTGAGAGGTTGACCCAGAGGGGCTGGGCCAAGGATTGGAGAGGCCACACCTCTGTGTCCTGAATAGGTGGGCTGCCAGGAAATGCGGGCTCATGCTTGGCAGGCCTACAGCGGGCGGCTGAGGAGCTAACCCTGTCAGAAGTGGAGCTGGGAAGCAGTGTGTGGTAGGTTCAGGGATGGACTGTGGAAGTGCTGCAGGATGGCTTGAGGTGGCCCATGTCAAGAGACAGGTGGGTAGGTGGGGGTGTGCCACCAGGATGCTGTACAGACAGTATCCCAGACATTCTCTGTTTGCTTCCTGATGGATGCTGTGAGCTCAGCCAGCTACTCACACTCCTTACAAATGCTTTCCAGCAAGGTGTCTGTGGTGCACTGTGTCATATACACAGCCTGGACAATGGTATCTGCATGCCCCCGAGCCTAGAACTCTGCCATGCACCTGGCCTGGGTGCGCCTCTGTGCCTGGGAGAGTCAATGTTCTTGGAAGCACTCTATGTGCCCCTTTCAGTCTTCAGCAGTGGCCCTCTCCTGTGTGGTTGCCATGATGACTACCAGCATCTCTGTTTGCTCTGAGCCATGACCTCTGGTGCTTGGCTACTCTGTGCCCTCCACTATTGTGCTGCAGCCTTGGATTCTCATTGGGTCATGAGGACTCTGCAGGTGCTGGCCCTGAGAAAAGAGCAGAGGAACAGGTGTTCATTTTAAGGCCTACAGCTTCAGAGATGAGATGAAAGGCTCCCCAATACCGATTGCAGGGGCTGTTTGCCAGCTTCCTTGTTCAACCTTCTGGCTGCCAGGATGTTAAGTTCATGAATCCCATTGTGTTCCCTCTGACTGGACTGTGTGCCGGTACCTTTCCCCACAGCCTTCTTCTCTTCCCTACCTAGGACATGCCTATGGAGTGAGATGCACCATTTTTTCCAAGTTGTGGTTGGCGGTTTGGAGAGGATGAGCTGAAGGCACCCACTGTTGCAGGAGGTGTTAGAAGCACCCACTGTCTGGAACCTTTAACAGTTATCACTTGCTGTTGTAGGAGCAGGACTTTTCCCCAGCATCACCCTGCTTAAGATGACCCCATGCCAGAGGCAGGTGCTGTTCACAGCATATCTCATTCCTCTACATGGTTTCTGTACTTGAGAACATGGTTGTGCCGGGCAAGTTTCTTGATCAGAAAGGGTGAGCATGCTATGATGGGTGAGAGGAGCAGAGTCACCCTCTGAATGTGATATCCAGACTCTCAGGCTACCTGCAACTGAGGTACCAGTTTCTCTTGCCAGGCAACTGGGCTGAGCAGCCTTCAACCTACACAATGACTGTTCACATGATCTGCTGATTTATTAGTTTTTTTCCCCAGTCCCAAACACCATTCCTGGCTAAAGCAAAGACTCTGGAGTTGAATAACAGAAGCAATGAATAGCACCCATCACCTGAAGTGGAACAGGGGAGCCAGTCTCATTTTACACATTCTTGGTTTGAAAGTTAGCTTGAGAGGTGGAAATGCTCTGAATTGTTTCCTTGGTCAATACCTTTTTCTTAAACCTTCTTCCTCTTCCCTCATCCCTAAATCAGATTATAAACCAATTCAATAGTCTTCCACTTCAGTCTAGAAGGAAACTTTTCCTCCATCTGACTGTTTCACAGAATACCATGGACATGTAACTAGTATCTATAGCGTCTCACCCTTCCTAGTTCCCACACAGTTAAGTCTTGATCTTTGGATGTAGGAGGGTGACAATGTTTGTCTGGACCTTGTCCACCTTGAGACACCATCTGTTAAGTGAATGACTCAGCTGAAATGAAATTTGCAATCTTCCTTAATTGAAAGAGCTTCCTTTAATAGGAATAATAGCATTATCACCTTCTGGCTATGAAGTTAGTTACAGTTGTTTAGCAAATGGATCCTGCTTATTATCCAGTCCTGGGATAGGAATAGGTTATTTCCAACACTACTGAAAGGAGGCAGTGCCATGGCCCCAGAGTGGTCTGCATTGCTCAATGGTACCTTTCTTATGCGAGGTACAGCAATATTACTTACTTTATTATATCCTTTGAATATTTACATATATACACTGTATTTTACTTACATTCCTTTTTCTATCCAGTTAGAACTCCTTGCATTACACAAGTCACCTGGTCTTTTCTAATCATGTTTACTACTTAAACAATTTCTGGAAACAACTTAATTGTTTCTTATCTTGGGGACTATCCATTTCTATAGTTTGAGAAACTGTCCTGTTTATCTTTGTGCCGCAAGATATAAATATCACATCAGAGATAAAAGGGTTTCATGACAGAACAACTCCCATTTCATACAAATGATGTTTGCCTACAGTTCTTGTTCTGACTACCCAAACATCACTGGAATCCAGTTTGGTTCAGTGTAACTACTTTTTTAAAACAACTAGCTGTGTGTGTGTTACTCTGTGATTGGATGATTCAAGGAATGATGTGTCTTTTCAGGGGACCTTTGGATTTGTGTATCATGGCATTTTCACCTGTGTCATCTGGCTTGGTCATCCAAATTACAGTAAATAAAAGCAATTTGATTTATTCTCACAGCCAAATCTGCAGCAGTGGGGCTGAAGAAGTACTCTTGCAACTTTCAACAATAAAGGTTTTACATTTGATGGGATTGGATGCCAAGCATGATATCACAAGTCTTCCCTTGATACCCATCAACCATCTCCCTGGTCACCTTTCAGTATGAGTAAGAAGGGCCCATTTCAACTGGCTTAGGTGATTAACCTGCGCAATTGTGTGACAGAAGGCCATCCATGACAAACAGCATGCCACTATGGTACAGTGGATGCCTGTACATTCCTCTTCACTTGATAAGTGAGTTATGGTAATTGCCCACATCACACTTCATTCAAGCAGTGCAATAACTGGTAAGTGGTGAAAGTGCAGCCATGGAGCCCCTCACTACTGAGGTTGGCTCCACTCTCGGAACTTGAGATAAGGCCCTGGATATACTGCTATTTTGCATGGGGGCATAGGGGAAGGCCAACTCTAAAACCTGACCACCCATCTCCCTACCCCATGTCCCCTAATCTAGCTCTGGGATTGACACTCCCTCCCCACAACAAACCCCAACCCTCTCTGTCCTGTGACAGCCAATGTGATGGTCTTTGCTTAAATGCATATGACTTATCAGAAAAGATTAAAGGGAGAGTGGGTGGGCAGAAGGCATGTATGAGTGGAGATAGGGAGCGGCAAAATGCCAGAGCTTTGTACTCTTTGCACTGCCACTGACTTGGTGCAAGCATCCCCCAATCCCTGCCAGCAGAGCACCCCTGGGCCTTTTCTTAACCAAAAACTTGAGTAAACACAGCAGTCCAAGAGTATGAAGTTGTGCAATGCAAGCCACAGCTTCATCCTGAGCTGCTGCCAGACCCAAACCCCACTCTTGGGCATTGCCATCCTGGAGTGCCAGCCTTCACAGAGGGATGGGGTGAGTGACAGGCACCCACCAACAGCAGGGATGTACAAAAGGGGAGATGGTGGTAATCTCAGGCCATGTTTCAAGCAATATAGTCTGTCAGTATGTGGCTGCATGGGCACAGGATGTGCAGTCCTTCCTCTGCCTTAGACAAGAGCAAAGTTGATGGTGGCTTTGATCGTGACGCAGTCTGTTTGCAGTGGGAACTGGGGCCCATCTTTCTAGCTGCTCAGGGGCTGGCATTTCATGCTCCAGGGCAGGGCTGTCCTCTTTTATAGAGTCATCATAGCTTGTTTATCCCTTCCACAACTCAGTCATCTGGCAACGCCAGGTCCTCCAGTAAAAAGAGAGTAACTACCCAGCTGCCTGGTGCAGAAATGAACAGCTCCTGCCTCCAAAGTGGGGTTAGCCTTAGCTAGGTTTCTTCAGTGACATAGAGGGATTCCTGCAAGGATAGGTAAAGGCTGTTAGAGTGGGGGTGATTTTTGATCCCTCCAACTTTCCTAAGTGGCTCAGAGGTAGACCATGGGAAGGGCCCCCATAGAGAGAAGTCTCTGGGGTGACAAAGGTGCATGGCTTGGGATAAGACCCTGGGAATGGCACCTGAAGGGAATACCCAGGGACCTGGGGAGCAAAGGACCTTGCCATGGTGGGATCCAATGGGTGGAATGAGAAGGATGGCAGAATGGCTTTGCAACTTGCAGTGTTCTAGGAGTCCTTCATCCTAGCTCAACAGCAGGGAACTAAACAAACTGCTGCCTGTTCTGTTTTCAGGGCAGGCTCCTGCAGCTGGTGGGTCCACTCCCTCTGGCTCTACCCCAAGGCTGCTGAGGGCTCACGGGCAGAGGAAGCACTGAAGGTAGAGATGCTGGCATCTTTCATGGCATCCCATAAGAGCAGAGCTGCTGAGGTTGTGACATGGAGGACAAGGGTGGAGTTCTACCAGGACTAGCATGCATGCTAGTGCTAGTCAAGATGCTCTGCCATGTGCCTGGCCAGGAAGAGCCCCTCAGCCATCTGTGAGGTGATCGATACTAACAAGCAGGCAACAGAGGCAATGCTGGAGGGTGTGTGGCTGCAATGATAGCTCCAGGGCTGCATTCTGGCTGCACTGCCTCTGCAGACAAACCACATCCTGGGTGCTCTCCAGTCATGGTCCAACAGTCCTGGCCCCATGCTACCCCATGTCCCCTATGGCTAAACCCATATCTTCTCTCCACTCCTTGGGGTATGTGGTGGGACTTGGGTCCAAGCAGGGCATCTACCACCAGGAGCCATGACTATGCTGTAGCCCACACAGGAGCCAACAGCAGCAGAGACCTCCACCTGTATTCATAGGCGCTGACAATCCTTTCACCAAGCCACCATCACTCTCCACTCCAGTTCCCAAGAGGTTGGGGAAATCATGCACCCTGTCTTGGGAGGCACAAGGTCATTCAGCCCCTATGCCTGGGTGGGCAGCACTACCTAAAGCCTGTTCTCTGCAAGGGACTCAGACATGCTGCCACCACCTCCCTCCTTCAGTGTCCCAGAGGTGTGCCCCAGTGGGAAGGGTAAGGGGCAGAGCCCACACTCCTTCCCTCCCCCTAGCTGCACTGGCATAGACCACAGTCAAGTTCTGTTTTGATTGGTAGAGTTTAATGGGTAAGAAATCACCTTCCCTCCAAAGCCCCCATCTGCCCCTGTCACTACTTCCCAACAACACCCCTCATCCTGTAGTGGTTTCTCAGGGGGTCACTCCCAGACATGGTCCTGTGCTTGCCCTCTCCAGGCCCCTTGGCCTCCAAGGCTCTGGATTGGCCCAGCTGGTGCTTTGCTTTCCCTGCCCAGGCTTCAGGAATGGACTTGCTCTTGGTCTCAAATGTTTTGCAGGACACAGGTGGAGAGGATGAAGCTGGGAACATCGTGCTCACTGATATCCAGACAAACCCCCAGTAACTGGGCTCTGCTTGTATCATCAAACTAGAACCTCTGGTATATGGTCTAGAGTTGTTCCCACTGCACCCGACTTGTTTGCCATGCAGCCTCTACCTTATCAGACAGGGATGTGTTAGTAAAGACCTGGAGATTGTCAAGGAGGTGCCTTTCTGTGTCCTCAGCCATGTGGTCACCTGCATGCCCTGAGAAATGCCCTGGATCATAGAGATTTCAGGTGGTCACAGCCAAGTTGTCTACAGCACAGTGTACCCCATCCTGTGCCTTGACCAGTGCAGCTGGGTCAGTAGCTCCCAATGCTACGTGACCAGGATCTGCCAGGTGAGGAGGTGGTATGAGTCCCTTCTGCAGTCTCAGGACTACCAGCAAAACTGACAAGAAGCCTGGAGCAGGAGATGGCCAGATGCTCCTACTGCAAGGATGGGGTTAGGATCCTCCTCCAGTTAGTCAATCAGCACTTTCCTCTGTGCTGGGGAATCCCTGGGAAGTGCTGGGGACTGGACCACTGCAGGGCATGCTGGGATGCATGCTCATCCTGGCCCCCTGGGCAGAGCAGCAACCCCCCTGCTGCTGCTCACTGAGCAATGCTTGGAAGTGGTGCTTCTGTTTGTGCCCAAGGAGCTACTTCTTTGATTCAGGTCCAGTTCCATATCAATTTATCCTGCTACAAATGCCCTCAGGGGCCAGAGGGTTAACTGGTCTGTTCTTTATTATGTGTGATTTTTCTAACAGTCCATGATGTGAAAAAACCCTTCTCACATGCTGTAAAAGGATAGTTCCTTCCTCAGAGAGTTTCCTCTCTCCATGGCGTGCATATCACAACAAGGGACAGGGTGACAGTCCTACGCTCAGATTCAGTAAAAGGAGGGCAAGAATGACCGTACAAAGCGTATGAAGTGTTTAAACACAGATGTATGCATCCAGTTGCTTCAGCTCCAGGTCTGGCCAGGGTGGGGAGCTGTGATAGCTAGAATTCGAAGGGTTAATAAGCAGTTATAACAAAAGAAAATGCTTTTTGAAGATATCTGGAGTAGCTTATGAAATAGTTTCTTGTTTGAATGGAGTATAACTCACAAGAATATATGTATAACTCTTTTTTCAGACAGCTTGAACTTTAAAAAGCAGAACTGAAGAAATAAACTGCAAACCTAACTGATTTTTATAATTTTTGCTTAGAGTTAAGAAAAAAATTAATGACCTAATCACAAGGTATAATTAACATAATGAGTTGAACTTGAGTGAGACCATGTTCATCTCAGACCCCAAAGTAATGTAGTGTGATTTGTTTATTAAGTAAACCCAAGCTTGAGCAGTAACTTATTGTAATGATGTCTAACACCTTTTAACCCCATAAGATAACAGCTATAGAGTAACATTATGAATAGCTATATAACAAAAAAAATTAGCATAAACAAGATATAAAAGAACACGCATGCTAAGTAACCCTCAGGAAGGATGGAACAGCAGGGGCATTGCTGTTCCATTCCCCTGGATCTCTCTTATTCCCTGTGTGAACGAAGACCAGATCCTGACTGAGGGACCTCCTCCGGTTTTCCTTCTGACAGAGTAAATCAGAGACGCCTAACTTCTCTGAATCAACTTGACGTGTTTCTAACTGAAAGACTATCGATAAATTACTAACCAAGTAAGAACTCTTAGTTAATTTCTCTGTTTTATTATTACTACCAATTTTAATTTGTATTGTTGTCTGTTTATTAGCTTAACCTTTTTACTAACTGTTATATGTGTAAACTATATCTTTTGTTGCTATAAGTAAAATTTATTCTTTTTTATAAGTGGAACTTGTTGCTTTCCTTCCCAACATCTCCTCCTCGATCCTGAACCAAAAAGCCCAGTAGCTAATAAAGTTGCAGTGCTCAGTCAGTCTGCAACTAAATTGATTACTCACAGTGCCCAGCTAGCCTGCGACAGGGACCCCAGCAGAGTGTGTCGGGTTCCCAATGAGGACCTGGCTGTACTCCAGGACCTAGAGTGGGACCCAGCAGCTGAAGAGCAGTCAGGCTGTCCACCCGCTCTCTCTCTGTCCTCATGCCAGTGTAACCACAAGTGATACACTCCAGAAAAGCTCTTATTGTGTGGAAGTGCTGTTTTGGAGGGTTTCAGCCACTTCTAGACTGTTTCAGAGGATACATGTCTATGGCTAGCTTTTGACACGTTTCAAGGGCATTTGAAACATTTTAATTGTTATATATGTGTGCACAGCCTGAGTTTCCCTCCTCGGGCCTAGTAAAGGCCACAACTGATCATAGTCCAATATTGTCCTGCTAAGCTGGAGGCAGTTTAAGGTCTCCTGTCCAGCCCAGGTCCATTAGCTCATTTAGCTCCAGAACAGACAAGCACCTCCCTTGCTGCTGAGCAGGCATAGGGGGCCTCAAGGAAAGGAGACTTGGGCCTTTACTCCCCACAGTCCAGGCCTAGGGCCCTGAGGTGATGGTTTCCAGTAAGTCTTGTTCTTCTCAGCACTCAAAGCTACATCCTACCTCCTGCCCTACAGCCCAGTTGTTATTGCTTTCCCTGTGGAAAGTCAGAGTGAAGCCCCCTCTCGCAATGGCCACCAGCGCCCGCTGTCACTTAACTCCTCATTCCCAGGGCTCTTCCCCGTCTCCCCACTTCTTTTCATTTGCCTCCCACCGGTTGTGTCTGCCCGCCCCGCAGCCCCAGTGGTGGGTAGCAGGATGGAAGGGCCTAGTGCGGCTGCACCTCCAGAGCCAAGGACGGAGTCGGGGAGCGGCCGGGCGGGCGGGCGGGCGGGGAGCGGTGCTGGACAGCTCCCAGGCAGCAGGACCGAGCAGGGCCCCGCAGAGCTGAGCCCGGAGGCCAGCCGTGCCGCGGGACGGGGCTGGGAGCGGCGGCGAGAGCGCAGGCGGGCCCGGGGCCTCCCAGCGGGGAGGGAGCCGGGGAGCGGGGCGGCCTGGGGGCTCCGGGCGGGGCGGGGAGGGGCGGGGCGAGGCGGGCCGGGCCGGGCGCTCCCCCCGCGGCTCCTCCCAGCCGGCCGGGCCCGGAGCGAGCTGCACTCGGTGGCGGGCAGGCGGGCGGGCGTGGAGCATGGCTCGGGTCCTGCTGCTGGTGCTGGTGCTGGTGCCGGTGCCCGCCCTGCTCGGGGCCGGCCTGTACTCGGCGGCGGACCGGCTGGCGCTGCTGCGGGCGGAGACGCTGGAGCGGAGCGTGCTGGGCTCGGCCGGCGCCTGGGTGGTGGAGTTCTACGCCTCCTGGTGCAGCGACTGTATGAACTTCGCCCCCACGTGGCGGGCGCTGGCCGCCGACGTCCTGGGTGGGTGCCCCCCGGGCAGTGCCCGCTGTGCTGGACGCCGGGGGTCCCGCGCCCCTGCCCCCGGCTGCCCTCCTTCTGTCCCCTCCTTCCCCACCTCAGCCCCTGGGCAGCGTGCTCCGCCAGAGCAGGCAGAGCTGCAGGCAGGCAGGCGAAGCAGAGCCCGCTCTTGTAACCGTGCCCGCGCCTGTCATTCCAGCGTGGAGACCGGCCGTGGCCGTGGGCGCCGTGGACTGCCAGAACGAGTGCAAAACCAAGGAGTGCGGGAACTTCGACGTGCCTGTATTCCCGACACTGAGGGTAAAGTCTGCACGGCCTGGGGGGGCGGGAGGAGAGCAGAGCCTGGCCCCTCTGCCTGGTGTCAGCACTCGGGCCTGTGTGACATTGCACATGTGCCAGGCAGCAGTGTCACGGACAGTTCCTCATTGGCTCTGGTCGTAGGATCGTAGCGAAGCGGGGCTGGAAGGGACCTCCAGAGGTCATTGAGTCCTACCCCTTGCCTGAGTCATCCCAACCATCCCATAAAAACCTTAATTTAAACCAGGGGTGGGCAAAATATAGGCCAAATCCAGCCCTCCAAGGGATTTTATCCATCTCAGGGCAGGTCCTTCTGTCCCACCCAGCCCAAATGCAAGGGGGCAGCCTAGGCCATGGCACATGTGGCTCGTCCCACTGCCCCTGGGTGCACAGTGAGGTTGGGATGGCGCGGTAGCTGAAACAGGCAGGCAGGGTCTCCATGGAGACCGGCCTGGGATCCCCACAGGCAGGGCACATTTGGCCAAATGGATGGGATGGGGCAGTGGGCCAGCAGGGATTAGCATCTGGGAGTGGGGGCACCAGGACCAGGATCCTGGAGCTGGGGCCAGGGCAGAGCCACGATCCAGTCCCTGCATGACAGATTGTGACCAGTCTGACCCAGGAGGGGGGCAGGGTGAATGCCTGTGACCCAGCTGCTGCTGCCTCCGCCCCACACAGGCATACGTGGGCAGCTCCAGTACAGTGCGGCTACAGAGTGGCACAGCCCAGCAGCATGGGTGGCCACAACGGACTGTGATAAGATTAGGCTGCCCTGTGCTGTTGAGCTGTGGTGCACTGGGGCTGCCCACGTGTGCCTGTGCTGAGGCAGGGGGCAGCAGGGCTCCACCTCCTTTCTGGGTCAGGCTGGTCATGATATGTTGTGTGGGGAGTGGACTGCAGCTCTGCCCCAGCCCTAGCCCTACACTGTCACTGCCCCATGATCCTGGCCCCAGCCCTGCCCATCCATCCCACATTCCTGGATGCCACTCCCTGCCTGTGGCCCCATCCCGTCTGCCCAAACAAGTGTGCCCTGCCATCAGGAGTCCCAGGCTGGTCTAGTAATCTACTATTTAGGGATTTTTGGTGAGCTGCTGCAGGCCGGGGGTGGGGAGGGTTGTGGTGCTGACCCAGCCCTAAGTGGCCCTCCAGCCCAAATAATTGCCCACTCCTGATCTAAACTCTGTGTAAGACTACTGTCAACCTTGATGCAACAGAGACCTAACACCCTAACCTGCCAGAGGTAAAGCAGGGGAACCATGGCAGCCAACATCCTACTTCTATGCAATGTTGTCAATACAGGCTCAAGAGATCCTGAGTAGAGGGCCACCCTCCTCCCCTGCACTCCTAGAGGAAGGCAAAAACCCCCACAGTCCATACCAATCTGACCATGGGGTAAAATTCCTTCCTGACCCCAAATATGGTGATTGATCCGACCCTGAGCAGAGGCAAGACCCTGTAGCCCAGGGGTGGGCCGTTTTTTCAGCTGGAGCGCCACTTAATGAGTTTTGGTGAGCTGTCAAGGGCCGCAAACACAAAATCTCTTAGAAGATATCATTTTAACAAATTATAGATAAAAACAAATTTGGAATAAACTGCTGCCGGAGGTGGTTCAAGCATCCACTTTGAACACCTTCAAGACACTTTTGGATGTTTATCTTGCTGGGATCCTATGATTCCTGCTGACTTCCTGCCCCTGGGCAGGGGGCTGGACTCGATGATCCTCCGGGGTCCCTTCTAGCCCGAATGTCTATGAAATCTATATATAGAAAATCAAACCTCTATTACAACATATTTTAATTTTATTTAAAAAATAATTTTTGTCCTTATTTATGTTTTTTTGAGTAGTGTATATAGAGGTGATTGCTTAATAGCTCAAAATAAAGTCTAACTCTTGTATATTGTGTCAGGGGTATGTGAGGTGTGAGGGGGTATGCATATTTATGTGGGGGGCTGCCTATGCACTAGGTCCCAGGAGCCAACTGGGGGTTGGAGGAAGTGGGGACAGGGTAGGCAGTGTGTGCAACAGAGCTTGTTGGGGCAGGGTGGGACAGTCCACTCCAGCACCATGTAACCTGTGGCTGCCCCTGTAGCGCTATGCATGCGGCCGTGTCATACCCAGAGCAGCACACACCGCACTTCTGCCTGTACCCATTGACTGGCCAGCGTGCACAGCTTTCCTGTGCAACTGCAGCCATCTGGGTACTGCTCAGCTCCCTCCACCTCCAGTGGCTCTTCCTCCTCCTCCTCCTCCTGCACTTGGTGTGCTGCTGGGGAGGAGGGAGAGAGGGTAGAGCTGCAGCCGAGCAGGGCTCTAGCTCCAGTTCCTGGTTGCCTTCCTAGAGTGGGTGAAAAGTGGCTGGTAGCCAGAGCTGGAGCCCTGCATGCTGGGGCAGGAGTCACCTGGCAGCAGTACAGCCTTGGCAGGGATTAGTGTAGGCAAAAAATAGTCAGGCACATAGGATTTGAGTGAGAATGGCAGAAGCCTTGTCGCAAGGCCTGTGGGGTGACTACAGGTTACCCACCTTATCTTTTTTCTGCTCCCTGTGCCACCAGGATGCTGAGAGATTTTGTTCCCATCTATGAATGGCATTGGGGTATCCAGTGGCTCTGTTATTGGCTGTTAACTTATGAAGTGCCAAACAGTTTGGTTGTTCTTTGGATTGTGGTATTAAATTAGGTGTCTCTGCTAAAGTGGTCAGTAGTAAAATAGTTAATAGTTTTAAGGTTTGAGATGGTTAGACTTCAGACTCAGGAGCTTGCAAGAGGAGTGGCCAGGTCATACCACTCAGTGCAGTTGTTCCAGGCTCCCTGCAGATGGAGGCAGATGCTAAACTTGTGCAAACTGAGGCAGTGACAACTCTAAGGCTTTGTTTAAAAGTGCAAAGTTAGAAACCTATTCTAAAAACCTGTGCACTCAGATTTTGGAATTGGTGAGGCTCTGAGGTAATGGAGTATGTGGGTCTTTCTGTGGGTTGCTCCCTTGTTTTGTGGGGGGCCTGCCTCTTACACCCTATTCCTACAGTCCGTATCCACTGACCTCATCTTGTTGAAGGCAGGACCTCTGAGGGCTGGTGCTGGGAAGGCTGACAGGTAACTTGGGAATTCCCTCTACTTTCCTCCCCCTCAACCTGTCAGAGCCCCAGCGGGTGTTTGCCCTCCAGGGTGCAAAGATCTGTTTGTTCACTGAGGCTTTGGCCAAAAGGCAGGACAGGATGCTGACTGGGTATGCTAATTGGGAGATCTGTAGAGTTTGCCTTGTGTCAATTATCAGACAAATGCGTGTCTGTTTCACTGATGAATCTGTGTGTTCTTGGAAGCTGCAGAGACCTGGTACAAATTTCCAACTGTCATTCATATGACATTCACTTCAGAATTTAATGGGCCGTCTACATCACGTTCATCACCCTTTGATTTCAGAGCATTGTGATGATCCACTATCTCTTTGAAGAGGGGGACACTGAGGTCCAGAGAAGTGAAGTGATCTGTCCTAGGACTTCAGGTGGTCATTGAAGAGCCAGCTGATGCTGGTGATAAAACCCGGGTCTCTGGACTCCACTCCCAGGCCTCGTGTGCAGGACTGTGCTGTATCTTGCTGTGCTGTAGATTTTAACAAACTCTTTGAAGTGCTCTCTGGACACCCAATGTCCCTTGTTTTGTTTCAGGTTTTCAAACCTAATTCCACAAAACAAGAGGATGGAAAGGACATACATGGTAAGTATTAGGCTGCTTTTTAACCCTTTTCGTTGGAAGCTGCTCCCACAGTTTTCCTCATGGAGTTGCTTTCCTTTGAGCTTCATTTGACCTCTGCTGAGTAACAGGGCAAGGGTCAGGCCCGTTGGGGGCATTGCCAGGGGAGGGAAGCTCTTGAATGACTTCTTATAGGTGGCAACCTATAAGTACATGAGGGGTGTGCATCAGGATCTGGGGGAACACCTGTTCACCAGAGCTCCCCAGGGGATGACAAGGTCCAACAGTCACAAACTCCTGCAACACCATTTTAGGCTGGACAGAAGGAAAAACTTCTTTACTGTCCAAGCCCCCAAGGCGTGGAACTGACTCCCCCCCAGAGGTGGTGCAAGCACCTACTCTGGACACTTTCAAGAAACATTTGAATGCTTATTGCTTATCTTGCTGGGATCCTTTGACCCTAGCTCACTTCCTGCCCCTTGGGTAGGGGGCTGGACCCAATGATCTTACAAGGTCCCTTCCAACCCTAATGTCTATGAAATCCTTGCCTCATGAGGGAAAATCCCTAAAAGTCACCATTGTAGCCTAAGCTGAACTTCATAAAAGAGACATATATCTCTGCTCTGATCCCTTAATTGTTGGGTTGTAGAGGTTGTCAGGTAGACTGGGGAAGTGCACACTAAACCCAATAGCTCTTCAAACCCTCCCCTGTAAGGTGACAGAGCTGTGGCTACAGGACTGGAGGGAGCCAGCATAGCTGGGATTTGGGGCTAGCAACGGATGTGTTTGCTACTAAGCAAGAGACACCATCTGTGGTTTCTTGTATGGGCTGCTCTGGGTTGAGACCTGTGTATTTGGTTCCCTCTACAGCTAACACAGATGTTTCGGTCCTGAGACAAAGCATAATCACCAACCTGGAGAAATACATGGATCCCTCACTTGGACTGAAACCTGCACAGTAATTGGAGGGCAACAGAATAGCAGTTACCCGTTTTGCATTGTTTGTGTGTGTGCATGTGAGAAAGAGACACAGGAGCCAGGTGGGGAGGCTGTGGGCAAGAGGGTGGGGGTGTGAAAGATCAGGAAAGGAGTGTGCCCATCCTTACCAAGGCTTTGAGTAGCAGTTCTATCAGGAAAACTGCAGTGTTTCTTGGTCCCAAACCTAGGTTCTTCCACACATTTATAACAGTGTGCATATACTCATTTCAGAAGCACTTGTGTCATCATTTCTAAATTAATTCCTTTGGGAGTGCACTGGAGGCCTTTCCTAGGCTTCCTCTATGAGGCTGCCCAGACACACCATAAACAAAACTAGGGCTGCAGCTAAGGTCCTTGATTTTAAAAGTTCTGGTCTGGGAAAATAAGCACTTAGATTAATTGGCCATGAATTGTTAAAATTAAATGAAAGAATAAGCAAAATATACAAGAGTTCCTTTCTACTAAGGTTCTCAATTTCAAAATGGCAGACTGTCATAAACTAAGAGCACTACTGTAATTACCTAAATCCAGGATGACCCTGAATTTAAGATGAACCCCCAATAATTAGATTCTATATTTATAAATTTGTTATAATTTTCTATGTATATAATCTAATAATTTGAGAATAGTCTTGAATTCCCCCCACCACCATTGCAGGTGGTATGGGGCAGATGGTGGGGGGACAGATGATAGGAGGGGCAGGCAGTTCCCCCTTTGTACCTGCCCCCCCTGCAGCCTTGGACCCCTGCCCCCCATTTTCATCCCACACCATTTCTGCCCCTCTGGCCCCCCCCCCCCCCAGCTTTGGGTCCCTACCCCCCATCTCTCCTCTACTTGCCCATCCCCTTCTCACCCCTCTGTCACTGCCAGGAGGCTCCATCCCCACTGCAGCCTGGGGCATGGAGCACAGCCCCCACCCAGCCCCATAGCAGCAACACAGAGCCAGCAGCACTGCTAGGGTGCTGGGCTGGGGCTGTGGTCCATGCTCCAGAATGCAGTGGGGACCAACCTGACGATGCCAGAGCAAGTGTAAGTGGGAGATGGGACAGGGCAAGGAGGTGCCTGCGGCATGGCGAGGGGTGGAGACAGGGACCCAAGGCTGCTGACAAGAAAGGTACGGGATGCAGAGGCAGCAGCAGGGCAGGCAGCAGCTGCGGCTGCCACCCCAACCTGGGGTTGGGGCTGGAGCTGCAACAGCCATCTGCCCGTTGCCACCTTGTACTTGATTCCAAGAAGTGATGTTTGTCCCCTCCTGTTAAATGGAGGGAAAAAAAATCATCTTGGAATCAAGTATATAGGGTAGTTAGAAAAGTCAACTGGACTGAGATCATTAGAGACTGGAATATGGGAGAGGCTTGGAGCTTCTGCAAGTCAAAAATATGCAAACTATCTAGATCTTGTATCCCAAGTAACAGGGAAATTATTTGTAGGGAAGGGCTCACGACGAAAGTGGATAAAGAACCATTTCCAAAAGATATTAGGAGTAAGCAGAAACCCTGTAAAAATGGAAAAGGGGACTGATCAATAAACAAAGCTGTGTGTAAGAGGTCAGGAATGTTTGAGAGAGAGTGAGAATTGCCTAAAGTTAAACTGAGATAGACCTTGCAAAGGATATTAAAACACCTAGCAAAAAGTTCTTCAGCTTTAAATTAAAAACAAACAAACAAGGAAAGAAGACATGAAGGTAGGGATAGTGTGTAGTAAAGATGAGAAAGAGATTAAAGATAATCTTGGTATGCCCCCAAAATAGAATGAATATTGAACCATAGTCTTCAGTATGTCTGATGACAGTGAACATGAGGAGTGGGGGGTTGGGAGGAAAGACGCTAATGGGAACAAGAGTGTGAAAATGGACATCCTCAACTAGGATGAATGGAATAAGCTCCTGTCCAGAATTCTGAGAGCTGTTGCACAGGAGAATAGCAAAGATTTTTATTTTTAATCAGTCAAACTGGAAGTGGTGCCTGGTGCCTGCTGCTCCTTCCACAGATACTTCCAACCCCATTATTCTATGTATTCTGTCTAACATGTCTGTGTCCCAGCTCAAAGAGTTGCACCCTGAGTGGTGCCGCCTATCTGTTCTTCATGCACTTATTGTCACTTTTCCAGTGCTTGCATGGAGGGAATGTTCCTGTTTTATTTATGACCCATCTCATTATTTTGCTTTCCTTGCAGCACAGAGGAGGTTCATGGCTTCTTTCAGAAAAACAATGTCATGTACCTGGCCTTGATCTTTGAGAAGAACGACTCATTTGTGGGCAGAGAGGTGATGTTTTATTGTAATGTCTATGTTGCTGAAGCCCCTGCAGTAATGGGTGGGATTCCTCTATCCCTTGTGCTTGGCGCTGTCAGCACATGTAAAGAGAGGACAGTCCTTTTCCCAAAGGTTTCTTCCAAGCAGTGTGTCCAGAGGAGCAAGTTCCCCTTCCACCACTGCACCACTGCAGAGTTTAATTGACATCGATGCATAATATTAGTGTTGGACCCTTCTTTATGCCCCAAAGATATTAGTTTCCAAAGATATTACGTGCCATTTGCTGAAGTGGAGAGTCTGAGACCCAAGGAACTGCTAGTTTTACAGTTTTACAATTTAAACCTACAAAGTTTTACAATTAAACCCATTTCTACCCCAACTTGGGCCAGTCCCTTACTTCCTCTGTGGCTCTAGTGGTTCAATACTTTTCTACCTCTGAGGGATACTGGAAAGGTCAGGAAATGTTTGGACACTGCCTGGAGGATGTGAAGGGTTGTACTGGGGTTGAGTCATCTTGCTGGCCTGGAGAAGCTATGGGCTTCCTGTTACACTCCATATGGTCAGCTCTACCCACAGAGGAAACCTGTTGTGATGGGTCTGGTCCCTGGGATGTCCTGTTCCATGAGTAGCCTGACCTGGGAGCATCTTGTAATAATGCAGGTGATCCTGGACATGCAGCAGTATGAGGACATTGCTGTCAGGCGAGTCCTGAGCAGTGAGAAGAAGCTGGTGGAAGAGTACAATGTGACTACCTTCCCTTCTGCCTACCTGCTTAGCAGCAATGGCTCCTCTGCCATCAAAGTGTGAGTCCTTCCCTACCAATTCCCAGGTTGGAAATAGGCAGCCTCTGTTGTTAGCTTGTTAAGGTTTCACCTGTACTGTACTCAGAGACTGCGGGTATGAATCCTGGCAATGCTGGATTGATGATGGACAGGCTGCTTGTGCTGGGACAGGGAGTGTGACTCTCAGTCCCTGTTGGAGGCTCCCAGGGCACTTGCATAGTGCCTGAACAGTGATGTCCAGCAGGAGTTCTGTGGAGGCCTTTAGACTTTGATAGAGACCATGTTCTCTGCAGAACTTTTTAAAGCTATTTTACAGAGCTTAATATATAATCCTGCCCTGACCAGAGAGCTGTGAGCTGGTTTGAAACCCTCTTTAGAAAGAGAGGACATAATTGCTCTCTGCAGCTACAGGCTCTCTCCTACAGAGAGGAGCACATTGGGAAGAGGTTTCCTTAGGAAGGGTGCAGGGGAGGGCTTGGTGTCATCTTGACTTGCCATCAGATGGCAGGGCAGGTTTTCCAGCTGGGAAGTGTGGAATTTGTAAACCTCAGCTTGGTTTGCATGGCCTGGGGGGGGGGGATGGGGATGACTGGGTAGAAGTAGGGGAGGGGTGCTCCTGAAGGTGTGAGCTTGACCCAAGATCATAGTCATTGTTTCCTAGCCACAGAGCTGGGGGGGTGGGGGAGGAAATTACTTGTGATGAAGCTGTCTGTCCACCATGTGATTGCAGGCAAGCATTAAGTAGTGAAAGCAGAGTGAAAACTCACTGGCTGCTCACTGCCAACTTTCTGGGGCTTTCAGGCTGCTGGCTGTCCCACTGCCCAACAGATTTTCTTATCCTGGGCAGGTTTTCTTGGGAGCCCTACTCCCTGGTCCACCAGCCTGGCCAAGATATTCCAAGAAATGTCCCCCATCAAGCCTGCACAGCCCCTTGAGTGCATAAGCTGGGGTTGGAGATGACTGGTGGGCAGGGCTGTGTTTCCCCTACACCAGTCTCTATGCATCCCAGGCCTCAGCTCCTTGGATAAAAGGAAGGTGTTGATATAAAGGGGGTAAAGCTGACCCCTCCAGAGCTGAATGGGAGTTGCCCCAAAGGACAGAGGAAGGGACAACTTTTCAAGGAGCTGAGTCCAGATATTAGCTTTACTTGAGCTTCTGTATCTTCTGCCTGCCTCCTTGCAGCACTTTGGGAGGAAGAAGGCACTGCTGGCCCAGAGTGAGGAAGGGGAAGCTTTTAAAATGCTTCCTAGTCACCTCTGCCATCCCCTGCTAGGGAGCTGTAGGTAGCACTTGGCATTTTCCCTCTGCTGCTAGAGTCAGCAAAGCTCTTCCCAGAAACCCAGGGTGTAAGGAGGCTGCCTGCAGGAACTAGAGGTGAGGGGGGTTAGCTGGGACTGGTAGATGCATGGGGTGAGGGTGGCCATTGCATGAGTGTGTGGTAGAGCCTCCTGTACACTCCTGGAGAGGAGTCTCCTCTTCTTTCAGGGTGCGATATCTCACATGTGCCTGAGGCTGGGGGTGTGGCAGCTGGGGCTCTGTCAAGGTGGAGAGGAGACTACCTCTCCATGCTTTGTCTTTGCCTCTTTAACAGGCAAGGGGAGACACGATCCTCCTACACCTCCTTTCTGAGGGACCGATCTGGCTCTAATAAGAAGACTCTAATGTTAAAAGTCCAGAATGAAATAACACCTCCTCCTTCAAGGGTGCCAGATGAAGAGCACCCAACAGAAGCAACCCCTTGGAAGTACACTGACAGGTAAGAAATGCTCTCCCTTGCTCTTCTGTCTGCCCAAATTTTTTCCCTAATCAGCCAGAGTGCATTATGGCACTACCATCATGACGGACTTGAGCTGCTCATTGTGGGCATTGGAACACCCTGGCACCATGCAGGGGGCTTTATGCCCCAAGTAAGAAAACTGAGGGTGCCCTGCCTAGGGCTGAATGGAGAAGTTTGAGTTAGTGCAGCCTCCATCCACAGGGGTAAGAATAGATTGCAGTGATCCAGTGATCCAGCAGCCCAGAATTGGCGGCTATGAAGAAACTTCTCCTTCTTGCAAGCAGGTCCCGTTGGGGCAAGGCCAAGATAGAGAACTGAGGGAGGTGACCCTCTCACTGTGGGTAGACTCACAAGGTTTTCAATGCTCCACTAATTCTTTCTCAAGATCCAAACTGTACATGGCTGACCTGGAATCTGTGTTGCACTGCTCCCTGCGAGTGAATAAGGCCAAATTCCCTGTCCTGAAGGGAGAGCAGCTGGAGACCCTGAAGCGCTATGTAGCAGTATTGGCCAAGGTGAGCACTAAGGGTGACATTTCCATCTTTCAGTACCTTTACATCATGACAAAATGGTTTTGTAAAAGGGATGCTGCCCCTCAAACCAAAATCATAGGCCTGTTGCAGAAATTCCTTGGTGGGGTTCTCTGTTTCATGGGAGGTCAGATTATATGATCATGATTGTCTTTTGTGGCCTTGAAAAACTGTGCATCTAAATATAGGTCACAAGTGTAGTGAGTCATATGTTCTCAGCTTAGGCCTTAGTTACTTTTACATCTTAACCAATTGCCCTATTACTAACAAGTGAAGCTGGCCAGCTCTGCGCATGAAAGGTCTAGGGCTGAGACCAGCTGGTGGTGCTGTAGGTCAGGATCCAAAATCACTGGAAGAGCTGTGTGATACAGACAAGGCTAGAATAACAAGGACTGGTGCAGGTCAGGACTGAGGTGCCTTGGCATAGCTGTGGTGGATTTCCTTAACTCCTCCTCTTCACACTGTTTGGCCTTAGCTAATGATGTCAATCTCTCACTATCTGGAACACTGAGGGATTGTTTAGATCAGAGTCATCCAAGTTCTAAGGGGCCAGGAGACACATCAGTGGGGGCCGTAGGCCCTGGGTGCCTTATGCCTGCCCATCCTGTTGCACAGAGCACCTGCTGCTCTCTGTGCCTACCTGCTGTACTGTACAACATGCTGCTTCTGCTCCCTGCCCCTCCCCCTGCCCCACTGCTGGTCTCTGCACTCTCCACTGCACTGTGTGCCCTGCCACTTCTGCTCCCCGCACCTCCCTGCTGCACCTCATGTCCTGCTAATTCTGCTCCACTCACCTCCAGCTACTGCTCCCTATGTGCACCCTGCTCCTGCTCCCTGTGCCTTCCCGCTGCTCCTCACATCTGCTCCCCACTCACCCTTAGGTCTTTGACTGTGACCTTTGCCTTCTGCACCACCAGGCTCACTTTAGGATTGTTGGTTGTACCTGTGTTGGTCTAAGGACATAGGCAGACAAGATTCTTTGGGTAGATCTTTGGGTCGATCAACAGACTCTCTTTATACCTGAAGAAGGGTGTTTGTGCCCAAAAGCTTGCAAAGAACAGTTTTTCCAACTGTTTAATTGGTCTAATAAAAGATATTACATCTACCCAAAGAACCTTGTCTGCCTATATCCTACCTTACTACTTTCTCCAAAAGACAGCAGACTGCCTTTCCCAATCAGAAATTAAGGGGATGTGGAGGGGTTGCATTGCTCATCCCATTCTAGAACCTTACAGGAACAGTCTGGTTTGGGAAATGCCTGTGGTAGTGTCCAACAGCTGTAGCAATGCTGGCTTCCAATTAGGGAACACAGCTCTTTAGAAAGAATCAATGGAGGATCCGAGATAGAAATAGCACAAGGGACCAAGCTCACCAAATGCACTCCCATGCCCAGCAAAGTTCACAGAACTTGGGTTGCTGGCAGGGGGCAAGAGTGGTTGCTTTGCAGTCTCCTCTTGTTTTGCCTCGATGCCAGTAATTGGATGTTGGGTACCAGCCTGTTTCTAGTCTGGGAATAACTGGTGCTGAGCACTGAACTGTGGTGTTTCAGATGGTGGACACTAGACAGAGCAGTACCCCCAAGATCCCAATCTTCTAGCCAGTTAGAGCAACTTAATCAGCTCTGATCCAAAGAACTTGCCTGCTATTCTGTGTCCCTTAGCTTTGACCTTAAGTATTGTCTCTCCACAGCCCCTGGAAGACATGTAAGTAAAGGTGCAATGGGATCAGATGTGAGATCGCCACTATTATGCTTCCTACCATGCCACATGTGTATGGCAGGAGGCGTGATTGTGTGTTCAAACATCAGATCCCGTCATGCCTTATTGTTGTGCCAGCAAGTAGGAAGCTCCCGCAGCTGGGAGCCCCATTACATGATCCAGGCTCCTAGCCACAGAGGCACACCAAGCCTACCTTCTTTTCCACCTTGCTGGGTTTCTGTCTTGCTGCCAGGTGCCAGGCACTAACCCAGCACCCTTAGTCCCCTCTCGGATACTCATAAGATCCTTCTTATTCCCAGGGACTTGTTCACCAAGATGACAAAGGGAGCTTTGCAGCAGTTTTGAAGGAACTTTTCTCTTTCCTGTGTTTTGAGTTTGAATGCTCTCTTTGGCTCAGAAGCCCTGGGCATATAGAGCCCTGGGCTTCACCCCCTTCCAGTCACATCACCCTAGGCTTCTTAACTGGGTCCAGAGGTTTCTCGTTCATTCTGCAGCTCTGCCTCAGAACTGCCTGGAGTTCTTCACTCTATCCTATTGCTAGTTGCCCCAGTTAAGTGTCTTACAGTCTGTTACTGTCTTGGAGCTCTAACTGCTAACACCTTCTGCTGCCTACATGTTTGCAGCTTGCAGCCACATAATGCTACCTTCACTCCTACTTAAATTAACATGGACAAGATGCCTCATGTTCCACATGCCCTCTCCTTTCTAATAGTGCTGTATGATGCTGGAAATACAGGGCAGAGTCGCCCACAGTCAGTAAATCTCAAGCAGGTTGCCAACCCAAGATATTTTTTTCACTTCAAACTTTTTTACTAACAACTTACTATGGTTGATGTTAAACCCCTAAATTTGAACCCAGTCTTTCTAACTGGGGCCTGGCATCAGGGCAGGGCCTGGCAGACGAGTTACATTTATGTCATGTAAAACATTTATGAATAAAAACATGAGTCAGTAAAAAGTTTGCAGATTGTCAAAAACAAAACAAAACTTGGGTTGGCAACCCTGATTCAGGGTGGGTTCTAGTACATCATTTACTGGTTAAAAAATCAATTCTTCCCTCCACACCAAGACATTCTTAGCTTAACTGTCTCCTGGGCCCCTGGCACACATTACACTTAAGATGTGATTAACTGATTAATCACATCTAAAGTTGTTACCCAGTCACACATTAATTAATTAAAGTACACAGTAAAAAAGAAATAAGTCACAAAGTTATTGGACAAAAAAATTGGAGCTAGTTTCTATCATGTTAATTGAATATGTGGCCAGGCTGAGGTTCCCAGTTCTGGGTTGCACCCCCATGGTTGGGAGTCCCATCAGCTGAGGGGCTCCCAGTCATGGGGGTGCATCCAACAGCTGGTCACCAAGGGGCATCAGATTATAGGGTTGGAGCCCAAAGCATATTACAGGTGATTACAATTCTCCAGCAGAAATGTCAAGATCAGCAGTTAATGGCAATCCCCCTATTTTGGGTGATCACCAAGGGGCATCAGATTATAGGGTTGGAGCCCAAAGCATATTACAGGTGATTACAATTCTCCAGCAGAAATGTCAAGATCAGCAGTTAATGGCAATCCCCCTATTTTGGGTGATCACCAAGGGGCATCAGATTATAGGGTTGGAGCCCAAAGCATATTACAGGTGATTACAATTCTCCAGCAGAAATGTCAAGATCAGCAGTTAATGGCAATCCCCCTATTTTGGGTGATCAAGTCCATTTCCTTGCATTTCTTAATTGTATAGCATTCCAGGGTGCCCAAGTAGAACAGATAAGTAACAGCCAAATACTCTTTGCCTCTTTTCTTTCATTCATTCTTTTCCTGTTTGCTCACCTGCTGTTTTTGTCCTTCAGCCCTGCCTGTCTCCATGTCTGCCTCTGTGGTGTGGTTCTCTCTGCTTTGTGTGTGTGTTTCACTCACTTCTCCACTCCCTATAGTGCTTGCTGTTTTAAAGTGCTGATACTTATCAGATTTGAGTTGACTTATTTTCAAAGTAGCTTTCTGTGTTCATCAGAGACTTTTTCAAGTTACCATCAAGATTTGGGTCTTGGCTCTTGGCCTGCAGGGCTGGTTTATTCATGTGAGCAGCACCTTGAATACAAATGAAGAGCCCTTCCAACATTAGCCTGCCTGGATCATGGTGGAAAGAGTCCTTCATAACCAGCTGGAGCTGTGGGTAGCTGTTAGTTCTCCCACTGCCAGTGTCCCATCACCATTCCCATCCTGGGAGTAGCTGCAACTGTCGTAGCTGAGAGTTCATTACAAACAGTGTCTCATGCTAATTCAAGGGTCTACACAGCATCTTGTGTTCATCTCTGTCACAACCCAAAGTGAGGCAACTGTCATTCACTATATTTCCTCTTCTCTTTTTGCTGCAGTACTTTCCTAAACATGACTCTCTCAATGAATTCCTGTACTCTCTGGACAACTCACTGGAGAACCTGAAAGAATCTAATATTTCTCACAGTGATTTGGAGGACGTCTTGAAGAAAAGTAATGTAAGGCTCTTGGAGAATGTTTTCTTTCAGTTCTGGAAAGGAGGATAGGGGTGGGGGAGAGAGAGTGGGGTTCGCTCAGTTGTCTGAATCTTCTCATTGGGTTCAGTCTTCTGCTTTTTAATTCTGTTCCTCCCCCAGTTTATCCCCAGAGTTGTTTCCAGTAAATTAACTCTGTCTCTTTCTGTCAGCCTCCAGCAGTGCTGAGAAAAAAAGCACGGTGGATGGGTTGCCAAGGCAGTAAACCTCACTATCGAGGGTACTCCTGCTCTGTCTGGGTCCTCTTTCATCTGCTGACAGTGCAAGCATCACAATATGCCAAGCAGGATGCAGGTACAAGACAAGCCATGCATTTGTATCTGTCTTTGAGCCAGTGGCCAGCCTAGCTGCATAGAAAGTGGCATAGGAACCATCCTGTTCTAGGCAGGTCAAAGATCTGAAGCTTTGGAGGCCTCAGAAAATACATGACCTTGCTAGGGAACTAGAAAGAAGAAAGACCAATTCTCATGGGGTCAAAGGCAGTACTGCCATCTCCATTCAGCTATCTCCACCTATCATACATGGGAAGCATAATGCAGCTGGAAATTATATCTCTTACACGATGCAGCTGTCCAGTGGGAGAGTTGTACCATGAGCAGTCATAAATCATAGAAAAATATGCCTGGAAGGTGCCTCAGGAAGTCATCTAGTCCCATCCCCTGCTCAAGACAGGATCATTCCTGTCTAAACCATCTCACCCAAGTGTTTGTGTAGCCTGCACTTAGAATTTTCATTATTGGCAGTTTTTACAGCCTCAGGGCCTTGTTACACATTCATTTTAGGTGGCTCCTGGAGCTCTTAACCCCCAGATTGTCCTCACATTAACACTTGAAACTAGTTTTAAGCATGCTTTAGGCAACTAAAGTTATGCCATTCTCAGGCAGGTTTATCTCTGATCTGCGTTACCATGGGTGACTGGTGCCTCCCGATTCTGGGGAGCACCAGCCACTGATTGCCAGCTAGTTGGGGGGGAAGGTCCCCTCACTGGCTGATTGCCAAGCCAGCACTTGTGGTTTCGCTGCTGGCGCTTCTCTTGCCACAGAGGGGGCACACTGGCACTTCTCTTGCCGCAGGGGGGGGCACGCTGGTGCTTCCCCCAGTGTCCCCACTTCTGGGGGCCAATCTCGGGGGGGGGGCACATGCCTCCCCATGCCCCTCCATGCGTTGCTTATGCATGTTACATAGCTTATGTTCCATTAATGTGTGGCCACTCTCCACAGATGAGCCACCCAAGTTGCAGTCCTCCAGCATCCCAGGATGTAGTGTCTTCTCCCCTCCCCTCCTGTTCTTTGTGGACAAGCTTCCACCCCCTGAACTCTACCGCCCAGGGGGTGGTTTTGAAATCAAGCCAACTCCTGCCCCTAGAGGATGTGACCTCCCCACCCCCAGGGGTGTAACCTGGTTCAAATAGCCTGTAGAGCACATACCAGCTTGCCAGGTCGCAAGGTACAGACAGGCCCAGGAGTGGGGTTGAAGTGGAGAGGGGGAACAAGATAGGGGGCTGGATCAAGTCCCTGTGATCTGGAGCTTCCTTCCTCAGGGTATGGCAGTAGTTCCCTCAAAAGCACCTTCCCTCACTGCTCCCACCTCCCAGCTACCGCAGGAAGCATAAACAGCACCCCCTCACCCCACACACACACTCCCCCTTACACACACCAGTCCCAAATCCCAGTTTATTAAAAGATGAGACCTTATTTAATTCAATTCCTCTTTATTTATTTATTTTTAAATTCTCTCTCTCTTTTTTTACTACATTTTATTCTGTCCTTCAGTGGGTGACTTCCTTCATTTCACCACTCTTCCCCCACCCCCAGTTCCTTTCCACCTCCCATTTCATTACCCACACCCATCCCATTACCTCTGTGCCTCACAGCTTCATGTTCCTGTACCCCACAACCCCTCTCTTGTCCCCCACCTAGAGCAGGCATAGAAGCCTGTCCTTCACTCACCAGCCCTGTAGTGGTAACTCATAGCTGTAGCTCCTAGTCAGACCCCTGCTCGCCAACACTCTAGTGGCAAGTCACTACTGTGCAGGTGAGGAACAGTCAGAGAAGCTTTTTAGCCATAGGATGCAACTGCTCCAAACTCAAGCTAGGACTACCACTATTAAACATTTAAGCAGCATAAAAATGTAGTGTGAACCACACCTCTAGTTAGAAAGTTCTTGCTAATGCCTAACCTAAATCTCCCTTTTGGTCAGTCTAAAATCATTACTTCTTATCCTGTTCCCTGTGGTCACAGAGAGCAGTTTGTCACCACCCTCTTTAGAAGATATCTTGAGGTATTTGACTATTATTGAATCCCCACCTTCATCTTTTTTGCAGACTAAATAACCCTAGTACTTCCAGCCTTTCCATTTAGCCTGTGTCACTGGGGGCATTTCTTATACCAAACCTTCATGTCTTGATGGCACAGTCAGCAAGGCTCGGGTTGCTGTACTGTACCATGGTGAATCATGACAGCCCTACTGCATGGATGGAACTGCCTGGTGCAGGGTTCCCAAATGCCAGGAGGTGCTTTGATTGTCTGGCTGGCTCTAGGCTGTGCCTGCTCTGAAGGATGTTTGGAATCTCCTGGGCCCACCTAGCCTCAGACAGCTGGCAAGCTGCCATGAGATGAAGGATCCTGCTCTGAAGGGCTCAGGGCAGTGCTGGGGTAGTGGCTGTTGGGGTGGCATGGTGAATGCAGTGGTGTTATGTCTTTGAGATGCAAGGTATCCCTTGCCTTGTGTGCTGTGCTGACAGGACTGTCATGCCTCTTGCTCTAGATCCATTAGAGGTCCTTCAAACTATGCGAGAATTCATGCATCACTTCTACTACTGCAGAGATTGCTCAAAGCACTTCGAAGGAATGGCAAAAGAATCCATGGACCAAGTGAAGAGCAGAGATGAGGCCATCCTCTGGCTTTGGGAGAGACACAACACAGTCAACATGCGGGTGAAAAGTAAGGATTCCACCACTGGGACTGGCCACAGCCTAGTGGCAAAAAAGCAGCAGCTCCTTTAACTCCCTGTCTGCTGGCTGCCCTAACACCTGCCTCAAGCCAGGTCTGCTGTATCTGATCTTGACCCTTGCCCCTAGCAGTGAGAAAGGTGCAGAATAACCACGTGTTCACTGGCTTAAGTCAGTCCCTGGACCTCATGCCCCATTTGCCCACTCTAAGTTATGCTATTAGCCACTGGACTGCTTCCCACACTGCTTGGTGAGAGGGGCACCTGGCAGTAGCAAGGCAAAGAGAACAAGCTAAGGCTGGAGGGCTTTGATATGCTGGTGGTTGAATAGGGAAGCATTGAGGCATCTCTGAGATTCCCCAACTCCTGCCAGGGGGGAGGCAAGGTGGGAGACTGAGTGCTCTGGATACTGCATTGGGCTAGGTCACAGCTGCAGAGCTTGCTGGGAGTGACTCTGACACTCTTTTTTGCTCTGATTTGTTCAGACCAATCAAATGAAGACCCCAAATTCCCAAAGACACTTTGGCCTCCTTCAAACTTGTGCCCCTTGTGTCACAACAATCTCAATGAATCTCCATGGAATAAGACGGAAGTCCTGAGCTTCCTCCAGAGGCATTACTCACTGACCAACATTGAGAACGACGAGTTGACCAGGCACAGGCGGGAAGTGGATGAGGAAGCTCACATGAAGGGCAAGGATCATAGGCTACTACGGTACAAGGGTGAAGAGAGAGGATGGAACAAAAGTGAGCAGAAAGAAGGAGAAGAAAGGAAGGCAGAGCAGGTGGACATAGTGGTGAAGAGAGAGGTTAGTGGTCTGAAAAGGCAGACCCTAAAGGCTGCCATCTTGGCAACCAAGAAGAAGCAGTGGATGAACAAGAGGGACACCATATTGCTGTCAATAGCAGATGATGGCCACCGGGCTGTTCATTATGCTACTTCCCAGGAGTACCTGAGGCAGCGTGGGCTGTAGTCCAAGCAGCATATCGGCATGCTGAAGGAAGGAGGAGGTGATGGCCTGAGGAGGAGCCAGTGGTTCTGCGTGCTAGGACTGGGCTTCTCCCACCTAGACATATGCCTGTGCATTGTCCTGTACTTCTTCTCCTCCATGTGCCTGCTGGGACATATACACCTTCTTCCACATATGGCTGGGGTCCAGCAAAGGCCACCCTGGCTTCCCCATGGCATGAAGCCTATGAGAGGAGAGCAGCTTAAAATTAAATCTGAATTTAATACAAAATATGACTCTGAAAGCATTCAAATAAAAAATAAATACACTAAGTCCACAAGCCTCTATAAAAATATTTTGAGATACAGTAGGTGGTGTGCTTTTTATACAGAAAAAAAACAGGGCATGGCACATTTCAGTTTTGAGGTTTAGCTATGTATATTGGCTCAAAAAATCGCATACTGCATTAAGGGTTTGAGCCTTTAGGGGTGCTGAAAAAATCTCTCCACCATTTTCTAAAATATTGATAATGAAAAAGGAATAATCTAAAAATAGTAATCTGTATAATTGTTTAAATAAATCTGGATATTTATAGCCTCATTTAGGTAGCAAGAATATGTAAAATCCTAGTGTAAATGTCCTATTCCATTGTAAATTTGCGTGTTGTAATTATATCAACCAATGAGAATGCTCCTTTCTTTAGAAAATAGCTTCAGTACCATGGGAAAGTTGATTATGATGAATAGTTTAAACGGCAGGTTTCCACCACCACTGAGATGCAGTTCAGTCCTCCCTGTGACCAGGGAGAGAGTGGTGAGGAAGGCCCATCACAGGTCACGTGTTAACAGTTCCTTCTGTAGGTCTGTGTCTGAAGAAGCAGGGAAGTTCCTGAGTTTTCAGTCGGATTGCCCTGGCAATAGGTACGACCGGAAGGTTTCTGGGTTTGGCCACTGCTGCAGCTGAGAATATGGAGGTGGCCAGATGGACAGAAATGGCATGGTCTTCAGAGATCCAGAACCCTTAGCAGCCGCCAACAGCATCCTTGAGAGATTCACTGGAGCTGCCATAGGAATAGTGCACTGATTCTCAACCAGGGTACCAGAGCACCCTGAGGTGCCTTGAGAGTCTTTCAAGGATGCTGTGGGGTGCCACACAATACTAGCATTGTTAGGTGTGCAAACATGATTCACAAGATAAACCCAGAGATTTCAAATAGCATTCAGACCTGTTGCAGTCTTTTGCACCAGAAGAATTGCTCTATTATTTTTCTATTGTCACAAAATAAATAAAAATTAAGAGCAGGCATTTTCTGAGGTGAGCCTCAAGTCTATCAAGGAGTGCCTCAAATCTGAAAAGTTTGCAAACCGCTGGGAGAGAGCGCGTGAGCGAGAGTATGTATGTATTTGAGGCAGCTGATGTTGTGAACTGTGAAGAAGGAGAGAGCTCTGGCTTCTTCCTGTCCTTACTGAGCCGAGGCTAAGAGCAGTGAGGCCATGACCAGTGCTGTTTCTTTGGACCAAGAGATACTGGAGAAATCTCACAAACAGTTTGAAAGTCACTTGAGCTAAACCTATTTTAACAGGTGTAGGTTGTAGCCGTGTTGGTCTCAGGACATAGGCAGACAAGGTTCTTTGGGTGAATTTGATATCTTTTATTAGACCAACTTAAATCATTAGGAAAAACATTTTTAGTAAACCCAAAAGCTTGCTAAATTTTTTTCCCCAACTACTTAAGTTGGTCTAATAAAAGATATCATATTCACCCAAAGAACCTTGTAAACCTATTTTAAATCACATGAGATCAGCTGCTGAGAGGGTGGCCCAACCTGCTGTTGCTGAGCTGGTTTCAAGACCTCTTTGGCAAACATTAGGTCTGCACACTGCAGCTCCACCCACACTCTGCCTTTGGAAGCACTGGCTTAAAAGCAGATAGAGATGTGGACCCTTAGCCTGGCCATGGATAACTGCTGGAGCTATTAATTCTGTAGCTCCTATGCCTGTATGGTAGTTGAGGGTGTTCTTCCCATCCTTCTCTTCAGTGTCTGGGCCTGCTGATTGCATTTTGTTGGGTGAGAGTCACAGACTATAAGCTGTGGCTGTGTCTGTAAGGCTTACCAGTGCACCACCAATTTAATAGTTTATTACTGAAAGATGTGCTGCCAGACTAGTTTTAACCTGAGAGTTGTGAGGAGGCAGGGCTTTGCCAAGAAACCCATGTTCCTAACTTGGTCCTTAAGGAGCATATCCAGGAGCAGACCCAGAGGGGTGCAGTGATGAGGTCGCACACCCGTTTCAGACCACACTGTGGGGCAGAAGCAAAGGACTTAAGTTTCCAAATCAAGTAAGAGTCCTGTGTCCCCCCACAAGCCTTTCCATCACTTCTGTGCTTGATGGCAGGTCCCCTCCTCTCGCCTCCCATTTCCCCTTCCACTAGCCACTGCTGCCACTGCCCCAGGCTGACCACAGGTGTGTGGGAGTTCCACAGCTGTTCCTGCCCCACCCCACTGACTATGCAGGGAACCTGGGATAACAGCAGCAGTGGTAGAGATGGGTGGGTTCCTCCTTCCAACTCAATCCAATCAGGTGTTTCTAGCAATCTTGGGAGCAGGCTTAAGGTGCTAGAGTTGCTGCCAGTGCTGCTTCTGTCCCTGGCTGACCCTGGCTCCCTGCACAACCTGGCCAGAGTAGAGTGAGTATGCAAGGGGGAAGGGAGGGAGTACCAAGAGTCTGGGGGAGATTTTTACCTGATTTGGGGACTTAGCACCCCCTAGCTGCTGCTACCAGGGGCCTCCATCTACACATCCTAGTCCAGTAGGGGAGCTGGTAGCAGGGGTGAAGCCATCTCTGGAGAACCAGCTGCTGCCCCCCACCTCTTTATAAAATCCTGGATTCACCCATGAGCATACCTTAAACTTACCCTGCTAGACATTCATGTTCTCAAACACACTGCACAGTCTGGGACACCACTTTTCTGCACTGGTTCTGCCTCCTGAACAAGAAGCCTGTATCTGCCCTATGCTTCAGGCCCTCTTTTTCTCTTCTTGGAGTGCTGAGAAAGGTGAAGCAAGACAAAGCAGAGGTAAGACCTTGAACCCTGTACCCCTAGTTTTTCAAATTGAATTGCTCTCCTTCATTGTGGCTCTGAGAGCTTAGAAATAAACAAAAGCTGTTTGCTACAGGAGGGAAACTGCTCTAAACCTGAAGGCTTTCTTATTCAAAATGAAGCCACTATGATTCCGGATGGATTTGATCTGTTTACTAGGCCAATGTGAAGAATATCCATGTCTGCATGTGTACAGTACAAACCATTATCATGTCTTCTCAGCAGGGTTTCCAAAAACCCTGAGAGTTGACCCCAAAAAACTGCCTCTCTCTCCTCTCTGTAATTGGGCTTCTTCCATGAGGAAGGAGACTATTTGATCTGCTGCTTAATCTTTTTTTTCAGAAACCCCTACATTATCTGGAGTTTCCTCAGTAGCATCAGTCTCTTCTTGCTGGAACTCCTGGGCTTGAATTAGAACCGCAAGAAGTCTCCTCCCCCAGATCCTCTTCAAGGTACTATAAGGATTGTATATCTTGAAGTTAGGCTGTCACTCATCTCCCCTCTAGGATATCACTGTTACATATAGCAAAAAGTAAGTTGAATTTGAGAGAGAGCTGAAAAAGGAGTCTCATGACTGTATGGGTGCTGTTGGCATAAATTAAGAAACCTCTTTGTTAAAAGGCACTCCTGACTTTATGAACTGTACCCAAAATGCAACAGCTGTCCTCCCTTGAAGTGCTGCTTTTGGTTGCTGGAACTTGTGTGTTATCTTTTGCATGAGTACTCTCTCTGTCTCTCTATCTCATGTGCACATCCCCTTTAGATCTGTTTTGGGAGGCTGGTTGTCCATCTCCTGCCAGAAATACTCTGTAGGTGGACACAAAATTCTGCTTTGCTTAACTTGCTCTTCTACAGCTTTGTCCAAACCCAGCTTCATTCCCAGTGTCAAATGTGTGATGTTCTACTCCTCTCTGTCACCAGAATTCAGAAAGGGCTGAGCCTGCTACTCCTCAGGGAAGGGAAGTGACATGCCGTAGTGTCACTTGAGGTGGGCGAGTGGGGCAAGAGCCTCAGGTGCTGTCTTAGACAGGGTGTGAGAATGGTGGCTGCCCAGTTAGTCTGAACCTCTTCATCACCAGGTTGGGAGTCAGGACCAGAGCCAGCAGGGCTCAAAGCAGGATGTGTCAGGTGAGTCAGCCTCTAGGAGGTTGAGGGCATAGCTGTTCTCGTATTGCAGCTGCTAGTTTTATTTTTTTCTGTGACCCCTGGAAGTTCTGGCAGTAGAGGCAGCTATATAGGGGAGGCAGCCCCTATAGGGGCAGATTAACCCCTTGGCTGCTAGGTGCAATGACACATCTTCCAGCAGCCTTGGCATCTGCCCCAGGAGCAGCATGAGGCTCCCTTGGCCCAACCTCACCCCTGTTCTGCACTGGAGACATGTGGCTGGCTCTCTCAATACCTCCTCCTGCATCAGGTTTGCTCCAGGATGTAAATATGATGATGCCTCTGGCAACATGGCACAGGCAAGCCACTTGAGTTGGGTGCGCACCCAATGCTTTGGGCAGCTCTGTGCAGCTCTGTCATTACCAATGACACCAGAGCACAAAGTGGAGCTTCAGGAGACACAAGCTGCTGAAGAAATCATGGCAGCTGTCAGAAAGTACATGAAGGTTTTCTATCCTTTTTGGAGGTAGGATTATTGCTGGCAGAAGGGAAAGTTCTGCCTCTGCAGAGGAGCTCTGGGTGTGGACACACTCAGCAATCATTGCCTTGTTGCTTCCTGGTATTTAAAGCCATAACACTTTCTCCTTGAATGTTAGCTGTATGGGGAACAGAGGGCTATGACAAAAGGGATAGTGGCTCCCCACCACGCACACACTTTTTTTCTTTTTTAAAAATAATAACCTTTTGAATTGTTGTTGTTGTTTTCCACCTATAAAAGTGTGGCTCTTTGGGAGTGCTCCTGAAACTCCTGTTAACTGCCCTTTCATACATGTTGGCAAAACAGACTTTTCCCAAACTCAGCAATGAGCGAAAGAGCAAGCTGTCAATTTGGGAAACCACAGGCTAAACAGTCAAAAATCTTAGAAGTAGATTTGTACCCAGGGTTTCTGTTACAGCCTGCTCTTGGGCCTTCCTGTTGCTTTAGAATGATTAAATCACAACAAATTCTTGTACCATAGGTCTTACCCTATCAGCAGGCAGAACCTCTGCACAGACTAGTATAATACTTAATATATATTACTACCTAGTTTTGTCAGCATAGCAGTTCTGGGTAGGGATGTGAAAAGATCACAATCCCCCAGCCAATGACACCTATGCTATAAAAACCTTGGTGGAAATGCATCCATGTCAACAGAAGAGGGCGTTTTTGAAGCTAGCTGCAGCATTTTTGCAAGTAAGAACTATGCCAACAGGAAACCTCTGAATACTGGCAGACACTGCATCTCTGTAAGGGGCTCTGCAGACATAGTTTAACCAACAGCAGAGACTGTAGTGTAGAAGGCAAGGTAGATTTTCTATAGACTATCCAAAGTAGATTGTGTGAGTGCTCTTTCTTTCTCTCTCTCTCATATACACACACACACACACACACACACACACACACACACACACACACACACACACACACACACACACTAGCAAATTTCTCATCAAGAACGACAGGTGGGCAGGGACACAGGCCTGTATCTGGTCCCCCTGCCTTTGGTTCCAGGCCCATTCCCCCTCCAATCCAAGCCCGTTCCCCCCTTCCCCCACTGCTGGTTCGGGTCTGGGCCTATTCCCCCACGTCTCCCCCCACTTCAGCTCTGGGCCTGTTTCCTCCCTCCCCCAAGCCACACCTCTGAAGGAGCTGCCGGGCTCCAGTTGTCCCATGACCCAGCCCAGTTGGGACCCCAGTCATTGTGAATGGGGACCCAGCTGGGCCGGGTTGTGGAGCAATCAGAGTCTCACGGCTTGTCCAGGGGTACGGTCTGTGGCCCCTCGGTCTGTACATGGGGAAAGTGGGGGCTGCAGCTGTGGGCTGTGCTCAGCCTCTGCTCCCTGCCTCACTGCCACTGCATTGGCAGTAGCACAGCACCATATGCCTCGCTGCCCGACCCGGCCTACCCAGTGGCAGTACTCACATGGCACTGCACCATACTGCTGTCAAAGCAGCAGCAGCAAGGCAGGGAGCAGAGGCTGAGTGCAGCCTGCAGCCCCCATCCCACCCTCCCTCTCTGGGCAAAGCCGGTTGGGGGTCAGGGAGCAGGGCAGGTGGTTGGGGGCGCAGTTGGCCAGGGAACACTGTCACTGAGCTGTGCCACACAGCTGATCCAGTCCTCCCCCTCCCCACTGCCTCCCACTCCCTGCCAGCTGTGGTGTGGGGGTGCGCTGTACTGCGCCTCCTGACAACAGGCAGCAGGGAATAGAAGGCTGCAGAGTGGGGGGAGGGAAGCAGGCATAGCATGTTGCACCACATGGCCATGCCCCATGGCAGGCGGTGCCCTGCGGCAGGCAGTGCACCACGCTGCACTATGCTCTGCCCCCAACCACCCGGTCTGCTCCCTGACTCCTGAACACCTTTGCCCCCACCTCCTCCTGTTTGCCTGTCTGTCCGTAATGATCTGGGCCAGCCAATCACCACCCACGCTGTGGGCAAAGCATGTGTAGTTGGCCTGGAGCATTATGGACAGACAGACACACAAACAAGTCTCTTATTAGGGCTGTGCGAAGCTGGAGATTTGGCTCGATTCGGTGGCTGAATCTCCAAATCCAGATCTAATCAGGAGACTAATTAAAAGGTCCAAATCAATTTGAAGCTCTCTGAATCAATTTGGAAAAGATTCGGAGAGCTTCAGTGATTCAGGCAGTCCCCGCTTGCTGTGGCAGGGAGCTGGACCCAGACTCCGAGCTGGTAAATAAGGGGCAGGGGAGGAGAGGCTGAAGGAGCGGGGAGAGGACCATGGGGGGGACCCCTGCCAGGCCCCATCCCCTGCCCTCTCCCCCAGCCCCCCTGAGTGCCCCATGACCCCTGCCCATGCCCCTAGTTCCCCGCCCCATGGCTGCCCTGCCTGCCCCAGCTCCTGGTTGTTTAAAAAAAAGCTCCACTCACCAGGTGCTGCCAGGCAGAAGGGTGATCCCTGCTGCCCCCATTGCCCCATGCTGCATGGGGGGGCTCTGCTACAAGCCCCCTGACCCCTGCCCACTCCCCCAGCCCCCCATAGCTGCCCTGCCCCCCCCAGCTCTGGCCCTTTAAGGAAAGAAAAAAAACAAAAAACCCCACACTCACCGGCTCATGCAGCAGCCTCGGGGCTTCTGGGGGCTTGGGGTAGAGGCCACCATGCACCATGGGGCAGTGGGGGTCAGCGGGGATTCCCCCCCACTGGGCAGCAGCTGGTAAGTGGGAGCTTTTTTTTCTCCAAGTGCTGGGAGCTGGGGCAGGCGCAGCAGCTGTTGCAGGGCTGGGAGAGCAGGCAGGGGATAGGGCACATGTGATTTGGAGATTCGGCTGATTCAGCAGCAGCCAAATCTCCAAATCAGATTCGGCCAAATGAACTCGGGACAGTGATTCAAATCACTGAATCGAATCACTGTCCCCCAAATCAGCTGAATCCAAATCCGAAGCGAATACTAGATGCTTTGCACAGGCCTAGCTTTTATTATATTGAATATATATATATAGCACAAGCTTTTGTGAGTTGAAGTTAATTTTATCAGATGCTATACATATGTAGATCAGGGGTTGGCAGCCTACAGCCTAATCTACAGAGCCATTGGAGCTGGTCCTTGGAGCTGCAAGGAGGGGAAGGGAGGGGAGGGGTGAAGATGGGAGTGGGTGGCTTCATCTGCATCATGGACCAGTAGCGGGGAAGTTTGCCTGCATAGTGCCCAGGCAATGGAGAAAAGGGGCAGCAAGCAGATCCTAGTGCCAGCCCGTCTTGACTCAAACTGGGTCATCCTGGCCCATCACCAAGAAAACTTTTCTAACCACTGACATAGACAAGCTCTATAATTAAACAAGGAGAAAGAGAGGTCTGGGATTACAGCTTTTCCCTTTTAATCTCCTCTGTTTTAAATACATCTAATACTTCAGACAAGGAATATCAAATGCACCCTGGGCCCCCAACTAGATCCAGATCATGGGGGCTCCTCCCAAGCTGGATCCATGACTGGGGACAGTAGTAGGAGCCCACAGTCAAGGAGCAGCCTGGGTCAGGGATCAGACAGCAGTGCAGGTCCAGAAGTGGGTGGCTGAAGAAGTCTGGGGGTGGGTGGTGGTGTCATCCAGGATGAAGCAGCAGCCTGGGTCAGGCAGTAGGTGGCAGTGGGGCAAGTGAGAGCTGCATCTGAACAGCATACACTTGACTTGCCTCTATCGGGCACTGGTCAGACCTCAGTTGGAGTACTGCGTGCAATTCTGGGCGCTGCACTTCAAGAAGGATGCGGATAACCTGGAGAGGGTCCAGAGAAGGGCAACTCGTATGGTCAAGGGCCTGCAGACCAAGCCCTACGAGGAGAGACTAGAGAAACTGGACCTTTTCAGCCTCCGCAAGAGAAGGTTGAGAGGCGACCTTGTGGCTGCCTTTAAGTTCATCACGGGGGCACAGAAGGGAATTGGTGAGTATTTATTCACCAAGGCGCCCCCGCGGGTTACAAGAAACAATGGCCACAAGCTAGCAGAGAGCAGATTTAGATTGGACATTAGGAAGAACTTCTTCACAGTTCGAGTGGCCAAGGTCTGGAACGGGCTCCCAAGGGAGGTGGTGCTCTCCCCTACCCTGGGGGTCTTCAAGAGGAGGTTAGATGAGTATCTAGCTGGGGTCATCTAGACCCAGCACTCTTTCCTGCTTATGCAGGGGGTCGGACTCGATGATCTACTGAGGTCCCTTCCAACCCTAACATCTATGAATCTATGACTTCCTACCAATGGACATGTCCATCGGGGTGCAGGGACCCTGAGTTCTGTGGCAGGCCATGCCCCACTGGCCATGTCCTCCAACTTCCAGTAGCCTGTTGGACTACCTGCAGCCTTGCTGAAATGATTCTATGAGCCAAATCCAGCTCACAGGCCATATGTTTAAAACTCTTGCTTCAGACAATTGATAACATGCAACTAAAACGTTTTCACGTGTAGTGTCTTTCAGCCTTGCTTCGGCAAAGGAATCGAATATCAAGGTTTGCATTTCCATCTGTGTTACTTATTAATTGTCCATGTGTAGTCTGATACACCTTTTGTACAAACTGGAGTTCCCTAGCTTTTCTTTTTCTAATTAAGATAAACATTTACTCCTGAGTCATATAGGATATGTGGCCTGAGTTGGCTTAGCACTGAAACTGAGTAAATAGTGTGAGAGAGAATATTTATTTTATTATGTTCCCATCCTTTCTATATCCCTTCTGTGAAAGCTCAAGTCCTCAGGCTTTGTTAGCATGTATATTTAAGGATGCAAAACTTTTTTTTTTTTATCATGAATACCAAAATAGTCAATAAAAGCATATTTTAAACACTGTTATTTGTAAAACGCAGGTTAGACTGTCTTCAGACTGTACATCATTTGCTGATACAATTCTATCAAAATCATTGTATGTTTTCTGTCATCTGGTATATGAGCACCCAGTTTTATATGGCCAAAAAAATTGGCCCATCACAGGCACCTCATGTATGAGAGAAGAAATGCAAATTAACAACATATTGCTGCACAGTACATTGTTTGCTAGCAGTTCTACTTCTGTTTTCAGGAGAATTAGGAATGAAATGTGAATTCCTTTGTTTCTTATGATTTGTCATGCTTCTTAACAACTTTCCATACTCTAATCTTTCTTTTTTTTTCTTTCATTAAGTTGGCCCTTACTTGTTTCAGTTTTTTGTACAGCACGCATCAAATCTGTTTACTTTTTACAAATAAGGAACACATTAAGGTTTTTTTTCAATTTGAATTCATGGTCTTTGGTTAGTAATGGTGTACAATATCATGTCAATATTGTGTTTTAAGCACAAATCCAAGGAAATCCTTTAAAATAGTGGTTTTCAACCGTTTTTGTACCAGGACCCATTTGTAAACGTCAATTGCCAACCCCAACCCAGTGCCCCTCGCTCCCAACTAGCTATCCCTCCACCCCCGCCCCAACCCTCCAGTGTGTGGGGCAAGGAGTGGGTATGTGGGGTGGGGAGGGCATGGGGGGCCCCCAAGCAACTCCTTGCAGGCTGGAACTCTGCCAGCCTGCAAGAGAAATGCCAGTTTCCCATGTTGTTCCCCTTTAAAGGAGAATCTATTTTTAAAGTTTGCTGATCCATTTTTAAAGTTTGTTTGTGACCCTTTAATATATTCTTGCGACCCACATTTGGGTCATGACCCACAAGCTGAGAAACACTGCTTTAAAGTGAATAGTAAATCCATGGGGGGAAATTAAATATTTTAGCCTAAGTAGCCTATTTAAAAGTAATCTGTTATGCAATTGCTTATTTAATATTCTAAGAATATATCTGAAACCACTTATTCCTGGGTATGCAGCTCAAACACTGAGTGCTATTTACAAAGCACAGTTTCAATGGAGGCCACTACTAGTGACATCTGCTATGTTCAGATGTAAGCCCTCAGCACGTTTGCAAGTGGGAAATGGGACTGAACACACAGGCTTATGGACAGATTAATGAATCATTGCATAGTGAAGACAGGGGAGTCGCTGTAATGCTTTTCAAATCCTTTTGCATTTAATAAAGTGAGTAAAGAATATTGGCATACAACAGACATTGTGGTGGGCTGTGTGATATTCACCCCAACGCTTACAGAAAAGCATTTCCATTATTAGCAATTAATTCTCTATTATGTGTCTCATGCTTGTTTCTGATTTTTCCTGGAAGTTCTGAAAGTATATAACGTATGCTAGGAAGCAGTGGAGTAGTACTATTTGTATTTTTTCTATACATGCCAAAGCACAGAAACTCCATGAGGAAAAAGCTCAGTGGGTGAACTATGATGAGGATGAGCTGTGTGTGAAAATGTAGTTGACAGATGAGATCTTTGAGGCCTTAATTGGAGACACCACTGATGTTCTTAACCAGATGAATGGAGAACAGTGTAGACCACTGCTTGTGTGTCATATCCGAAGCAGTGGAGTAGTACTACTTGTATTTTTTCTATACATGCCAAGGCACAGAAACTCCATGAGGAAAAAGCTCGGTGGGTGAACTATGATGAGGATGAGCTGTGTGTGAAAATGTAGTTGACAGATGAGATCTTTGAGGCCTTAACTGGAGACACCATTGATGTTCTTAACCAGATGAATGGAAAACAGTGTAGACCACTGCTTGTGTGTCATATCCAAAAGTAAACCACACGCTGTAACAGCTTGAGCTGTGGGCGTTTCTGCCTCCTGACATGTACTACATGTCCACCATAAGAGTCTATACTGCTACTAAACTTTCATAGGTGTTTCTTAAAGGTAGCTTGGATATGATAAAGGAGCATAGTCTTACATAATCTGCTTTTAGATGCCTTATACTGAACTGATTTGAAAGAAGCATGAACCCTAACTTGAAGCTAGTGCATAGAGTGTTTTTGCCATTCTTGTGCCAAGACAGTACACAGCATAGCTTCCAGCAGCTCCCCAGGTTTCAGTCTGGGGCTGGGAACTTCATATTGCCCTCTCACTGTGAGATTGCTGAGCTAGGACTGGCTGGGGCCCCTTGGCCTGGAATTGTCAAGAATTGAAACTGAAGTGATCTTCAGACATATGTGAGATTCTCTCTCACAATAGGATGCTACCTGAGCTACTGATTTTTGGGTCACCGTACTGTACCTTTCCGATTAGTTTTTGTTTCACACAAGGTTGAGTAGTTTATTGAAAGATCCATCTTCTTCCCTTTTTTTTCCTGAAGAAGTGGCCTTTGCTTTTGCAGTACTTAAATAGTGTGTACCTGAAGAAGATATTCAGTAGCACAGTGACAGAACATTTACATAGCTACCCTGTGAAGAATGGAGTGCAGTTCTCACTTTCCTATCCCTTTGCTATCTTAAGACTCTTGGAGGAATCAGATATTTCATATTGTTCTATTTCTTGAAAACTGACAAGAAGATGACAGCCCTGATCCAGGACTTCCCCATTTATTCCACAAGAAGCCATAACGACAGTCTGCCCTGCTGTTTTATTATACTGATTTTTTTCCCCTCAGAATGCCTGCTTGTGTCATCTTAAAGACTTGGCAACTCTAATTTAATTACCCCAGCATCATGAAGGACAGAAGTGTTAAAAGCAAGTGTATTACCTATAATTCTATACACAGTTCCACTAATATGCCATCGTCTACTTCAATTAGCCCAAATTCCTCCATTCATGTCTAGCTGCAACAAAAATCACATGCAGTGGTCTGGAGGGAGGTAGTCGAGGGACAGAGCCCACACCTCACTGTTCTGATACTTTTCATAGTGAAGCATCTGCTTGCACACTTAAAAAATCCCCAGTTATTTCCAGTGTTCCTGTTATTCTAGGAACTAGATTCACTGGACTCATTACAACCATCTCTTCACTAGTCTAGAGGTGACTTCTTTATCCACAGATGGGGGGAGACCATGTCCTGATTCAATGGCATTCATTTTTAATTGTGGAATCTTGCTGGAATAGTGTCTTGACAAAAGGGTTGGTAAGACTGATGTGCTACAAGCTTCTTGTGCAGGCCGGGCGCAAACCCGGGCCCTTTGTCACGCTGCACGCGGGCTGTGGCTGGCAGCCCGGGCACGCCGGGTCGGAGAGGGTGGGCGCCGAGCTAGAATTAGGCACAAAACACTTAATGGTTGATTTTAAGATTGTTTACTTACACCGAGATGGTCGCAGTGCAGGCTGAAAACTTGCTTGAGTTGCGGTTACAAACAGAAAACACGAACAATCACGTGGAGTTTGCTAGGCTCCACGCAGACAGAACTCCGGATGTCCAGGACAAGCGCGCCTCAAAACTCGTCGATATGTCTTATAAAAGGTTACCGCTCGAAGACGGGAAGAGGTGGGCGGTGGATCAGGCCGCCAAACTCCTCTGAATAACACACAGGGTTTCTATGACCCTGCCGCATACCCAGAGTCCCCACGAGATGGATGTGGAGTCCTCTTCGGCTTGGGCGGAAACTGCTCAAGCCTCTTATACGGCTGGCAGGCCAATCGCTAGCCGCCACGTGGGAATAATTTAGCACTAGCCAATAGCGGGACACTAATTTGCATTCGAAGAGCAGGAACTCTTTGCACCGTGCATTTCTGTGCTGCAAAGGGAAATGCACCCTGCAAAGACAACTGCAAAGTGGCGGGAACTCTCTCCTTTGCACACGGGTTCTCTGTGCAGCAAAACTCCACCATGCAATGAAGCTGCAATCCCACGGGGATAATTCTGGTGCCGAAGCACACACAAAATCAGACCTTTGGGTCACGACACTTCTCACATTGGGGCTTTCAAAGGAGTCAAGGGAATTAGGTGTCCTGTTCCGACTGAAATTCAGTGGAAGTTAAGCATCTTAAACTGCTTTGAAAATCCCTTTCATAGATTCTCATTACAATGTTCTCATGGTCTTCACTTTCCTTATCAGCTGAGCTTGTGAAACTGGACTGGCTGATTTTATTTTTACTTCCCATGCTTTAGTTCTTGCTGCTCCACTTGGGTTTCTAACTCTATGCAGCATTGCTTCAGGTGTTGTTCTGTTCCAAAAATACTATGGTAGTGCTCTGCTTGCTAGTAAAAAAAATCTCCCACTCCAACTGACAGACCTGCACCTCTGCTTGGACCCTCAAGAGTCAAACTAGATTCTCTTCATCATTATGTTTTAACATAGGTGGTGCAAAACAAAGGTTGTGACAGGTGTAGACTGCAGATCTGGCAGCCTGGGGAAGTTGGAGATGGGCAATGGAAGAGGTTTCTTGTATCTGGATGTGAGTGGCAGTTGGTAGGCATTGTTGGGATGAACAGAAAGCTTTGCTTTTCTGGGGGTTTAGGCAGGGAATTGGTGGTAGGAGGGAGCTGAAGTTCATGGGTTTGGGGTGTTGTATGGGGAGCCCTATTTGTGGGTTGTCCATTTATTGTAAACCACTTTGAGCCTTTTGAATAGAGCAGTATATAAATCTAAAAATAAATTAAAAAAAAAAAAAGCAAGAAAAAAAGCTGACTAAAGTCCTAGCAATGCTTGCGGTCCCCACTTTCTTGAAACTGCACCGTGAATGACACCTACTTAATAAACCCATTGCTTTCCAAGGGTTTACAGAAGTGTCGGTGACTGGAACTTCTAAAGTAATTTTGGCATCTGTGGCAGATACTGAGTGTTCCTTAATGTCTAGGCCTTATAACATCTGTACTGCCAGAACTGCAGCTACAACCTGCAGTTTCAGCATAACTGCTGTTGTGACATAAACAGAGCCTATGCTGACTGTTTGTAATGGAGAAAATGCAACTGTAAATTCTATCTGATGAGGGGTGAGTTCAGGGCTGCAGAAATAGGGATTTTAGCATTTCTCAGTGTGCAGGCTTAGCTCTACTGCCCCCTTGCACATTGAATTCCACTGTAAGGCCTCCACTGTAAAGTCTCTTTACCTGTGTTAGTACTGCACTTTGTCCCATGGGTTCTGGCTCTCCACTGGGAACTTTTAGCATTACCATAAAACAAATGATTATTCAGAAATATTTTATCTCTCTGGAAGGAAATCTGTACATAGTCACCAGACCATAATATTTATAAATCCTCAAGGGACTTACCCATACTGCTAAAGGGAAGAAAATGCAAATCATGATGTGGGATCACTGTTTAATTCCCGAGCTTGGAACTAGTACTTGGGCTTAGTTTTACTCTAAAATGTGCAAATGTAAAGGGCCAGGGGAATTGTATCTTTGTGTCCACAGGCCCTCCCTTCCAAAATGGTGCAGTTTATAGGCATGCAACTGTTGCAAACATAAAATTGTACAAAGGACACTGAAGTCTCAGCACTCACCACAGTAGGGTGGCCCTTAGTTCCAGCACAGAGGGGTGTGTAAGAAGCAGGAAAAGCTCCAGACAAGAGTATTTTTGAGGTTTGTATAAGCAACCTGAAGAGGAGTGGTGGCAACCCCTGGCAGTGGTAAGGAGTGATGGACATGCATGGTGGAGCAGCAGCGAGGGGTGGTGGTTACCCCTGGTGGAGAAGATGGCAGAGCAATGACCCCCAGCAGCAGAGTGCTGGTAAACTTTGGTATGGGCCACTGTAACAGGTTGCCTTCCCCAGCACCATCTTCCCTGTTATCCATGCCCTATGTGGGGCACCCTTGGAGTTCCCGTTAAGGTTTCTTGTGTCCTGCTCTCTATTCGCCTGCCACGTCTTGATGGAAAAAATTGTTATACTGATGTTCTTGTAAGCGGGAGACTGCCTATTATATTTTATATGTTGGGGTCTTCCACCCCCACAGGCCTTGACCCCTTGCCTTTCTCTAGCTAGGCCTCCTCATCTAAACCCACCAAACAGGGTTTGACTCTGAGGCTCTAGCCCTTTTCTTCATCTTGAGGCTCATGACCCTCCTTTCTGCTCTAGTTTGGTGCCCAGCCTCCCTGGCCCAGAGGCCCAGACACCAGCCCCCACAGCCAGGAGGCTGCAAGTTCAAGGCCAGGGAATGGTCCTGAACCCATGCTGTCCTAGGCCACAAAACAACCCCCCCCCCAAAGTTGTACCTCAGGGGCACCAGATCACCCCAGCCTTTTAGGATTGTGCCTTCTGGTGCTGGGGTCTGTAACCCTCCCAAAATCCTGTACCCACACTGGCACCAGGGCCCATGTACCCTGAATACTGTGCCTTCTCTGGCACCAGGGTCAGTACACCCCAGATCCTGTGCCCACACGGGCACCAGGCCCCCATGGTGTAGTGGGGTCCCAGTGAGGCCTCTTCCTTCCCCATTAGCCTCACCCAAACTGTCAGTGTTATTCAAAAAAACACCATAAACAGTCTGTCCATGGGCTATAACCGCCACCAAAGAAATATGATCAAAGAAGGCAGCACACCAGCTTACGTTTACTCAGGGGTCATGCTTGTGCTCCCCACCATCGGCTACCATCCTTCCTCTGGGGTTGCAGCTGCTTCTCTGGGTTCCTCAGTAGTTCCTTCAGCCTTTGGACTGCTCACCCAGCCTCTCTGTAGAACTCTCACACACACTCCTTCTCCCTTGGCTGCCAGGCCTTCAACTGCTGCCCAGCCCAGGGCTTTTATAGTCCTGGCCTGCCTGCTTCTGGTCACCTGACCAACTGGCCTGGCTCAACTTTTAACCCCTACCTTACCAGCGTGCTGTGCCCAGAAAGTCCTGATCTTAAAGGGGCTGACCTGTCTTCTGGTAACAGGGCTAGGGTTTCCTGTTCCTGTCCCCCTCTCTTCTCTTTCATCTGGGGTCTTTCCTTCCCCTCTGAACCCTTGACCTACCTTCTGGTAACAGGGCCAAGGTTCCCTATTATAGCCACCCCACCCAGCACTTGCCATTTTGGCTGGTATAGGTAGTAAATTCCCTGGAGTAGAATGGCAACCCCCTGGTAGTGTGGGCATTTCTACAGGGTATCCTTCCGACACTGTACCTACCACTTTTGGCTGGCATAGGTGGATGAGCCCCTAGACAGTAGCCCTGGGTTAGGTCATAGTTCCCCTGGGTTGGTTTACCACTTACTGAGATTGTTAACGTTGTGGTTCCGGCTAACATTTAACAGATGAGGTTTTCTTTAGGCTTATGTGTATGTCTTTTTTCCCACTGTAATAAACCCTGTTACAGTTTAATGTTTTCTTGTGAGTGGTGAAAACCGAGTCCAAGCCAAATTTGCAAGTTTCCTTAGATGAAGCAGCTTTAATAGGATTTTAGGGCAGTACATTATCATCTTTTTATCCTATCAGAACCTTTGGCTTTATACAAAGTATCCAGGCTTTTCCTACTACCTTAAAAAAATCTAGAAACAACTTGACTGCCCCTTATCTCAGGGACTTTCCATTTCTATTGAGTGTGTATAATGCTGTCCTGCTTACCTCTGTGCTCCAGGATATACATATTAAAGGAGCTGTCACAATAGAACAACTCCCAGTTCATGCAACTGTAGGTTTAACTAAATTTCTTACAGTACCCAAGCATCATCAGAGTCCAGGTCAGTTTGACATAACTACTTTTTCTAAACCACTCCTAGCACTTAATGCAGTTTTCCCTGCATAGGAATAACAAAGAAGTGTTCATGCAATATGTTTAAGAACACAATTGGATCCATACAACCCTTGCTCTTTCATTATCTGAAACACAAACTCACTGGGGGGGCCAGCGAGAATTGGGGGAGGCTCTGTTCCCTCGGGCACCACCTGGGGTTACTAGAAATAATGGCCACAAATTATTAGAAAGAAGGTTCAGACTGGACATCAAGAGGCATTACTTTACAGTTAGGGCTGCCAGGCTCTGGAATGGGCTCCCAAGTGAAGTTGTACTCTCTCCTACCTTTGGGGTCTTCAAGAGGAGGCTGGACAGAGATTTGGCTGGGGTGATACGACTGTGGCACCCATTCCTGCCCAGGGCAGGGGGTCAGACCTGGTGACTTGTTTAGGTCCCTTCCGACCCTAAGCACTATGAAACTATGAAATTATCCGGTACTAGGAAAACTCTATGACTAATTACCAGCCATTTGACAGAAACTTTTTTAGTATCAACAAATTTAGCAATTTCCTTTCTGTAGATTGCTCAGATAACTATGCAATTGTGTCAAGTTGTTGTTGGCTGACCCTTACATACCCACATCTAGAGATGCAGCACTGGTGATAACATTTTCTCTCGGTTCTCTTCTTTCAGATCTATCAGCACTCTCAGAAGAAACAAACTGTTCTTTGGAAACAAATATTTTGGTTGGATGAGCATTTATAACTAGAAGAGTCTGATGGATCAGTTGGAAGTCAACCAGATGACTTAAAGCAGACATATGCAGTTCTCATGGTTAAGGATAACCATAGTCCTCCCTTTCCCCACTTTCCATTCTCCCCCTTTCCCTGCCACCTACTTGTCTCACATCAGTTGTCTCCCATCCCCTCTGATCCTCGCTGCCAGGCATTTGCATTTTCACAGACCTGCATTTTGCATATTGGCTTCTATTCCACCCAGGAAAGCACACAAAATATCAGTAGACTCTCCCTGTGCCTGAAGAAGGGTGTTTGTGCACAATAGCTTGCAAAGAACAATTTTTTTTCCAACTACAGGAAACCCTTGGTATTCATGGGTTCAGCATTTGCAGTTTCAAATATTCACAAACGCTGAACCTGCATTTTAAATACACTTTAAATACTCCTCGGGAGCTCTGCACTTGCTCCTGCCATCGCTGCCATCGCCATGCCACCCCCTGGGGGCACTGTGTTGATGAACGCAGACAGTGTTCATGAATGCAGTGCCCTATTCATGGATTTCACCATTTGCGGGGATCACGAGAATGTAACCCCCGTGAATGGCGAGGGTTACCTGTATTTAGTTGGTCCAATAAAAGATATCATATTTACCCAAAGAACCTTGTCTGTCCACATGACTTAAGAAAACTTGAAAGCACTAGCCTTTGTTGCACATTGTTCCTTTCAGCTTTTCTTTTGCACTATTCCAGCAAGCCATTTTCAGCATTCTGGAAGACTGTCTATTTATTTTGGTTTTGACCATGACCATTTATGTATGTAGACAAATACAAGCCAAACTAATGTAAAGGTGCTGTAGGGTTTCCTCAGAGCTTGCAAGCTCAATTGGGGTGTTTGCAGTCTTGGGACAAGGATCTGCAGCCGGCTGTGCACACAGAATGCACAGCTGTATCTCCAGAGCAGGAAACCTGGGAAAAAACCAGGGGAGACTAGCTTGGGAGAGGGTAGCTGAAGCTGTGGGGAGACGGGCTGTTTCTGAGGGGGCTGCTACCAGGACAGTTGCTTCTGAGAGGATGACTGGCAGAAGAATTGTGACTGAGTGAGCTGCTACTGAGGGCAGAAGAGCCACCAGCTAATGAGTACCCAGGATTGCCTGGTATCCTTTACTAAAGGAGCAGGGGTTGTGCAAACAGGTTCCCCTCCTCATTCTTAAGATCCCTGGGTGCAGGAAGTCACTGGAGGGAATCAGGGACAGGGGTTACTAGAGCAGGTTTTCTGGGAAAGCTAGAGAAATTATCAGGGAATCACAGCTGTGGGAGCTCCAGCAGAGAGCTCAATAAAGTACAGCCAAGAAGGGGCACTCCAGGTGCCAACCACAGGGAAGCTGCCTTGGGAAGTGTCTGGGGGATGGTGTGAGTGATTGCAGGCATCCAGGAAAGACTGAACAAGGGAAGAAACCCTGGTCTCTGGAGCAGCCACACCTGAAGTCCTGACAGGCACCCCCATCTTCTGTCCAGATGACGGCATTGCCACTCCTCTTCTGAGGCAGAGGGAGCACCGCTCCCTGGGGCTCTGCTGCAGCCTCTCCACAGCAGAACTACTTTGCTGCGGGTAGAGTGATTTTGTGGAGACTTGGCTGATTAAGTGTACATACCTGTTATAAGTTGCCTGAGTGTTAAAGCTGATAACATAATTACTTTTGTTATATGATGAGCATTTGCTTTATCTGATGGTATAGATTATTATTGAGCTCATTGAAAATATTTTATTTATCATTTATGGGATGTTGAATTTGTCAATCTCTCAGTTATTATAAATTATTGTAAATAGTTATTTAATGTGTGGTCTGGTGTGGGGAAGACCACGGGTGAGCACTCCAATGAGTGGTGGCTCCCAGCCTGTAGATGGAGTGGGAGCAGACAAGACCTATTGGCACCCCAGGATCCCAAAAATGTGGACGTGGCTGTGGGTAGCGTCGCCGCCAGGGTTGCACTAAGAACTTCTGAACAGAAGTAGAACATGTAGGAAATGAATCAGCCAAACAAAGTGTGGCCTATCATTTGCTGCTGTTTGACAGCAAGTTGTACAACAACCTGAATTATAACAAAATATAGTTAGTGCTCCTGAATAATAAATGGTGTGACTGAGCCAGAGCCTAGCTTTCTTAAGATGGTAGGAAAGGGTTGCCTCCTTAAAATCCCTCAAACTAAAGGCTTGCTTCATGGTCATACCCTCCCTGGAATGTAGTATTTTACATTCTGTTGGAAGTAGTGAACAACCTAGGAGGACTGGGAGTTGCCTGAAATAATTAAGTGGTTAAGGACTGAATAATGCTTTTCTTTCTTCTGTTTTTTTATGACCTTTTTCAGAACTAATCCAATCAGGGTGGAGCTCTTGACTTACTTGAAAGTTGACCAAGTAATCAAGGAATGTAGAAAATAAATCAAAAGGGTAATGTGCTAAAAATGCATAAGAAAGAAACCTAGCTGTTTGTGCATGTGTTAGCCTATGATTGGATGGCTCAAAGAATGATGTGTGTTTTCAGAGGAACTTTGGACTTGTGTACCCTGACATTTATCACCTGTCAAGTAGCTTGATTGGTCAACTGGCAGTGAATAAAGCCTATTTGGTTTATATTCATAGCTGAAACTGCAGGAGTGGGGCTGAAAGAAGTATTCCTAGAACTCAAAACAATATATCTGCTTCCTGTTTGTGAATTTGCTTTTTGGCTGCCCCAGCTTCTCAGTAGGGAAGAAGATGACAATAATAGACATGGTTTGGGAACAAAGACAGTAATGACAACACTAAGGTCATGCAGTGCTAAAACATGGATTTATGTACCCTGCTGATTCCCCTTAGCATGTTTGTATTTTGCTGTGTATGACAAAGATACAGGACAGCGAATCTGCAGTGCGGGTGGCTGAATTGCTTCCTGCCGGGGTTCCTCCATATCTCTGAGTTTCCCACCTTTGGGGGTGGCAAAGGCCAAGACTGATCACCATCTAATATCATCCTGCTAAGCTGGTGGGAGTTTAAGGTCTCCTGTCCAGGCAAGGGCTGTTACCTCATTTAACTACTGAACATGTAAGCGGTTACACATACCTCCTCTGCTAGCTGGTGGGCACGAGGGTCCTTAAGAAAAGAGGACTCACTTCTCAAGGAGTCAGAGCCCAGGCCCTTGAGGTGAAGCTTTCCAGTAAGCTTTGTTCTTCCCAGCCTACCAAGCTACTCCCTACCTACATCCCTCTAGTCCAGATGTTACTGTCTTCTCTGTGGGTCGAACCGTCGCCTTTTACAGTGGAGTGAGCACCAACTCCTCTCTGGCACTAACCTCCTCTTAGTCCCAGGGCAATTCTCTGCCTCAGTGCTGTCCTCAGGGTGCCCCTGTCCTGTCTTACAGGTTGGGCCTCCCCCATCCCCACCCCGAGGAGCTGGCAAGGAGACGCTCCTGCCACAGGCTCGAGTTTCCTCAGTGTTCACATTGCCCCTTCCCTGCTGTGCGGGCTGTACAGCCCCTCTCACACTTCCCAGTGCACAATACTGAGAGGGAGGAGGGGGGAATAGGAGACAAGAAGCAGAGGACAAATATTTGCCAGCCGGCAGAGGGAACTTGGGAGAGCGGGTCTGTCCGGGAACTAATCTCCCCTCGTCGTGAGGGAAGTGCAGGGACGCGCCCTCGCAGCCCTGGAGGTCATGAATGTACCCATGGCCCCTGGCAGGGAGTCGGGGAGCGGCCGGGCGGGGAGCGGTGCTGGACAGCTCCCAGGCAGCAGGACCGAGCAGGACCCCGCAGAGCTGAGCCCGGAGGCCAGCCGTGCCGCGGGACGGGGCTGGGAGCGGCGGCGAGAGCGCAGGCGGGCCCGGGGCCTCCCAGCGGGGAGGAAGCCGGGGAGTGGGGCGGCCTGGGGGCTCCCCAGACCTCGGGTCCAGGCCGGCGGAGCCCTCGCTTCCCCCTCGGCCCGCCCGGCACCAGGGGCACAGCCGAGGCAGGGGCCGGGGCCGGGCCCGGGCCGGCTCCGGGCGGGGCGGGGCGGGGCGGGGCGGGCGCTGCTCCCGCGACTCCTCCCCGCCGGCCGGGCCCGGAGCGAGCGGCACTCGGCGGCGGGCGAGCGGGCGGCACGGAGCATGGCGCGGGTCCTGCTGCTGGCGCTGGTGCTGGCGGTCGCCCTGCCCGGGGCGCGGCCCCAGCCCGAGGCCGGCCTGTACTCGGCGGCGGACCCGGTGGTGCTGCTGCGGGCCGAGACGCTGGGGCGCAGCGTGCTCAACTCCAGCAGCGCCTGGGCCGTGGAGTTCTACGCCTCCTGGTGCGGGCACTGCAAGCGCTTCGCCCCCACGTGGCTGGCGCTGGCCGCAGACATCCTGGGTGAGTGCCCGGCCCCGGCCCCGGCCCCGGCCCCGGCCCCCTCGGGCCCTTCCCGCTGCGGCTCTCCGGGCCCGGCAGGAGGGCTGGGCTGGCCCCGGCGGAGGAGTTTGAAGCTGGAGTTGTGCCGGCAGAGCCCGGTAGCGCAGGCTCGGGCGGGCGTTGGGGCATCTCGTAGAGCCCAGGCTCAGATGGGCCCCAGCAAGTCTCTCTGAGGAAGGCGTTGGCCTCCCACCAAGGGCCCCCCGTGCTGGATGGTCACGGCTGCAGCTTTGGCCTTTGTAGGTCAAGGTTGGGCCTGTCCCCTGGGCCGGGGCAGCTTCCAGAAAGGGCCTTTTGGGTGAACGCCTCCGCAAGGCTTCATGTGAGGTCAGAGTCCGCTTCAGCCCAAGGGATCCTTAAGTGTTTAACAGCCTAATTGATGCCCTAACTGTAGGTACCTAGAGCTAAATAAACTACCCCCCCCCCAAGTGGAAAGTGGTAGTTGTTTGGAAATGCGTGGTGCCACGCTGTGTAGCTTAGGACAGACGGTGAAGAATAATGATCCCAGCTGAAAAAACACAGGGGGGATTTTAGCTATTCTGCATCTCTGGGGATCCATTGTCATCACCCTGCTCTGGAGTGTGCTGTGCCTCAGCCCTTCCCTTACTCATCCTTCTGGAGAGTGGTGGCCAGTAATGGGGTGGCCCATTATCACACCCAGCCTGGTCATTGAATAACGTTTTGCTTTCTGTCCCAATCTGGGGATCCTAAGCTGCCTCAGAAGTAGTAATGGATTTTGTTTCCCACTCTCGGTCTGACAGAGGGAGCATTAGGGAGAACCTACCCGAAGGACATTGGCACAAGTGGGGATGGTCCTCTGGTGTGTGGATCCCTGTACCACACAGTGAGGTTACTAGCTTCTGGAAGAAGAGGAGGGCCAGGCAGAGAGTTAATGCTGTCCAGTCCAGGCTTGCTGCCAAGGAGGGAGCTCAGCCAGCCCATAAGTTGCAGGGCTCGGGCTCGGGCTCCAGCTCTGGGTGCAATGTTATAAATCAGGTGCGTGACTGCTACTTGTATATTTACAAGGGGCTGAGGCCTTACCAACAGTAGTGGTTGTGGTCAACATTCTTCTTCTCATGTATGACTTCAGAAAGTTGACTCCTCCAACCATTTAAGAGTAGATCCATCAATATTACTGCAATCTTTCAGACTTGTTCGCTCCCTCTGGTGGACCATATAGAGGGCAGTCAGTTAGTTAATATATGCTGGGCTGTCTGAACTCCTTTGCCACAGGGACATGATGGTGAGTTTGTAAGGCTCATTTTATGTTTCATTTTGTTGAAGGCTCCATAGCCTGATCACAGTCGATTCAGGTTTAGCCATGCCTTACATGGGAGTTTATAATGAGGAGGGTGTGAGGATGGTAGTTGTATGTAGTTGTGTAGTGGGGTGTGGACATATTGCAGTGGTCGACATATTGGGCACAGACATCCACCCCTGCAGGCCAGAGAGAACCAATCTGCATATGGTGTACCCGTGCACTGAGCTGGGCGGCAGTTGCTGACAGCAGCTCCCTGGTTGTTCCCCCTGGGAAAATGCTTAACAATATTCATGATTGACTGGAACTGGTGACCCATGTGGGTAGCAGGGGGTGGAACTGTATGCTGACAGATGCTGTACTACTTGTTTTAACTTGTGTTGGCTCTAATGCCTGGGCTTGACATTGTGGCTGTGAAGTGTTTGTGCTCCCATGTCATGGACAGATGGTAGCTTGATGCTTAACAAACAAGGACACGGAGAGCCTCTGCTGGAGAGTCTCCACTTAAGAATCCATGGTTTCCTGCCCCGTGAAGAAAATACACCCTGCTTTTGGTGTGAAGGGGGATCTGTCCCTTTAGTGACACCATTTCTTACATGAATGCTGCCCCTGTGATTTCCCTGCATAGAGGTGGGTGCTGTGAGGGCCTGGCACAGCTCTCCTGAACTCTAGCTCAGGGCTTGGTGCAGTTGCCTGCAAGGGCCTGTTAGGTCCTACTGCAACACAGTTCAAATAAGCAGGCAGCAGTGAGCTCTTGGTCTAGCTTTTGGCATACATGTGGGTGCACTGGTGTTGCCTGAACAGGAGGGTGCAAGCAAGTCCAGACCCCTTGCAATGTCTGTATGACAGCACAGACAGGACTTGTTTTTCCCCTCCTCTTTTGCATTCTGGCCCAAAAGTCTGTGTATAATGCAGGGCATTAGAGGAAATCTGGTCTCTGCTTCTCTGATGGCTCTAGAACAGGGGCAGATAAAGTCCAGCCTGCTGGCCGAAGCTGGCCTGCAGTGGACTCCATTTCCCAGCAGCCCTTGCCCACGAGGCTGTGGCTGGTTTCCATGGAGACCAGCCCCAGCAGCACTGGCAGAGTGCATGGCAGTGTGGGGAGCTGCTCCTGGGCTGAACTGGGATCTTGCAGCAGTGAAAGCATGGTCCAGAGCCGGGGCAAAGCCGTGATCCACACCCTGCATGCTGCTTGGAGCACATAGGCTGCAGATCGCAGGTCTGCTCTGGCTCTGGACCACGCTGTCACCGCTGCAAGATCCCAGCTCAGCCCCCAAGCAGCTCCCCGCCCTGCCAGCACTGCTGGGGCCAATCTCCATGGGAACCACAGCCCCACCTATCATAGCTGGCTGCTGCTGGGGTCTCCATGGAAACTGGCTCCAGCCTCATTGGCAGGGGCTTCTGGGAAATGGAGTCTGGCTGCCCTCTGGATCCATCATTTTGCCCACTTCTGCTCTCGAATCCCATAAATTAAAGTGTTGGAAAAGCTCCATGAATCTGACTGGGCAAAGGCTGATCTTTAAGGAGAAACCTTGTGGGGCAATGAGGAGTGAAGCCTGCCCAATCTGCCTTGAATTCTTGTGCCAAGAGATGATGTTTTGTTGAGAGTTTATGCCACCTGGCTTTTTCACAGTGGGTCAGTGGGATTAATCCTCACTTTCTTGCAGAAATTAGAGAGCCTCTAACTGAAATCTTGCTGGGGGTGGGGGGGTGTTGACCCTTTGAGTAAATTAAGCTGTGCAAATCCAGGTGCATGCCCCTTGGGCCTCATTAAGAAGAAGGGATGGAACCTGGGACTGATAAGTAGAGACCAGAAGGCAGCTAGGTCTGTGTATGTGGCTGGTCCAGGGCACGAACTACATGCAACAGCAGCTGGTCTGGGAAACACGATGCATGTGGCACCTGTGCTGGAAGCAGCCCTGCACACGGGATTCAGCACATGGAATTGGTCTGTGGATCTGATCTAGCCCAGCCTCGTGCCCCATGCATACTACACCAGACAGGTTGTGTGTGCTACATTGAGGCAGGTAACACCATGGTCCAAATGACACAGCTCTGTGGTTGAATCTGGTCTGCAGGCCATAACTTTGACACCCCTGCCTTAGAAATTCCCCTCTATACTCATGAAAGAGAGGAGTTACTGCCTCATAAGCCCTGTGTAGGCCATGATTACCAAACTTTCCTCAGGAGAGTAAAGAGCAGTGGCCCATTCAGCCCCACTTTTTTTCTCTGACTTGGACCATCACTGGCTGCCATGGAAAAAGAAGACAGAATCCGTATTGTAGAACAGCCTATCCCTAAAGGACCTTGATTTCCAGGCCCACTAGGTGGTGGTTGGCTTGTTTCCTGAAGTGTGTGGGTTTATAGCCATTGTAATTCCTTTCTGTCTAGCACAACTGGAAGTTCTTGTCCACATAAATGTCCTTCCTGTCCTGAATCCTGATAAACTCTTGGCTTCCATAGGTTAATGGTGTCATGTTTTATCCTTGGTTGTGATCCTTTGATTAGTGCTAAATTGCTGCCTTGTCACTTTCCTTGATTGCCCCATATTTGTGGATCTGCTCTAATAGGAGAGGGGGCTGTTCTCTCTGTTTGCCATTGCTTTACATACTTGTCCTGTATCCTATCTAATGCATCCCCTCTCAACACTGCCATTGTTTTTTATCTCTGCTTACTTAAAGGTCTTGACATATCTCTTACCATGAGCTCTGGTCAGAATGTGAGAGCTTTGGGAAGCCTGCGTCCCAGGTGGGGGACCAGGATAAAGTGCTGCAGGTCAGGACTGAGGCATTGGTGAAGCTGAAACAGGAACCCAGCCCTGGAAGAACTGGAATAGCAGGGCTGCTGGGGGTCAGAGTGAAGTGGCGTTGGCAGAGTTGTCTGAGAGCTCAGGACTGAAATAGCAGGATGTTGGGTATTGCAGGACAGGACTGGCAGCTTGCACAGCATTGGTTTGCACAGAGCTTGATCCTGGCTAGCACTGCTTTCTCTTTGCAATCCTACCAAAGGCTATGTCCAATGAGAGGCAGGAAAGCACCCTTCTGATTGGCTTATTTTGCAGGGAGTGTTTGACTCTGGGCCAGTGTCCAGTACCAATGTGGTTTATCATGCTGGCTTGTAGGGGGCTCTGGCATCTCCTTTTGAATGAAATGGTGCCAGTGGACTCCATGGCCTGATTTCGCATGTTATGGTGTCTTATGGATTCTGCAGAGAAAGGGTAGAGGGAAGGATGTGAATGCCCCAAGCAGCAGAGCCCTGCTCCTGAGGGTCCCTTGAACTCCTGTGTTGGTTCCTCTTCTCCATAGTAGTTTCATGCATGAGCCCTGGCCCCAACCACCCCACCCTTCATTTCATATAGGTTAACAGCTACTGCAGTAGTCTTAACCACCTCAAAGCCCCAGAAGTAAGTTGAGTTCCCTGCCAGCCAGATAAGCATGGGTCTTTAGAGCTCTGAAATTAAGTATATGAGGTAGTTTACTTCATTTATACTGGGCAGAAGGATATTTCACTCTTCTCGGCAAAGGAGAGAAAGGACTGCCCTTTCTGGCATAGTGTTTCTGTAGCTGCCTGGATCTGAAACCTCCCAAGCTCATGTTCATGCTCCACTCTCCCGGGCACATGTATGCCTGGAGCATGCCCCGTGGATCTCTCATGCAATAAAACTGCCATGGGCAATTATTTCGGCTGGAGGGCAACTTAACAAGTTTTGGCGAGCTGTTGAGGGCTGCAAGGGTAGACCCGCCCCTTGATAGGTGCCCTGCCCCCTGGTCACCATCTTGGGACTGGAAGTTTTGCCCCTGACCTTTGCCATCAGACATCCTTCCCCTTGCTCTGGAAGTACTCCTTTGGGAGTGTTGCCAGCTTGAAACCAGGGGAAAGAAAACCAATTCTATACTAAAAAAAAAATCAAACATCTACTATAACTTATTTTAATTTTATTTCAAAAAATATTTTTGTCCTGATTTATGTGTATTTGTGTAATGTATCTAGAGGTGATTGCATAATAGCTAAAATACAGTCACTCTTGTATACTATGTGTCTGGGATAAGAGGGTGTATGTGGGGTCTGTGTGGTTGGGGGTGGGTGGGTATGGTGGGTGGGGGAAGGTGGGGGTGTGGAGTGTTGTGGATTATGTGGTTGGGGTGGGATTGTGTGAGAGGATGTGGGTATGGTTGTGGGGTGCAAGTGTATGGAGGCTGTGAGAGGGTCTGGGTGTGTTTGGGGGCATGGTGGTAGGATTGAGAGTGTGTGGGGTGTGAGGGGGTTATGATGGGGTGGGAGTGTGTGTGGGGGCTGTGGTAGGGCGTGAGGTTATGGTGGGGTGTGGGAGTGTGTTGGGGGTATGGTGGGAGAATTGGGAGTGTGTGGGGTGTGTGGGGGGTTTTGATGGGGTGGGAGTGTGTGGGGGCTGTGGTAGGGTGTGGGGGTATGGGGTTATGGGGGGGGTCAGTGTGTGGGGGGGGGCTGTGGGAGGGTGTGGGTGTGTGTTGGAGGTATGGTGGGAGGTGGGGAGCTAGCCCATCCCATCCCATCCCAGCAGAACGTGATTCCAGCTGCATGGCTGGGACCCACACAGTGCGGCACAGAGCCAGCCTGGGTCAGTGGTGTGCTAGAGTTTCAGGAGCTGCACAAAGTCCCACGTCATCCGGCTTGGCCAGCTCCGTGCCTCCATGTGGTGCTCCTGGCACTCTAGCTGGGAGTGGCACATGTTAGAGTCCCACGAACCCCTCCCCCCGGCCCATTCTTACCTGAATTTCCACTCTAGGATGGAGGGAGGGCTGGGGAACAGCCACAGGGTTGCCAGGGCAGGAGGCTTTGCTAGGCACAAGCTTCTGGTCTTCAGAAGCTTCTGGGGGTTGGGGGGACAGGACAGGGCTAGGCATGTTGAGTTAGGTTTGAGGTTCGTCACATCTCAACCAGAGCCTGAGCTGCTTGGTGCTGTAGCCGGCACTTCCTGCTACCAGTGTCTCATCCGGTAATAATTGTCTAAATTTTAGAGGGGCCCTGTGGGCCAGATATAATAGCCTGGCAGGCCAAATCTGGCCTGTGGGCTGTATTGTTTCTGCCCCTGCAATAAAAGCACAGAGCAGTCTTTTGGATTCTGTGCCAGAAGCAGTGATTCGTAAGCGCTGGGATATATGAAGGGGCTGGTGTTTCCCTTGAATGCAGATCCCTTGTGTGCTGATGGCTAATGCTTCCCTCCCTCCCAGACCTGTTACTGCTGGCATTTATATGTAGCTATACAGTGAGAGCTGTGCTAACATCTGCCTAGTGCTTATGGTAGTGTGCTTGGCTGGCCAGTAACATTTTGGCCTCCCCAAGAGTTTCTCTATATTAACTGTTCTAAGTCACACAGCCATGGCAGGAGGCTGGAAGACAAGCTAATGGATTTCATTGTGCTCCACTTGCCTGCCCACTGCTGCTATTTCCAACAAACTTTTGGCTGCTTTCCACAGTTCTGTGTTCTGTTTCTGCTCTCTGGCCCTGGGAGTCGACTGGCTAGAATGAGCTAATTGATTCTCTCTGGCCTATGGTGGGTGGGTCTCCATGCCCAATATGTCTCATGATGACCACTACTGTTGATAAGGCCTCAGCCCCTTGCACGTTATGGAGTAGCAGTCACACACCTGATTTACAACATTGCACCCCGGAGCCAGAGCCCAAGCTCTGCAATTCATGGGCTGGCTGAGCTCCCTACCTCCAATCTTTTGCGTGGGGGGAAGGGAGCATGGGAATAAAATGTTCTGGATTTATCAGCTTTTGCACACAAGGACATTGAGAACCAGTGTTTATGAAGGAGGGATTAGCAGCTCTGAATTGGCTTCCTCCCCAATTCTGCCCTTGGCACTAGTTCAGATCCCTCCTGTTCCCCATGACTCTCAGCTCAGCCTGTCCCTGTGAGGGGCTGGGAAGACACTGTCCTCCTCATGTTGGCATGGAAGAGGCTGTTGCTTCAACAGAAGGGTTCTGCCCTCCCTCCCTTCCTCCTCCAGTACCTGCAGTTGAGATCTAGGAGTTCACAGCACTCATCCTGGCTGCACAGACTCACACTATGGCAGTTTGACAGGAAGGAAAGCAGGAGCCAGGCAGTGGTGCTGTGATCCCTGCATCCTCAGGCTGTGGAGGGGGGATGCTGGGACTGGACTGTGGGTATTTGGTTTGTGAACAGTAGGGGAGTTGCTGAGAGTACCATGAGCTACTCGGAGTTGTCCTCTACCTTCACTGAAAGGGGCCCATGTTCAGTGCTACATTGGAAGCGGGATCCGAGCACTAGCACACGCTGCTCGCTGATCCCTCAAGTAGTGGACATGTGGGCACTGCCAACCCATGCACAACTTGGAGAGGAGCCCTTCAAGGCAAATGCTGAGTGCTCCTGCTGTTTATGTATGTGGTGTTCTTCCTGCACCAGTTGTCAAACATGGCTTGGGTATGGAGTTTGGGCATGATGCTGGTGAAGGAGCAGGCTGAGGTCAGGTCAGTAAGACTGAGTTCCTGCCTTGACAGGAGCATGAAAGGGTCCCATGGCCACCTGCATGATCCAAAGGGTTTGAGCCCTGTTGTGCTGACCACATTCCAGCTTGGAGCACTGCATTCACCTTGTCACTAAAATCTGCTGGTGCTGTATTAATTGAGTGATTTGACTCATGTAGAATGCTCTTCTTTACTTGCTGTGCTCAGCTACTGCAGAGTATCTGCTCTGCGTGGTTAAACAGCTGCCATCCTTTACTCTAGATGCAGCTTTATGTTTAGTTGTGGCTAAAGTGACTTTTCTGTATGGTGTTAGAAACACAGGAGGCAGGTGCTGCTCCTAGAGTTCAGGTCTTGACCGTGGAAGTGCAGGATCCAAGTGTCAGCACTTAGTTGTTTGAAAACGACAGAGATTGAGGGGGGATGTACCTGTTATGCCATAGGGCTCTGTTGGACTAGCCAGTGGGGTCTGTGTCTGGGAAATGGACACTCGCACTACTTTCACTGCATATAGAACCAGTTTTAGAAGCGAGTAAGCAGGGCTCTACCTTGTGCTCCCTGACTATGGGGATCCCACTAGGCTACGTTAGTACAAGTCATACCATATGTAGGTGAGAGGAGGGATGGGCCCATGACTTAGCCTCTGCCTTGTGCCCCCACCAGTCTAACTCCCTCCGCTCACATAATCAATATATTTCTTAGCTAGAAGTAGAAGCTGCCCAGCATGCCAGTAGGCACCTTGTAGTTATGCAGATGCAAGGGTAAGTGCTGTACAGTAGACACCCTCAGGCTTAGCTCTACTCTTGCATTTCATACAGTGATTTGTGGCAAAGATCATAGGCTGGAGTAGCTGGGAACTCCTTCAGGGACTCCTTCGCTGGGTGAGGTTATGATGGGAGTAGCTGAGAGAATGTCTGTAATCTAATCAGCACACCTCTGATTGCCCTCTAGTAAAAGCTGCCCCTGGAATCCCTGACTCCCCTCATATGCTGTGTTTCTTCCCCATTTTGTACTTGCTGAGTCTGGAGTTAGCACCTGCTCTTTAACAGCAGGTGCTCCTAGAATTGCACTGAATGCAGAGGTAATTCAGCTCTTTTAACCATGTCTGTCATTTTGTCTGTCCTTCTAGAATGGAGACCAGCGGTGATACTTGGTGCTGTCAACTGTGCCGATGAATTCAATGAGAAAGTGTGTAGGGACTTTAGAATAACTGGGTACCCAACTTTAAAGGTAAAGTTTACAGGGGCTGGGAAGGGGTGGGAGGAAAGCAGAGCCTGTCTCATTTGCCTGGTATCAGGGCTGCAGCCTGTTTGATATGATATCCAAGAGTCTCTTGATCAGTTCCTCAATAGCTCTGGTCCCCAGTCTGCATATTGCATGGTGTTTTGACTTTGTTTGGAGAGGGGCTGAATAACAGTAATTGGCCACAGGCCAATTCAGACATCCACCAACCTGTTTATCTTGATGATTCAATAGCAAAAAATGTTTAGTATATAGGGTGGTTCTCTCGCTATGGGGAACAAGGCAGGGAGGAAGAATTTTCTATGTATGAATTGTCCCTTAAAAAGGTTGCCAGGGGAAACTGGATTAGCTTGTCTCTGGGAAGCTGTTGTGGGCCTTGTGGCTCAGGGAGCAGCTGTCACAGATGTCTTGATGTCATCTGTCACAGATGCTGGGATAGCCAGCACGGGTTTGTTGCGGGTACGTCTTGCTTGACCAATCTTATCTCCTTTTATGACCAGGTGACCTATCACCTGGACAAGGGAGAGGAGATTGACGTCATATATCTTGACTTCAAAAAAGCCTTTGATCTGGTATCCCATGATCACCTCTTGGCAAAACTGGCCAACTGTGGCCTCCGGTCCACCACAATCCGCTGACTGGGGAATTGGCTCCGTGGCCGGACTCAGAGGGTGGTGGTTGACGGAAGTCAGTCGTCATGGTGCCCTGTGACCAGTGCGGTCCCCCAAGGCTCTGTCCTTGGATCTAGATTGTTCAACTTCTTCATTAATGATGTGGACATTGGAGTCAGAAGCGGACTGGCCAAGTTCGCCGATGATGCCAAACTCTGGGGTAAAGCATCCACACCTGAGGACAGGAGGGTGATCCAGGCTGACCGTGACAGGCTCAAGAAATGGGTGGACAAGAACCTGATGGTGTTTAACACTGAAAAATGCAAGGTTCTCCACCTTGGGAGGAAAAACCTGCAGCATCTTTATTGGCTTGGCAGTGCTACGCTGGCTAGCACTACAGATGAAAGGGACTTGGGGGTCATGATTAACCACAAGATAAATATAAGCCTTCAATGTGATGCTGCAGTCAGTAAAGCAAGCAAAATGCTGGCTTGCATCCATAGATGCTTCTCAAGCAAATCCCAGGACGCCATTCTCCCCTTGTACTCGGCCTTGGTGAGGCCGCATCTGGAGTACTGAGTCCAGTTTTGGGCTCCTCAATTCAAAAAGGATGTGGAGAAGCTTGAGAGACCAGAGAAGAGCCACGCTCATGATCAGAGGTCAGGAAAACAGACCTTACGATGACAGGCTGAGATCTATGGGGCTCTTTAGCTTGGAAAAGCACAGGCTCAGGGGCGATCTGATGGCCACCTATAAGTTTATCAGAGGTGTTCACCAGGATCTGGGGGATGATTGTTCACCAGAGCGCCCCAACGGATGACAAGGTTGAACGGTTATAAACTCCAGCAAGACCATTTCAGGCTGAACATAAGGAAAAATTTCTTCACTGTCCGAGCCCCCAAGTTCTGGAATAGCCTGCCACCGGACGTGGTTCATGCACTTACATTGAACACCTTCAAGAGAAATTTGGATGCTTATCTTGCTGGGATCCTATGACCCCAGCTGACTTCCTGCCCCTTGGGCAGGGGGCTGGACTCGATGATCTTCCAAGGTCCCTTCCAGCCCTAATGTCTATGAAATCTATGACATCTATATGTGGCCTACTGCCATGGAGACCCTCCAGTAGCACTGATGTCCCCCTCATTTCCTAGGAGAGAGGCCTCTTGAGAGTGCCTGTTAGCTGAACACCCTGTGTGATAGAGTACCCCTTCTGGCTAAGAGATCCATTTTTGTGGCCTTCCTGTCTGCTCTGATGAGTGAGGATCTTGCATCTATGTGGGTAACAACACCCCTGTCCTCCCCAAGGGCTTTCCAAATGACATTTGGCACCTAGGAATTACCCCATATCCTCCTTTGTGAAGTGCAGCCCCCTAGGGAGTGACACACAGCAGCTGTTTAAAACCATGCAGCACCTCTTCCTTGCACTCCAGAGTAGGAAGTAAAGAATCCAATGTGCATATATGCAGCCTTGTCAGGGATTAGGGTAGGCAGGGCATAGAATTGTTCAAGAATGCTGGAAGAAATACTTCAGGTCTTGTCGCAAGCACTGTGGAGGTGACCTGGCTTCCCTTTTTTATTGTTTCCTGGGTAGCAGGGTTGCAACCAGGCTGCCGGGGGTGATGGTTGGGCCCTTAACATGGAGGCTGCTATTTTTGGTTCTCCCCAAAGTTGGCATCTGCGTCTGGTGCTCTTCTCCCCCCTCCGGTTATGCTACTGGGTCTTTGTGCCACAGAGACACCAAGAGAAATTTTTTCCCATCTGCAAGCTATTTTGAGGATGCCTGATGGCTCTGCTGTTGATGGCTGTTACTTCTAATTCTTCCCCTTTGTCCCATACCCAGAAGCGAATTGTGTAAATAAATATACTTTAAATATTTGCTTATGTTGGATTGAAGTTTGGCTTCAGCCAAACCTTCAGAGATGTCTTCTTAACAGGTGGTTAATCCCCAGAATTTGGAATTACTTTGAAGTTTGGACAGGAGAAGGAGGGGGACAGGAAAACATCACTATGCATTATTATTTACAAAGTGGCACAGGGACACACAGGATGCCAAGCACATTACAGGAGTCTTTGTTGGAGGTTTGCTGCTGTTCCTTTTGTGTGTTCCCTTTGGGAGTCTCCATAGGTAGCGCTCTCCAAGATTTAGAGTCCGGGGGACAAAGCCAACAAAGTCTCCATCACTCTCTTCTCAATGGCCCAGTGTGGCTCTTGCACTGCCTGTGCTCCTTCCCAGATGAAAGTGGATGTTTAAGGATTGAATCAGTTCTGGCTGGGGGAATGGTGTGGTGCGCTCTGATCTGGTGCAAAGGGAAATACAGTGTCTGTCTATTTTAAATGTGTCTGCCACAAACATGCTCTGACTCAAAGACAGGACTGTTTCCAAGAACTCCTTCAAAGAGAAAGGGTCAATGAAAATCCTTCTTGGTGAGAATCATCACATTTTTGTGACCCTTCAGATTATGTAAAGCAGGGAAAATTTTTAAAATTTCCTTTCACTATTCACTTTCTGTGCTATTCTCTGGCTTTTTGTTAAGTCAAATTAATTAATAGATAGTTAGCAGGATGTACAGTCAAATCTCTGGCTATGTCTTCATATCTAAAAAGAAATGCGTGTTTTGCTTTTAAGTGAGGTAATCTTAATTATCCTGCACTAGAAGCCTAGTGAAGACAAGGCATCTGTAATGTAGCCAAGCAAAGTCAGGACCCTACTGTTCACTAACAGCTAATGTTACCTTGCTACATAGCAGTAAGAACTGCTGCACGTTGTCTCCAGTAGGATTTTATGGTAAAGTAGCTCAGGAATCTCTCTGAAAACACACTTGTTTTTTGTCCCTGAAAGCAAAACTTATGTTTTCATCTACCTTGGGAATCTGAATGGTATGTTATCCTCTGATAGTTATTGGGTTTTTGAACATCACTCAGAACCTCTAGGTCACTATAAAAACATCTAAATATTAACATGACTGTTTTTTGCCTACAGTAAATGGTGAGTGCTGTTGGAAAAAAATGTCAGCAATTTGGTTAATGTTTTAATATTCTGCTCATTTCCCCACAAAGATAAATCCTGTGGGTTTTTCTTATCAGCCTTTATGTGCTAGCAGAGGTGATAGAGAGGCATGGACTTCTCTGATTCCTTTTTTCTTTACCTTGTATGCACCAACTTCTGACTGGTCAAAATCTGGTGGAAGTGGTGCCCACACTAGTGATTCCCCATGTGAGTGGTTGTATTTGTGCTGTGTCTGCAACAAGGGTAGAAGATCCACAAGAAACTCTCCCTTCCTAGTAACTGCAAGCACGAGTCCCAGCTGCTTAAGGATAGTGCCTTGCACACTGATGCACATCCATTCTGTCTCCGCCTTTCACTAGCTTTGGTAGGGAAATGCCCCTTATGGAGCTGGTGGCCAAGAAGGAGTGATTGTAAATCAGTAACTCCCCAGACTCCCATGGAAATCACTTTTCTGGACACAAGCAAAAAGGAGGTTAGTTATGTGGAAGGAAAGGTGGGGAATTAGTGAGTATGAGCTGGAGTGCTGGTGATGATCAAGAGTCCTCAGTCTGATAAGCATTTGCTCACATTGCTGCTGCTGGAGGAGAGAGGACTAGGTGGTGGAGCAGTAAGCTATCCTAACTCAGGTACCTCATAGATTCATAGATTGTCAGGGGCTGGAAGGGAACTCGCAAGATCATCAGGTCCAGCCCCCCTGCAGTAGGCAGGAAAGACAACTGGGATTAGGTGACCCCAGAGAGGTGACTGTCCAGTTTCCTCTTGAAGATTTCCAGGGTAGGTGATTGCACCACTTCTGGAGGGAGTGTAAGAATGTGCTGATTGCCTCTTGGCCTATAATATCATACTGGTCAGGTTTCAGACAGAGGATTTTGCAAAATGATCAGGTTAGCTTATGCCACTCAGTTCAATTGTTTCAGGGTCCCTGCAGGCTGAGGCAATTGTTAAATTGGTGCAAACTGAGACAGGGTCAGTCAAAAGGCTTTGTTTAAAAGTGCAAAGCTAGAAACGTATTCTCAAAACCTGCACGCTCAGATTCTGGAGTTAGGATGGCCCTGAGGTAATGAAGTACATGGAGCTTTCTCTGTAATGCTCTCTTGTTTTGTGAGGGGGCTGCCTCTGGCACCCTGTTCCTACAGTCCAGGTCCACTAACCTCGACTTGTTGGGTGTCACAAGACAGGACCTCTGAGGGCTAATTCTGGGAAGGTTGACAGGTGACTCTACTTCCTCTACTTCCCTCCCTCTCACTTAATCTGTCAAGCCTCAGCTGGTGTTTGCCCTCTAGGGTGCAAAGATCTGTTTGTTCACCAAAGCATTGGCTAAAAGGCCACTTGAAATGCTGAATGAGTTTGCTTGTGGGAGTGTTGTTGAATTTGCATTGTGTTGGTTGATTAGAACAAATGTGTGCATGTGAGCGCATGCACAATTGATCTGTATGTTCCTAGAAGCTGCACAGACCTTGTACAAATCTGCAACTTCTATTCACACTGTTCAATTTAGAAATTAATGGATTGTACCTTCTACACCGTGTTCTTCATCCCTTGATTTTAAAGCAATTCTCCTTCTCCCTGCAGATTGGTAACCTTGGCCCAAGTCTCTCAGCTGATCAGTGGCAGAGCCAGCTATAGAGCCCAGGTCTTTGGACTCCACTCCCAGGCTCTGTGGGCTGGACTGTTCTGTTTATCCCTGTGCTCTAGGTTTAAAGTGCTGTCAAGACACTCACACTAACTCATTGTCTCTTGTTTCTTTTCAGTTTTTTGAGGCCTTTTCCAGAAGTCCAGAGGATGGAAAGAGGATCTCTCGTGAGTATTCAGTTGCCTTTTAACCCTTTGATTGAAACCCCGGTCAGAATTCTCCTTGCAGAGTTGTTTCCTTTCAGTTTGCAGCCAGCCCCCATGCTTGCTGAGTTCTGGAGCTGGGGCAGGCTGGGAGCGCAGTGCCCCTGACTTGGGCAGGTGGGGCATTGCCAGTGGGAGGGAGCTCTAGGACAACCCCTTGCCTCTGAAAGGGAAAATCCTGCAGGGTGTCAGTGAAACTTGAACCTGACAAAAGAGGTGCATCTCTGCCCTGATCCCTTAACCGTTGGGCTGCAGAGACTGCCATATGGACTGGGGAGGTGCCCAGTAAGGCCCAGTAGCATTTTGATCCCTCTTCTACAAGGCGAAGTTGATGTGGCAGCAAGACAGGAGGGACCCAGTATGGATGGGAGCTGGAGCTGGGACAGGTTGTGTCGGCTACTAGCCAACAGATACCACCTTTGGCTGCTTGTGAAGATTGCTGTGGGGTTAAGCTCTGTGTATTTTGTTCCCTCCACAGATGTTGATTCCAGCCTTCAGGCCTTGAGACAGGGCATAATCACCCACCTGGAGAAGTACCAGGATGTTTATCCCCCATTGGAGCCAGGCAGGTAACTGGAGGGTAATGGAATAACACCAGTACCAATTGTATTTAGTGTGTGTGCATGTTTGTGAGAGAAAGAGATATAGTAGCATGCAATTGGGCTCAGAGATGAGATCTTTCCAGGGGCAGGGGGAGCATTGGTGTCTTGTGGGGTGAGAGATCAGGAAAGGAACAGAGTCATCCATAACAAGGCTTTTAGTAGCAGTTCTGTCATGGATACTCTGCTATGTTTCTTGGCTCCAGATCTAGGTTCTTACACATGTTGATAATGACAGTAATCAGGTGCTCACTTTAGAAGCACTCATGTTTATCATTTCTAACTGAATTCCTTTGGGAGTGGACTGGATGCCTTTCCCAGGCTTTCTTTTTGAGGTTTTCTGGACACTTAATAAACAAAACTAGGTCTATAACTAAGGTTCTTGATTTCAAAAGTTCTGATCAGAGAAAACAAGCAGTAGGATTAAATGGCTAGGCATTGGCATCATTAAAAAGAAATGAAAGGATAAACAAAAATTGTTCAGTACTAAGGTACTTGTTTATCAAAGTCTTCCCTTCAGAAATCAAAGGGAACCAAGTGAAGTTAGCTGACATATGGAGCCCAGAGATTTGAATGTGGATGAGACTTGGAATTCCTGCAAGTCAAAGATGCACATACTGTCTAGATCTTGTATCCCAAGTAATGGGGGAAACAGTTGTGGGGAAGGGCTCCTGACCAAAGTGGATAAAGGAACCACCTCAAAGATATGCTATTTTCTTTAAATACAAGACACACCCCCCCAAATACAAGACACCCCTTTTTCCCCCCACAAATTGGAAATTGGGGTGTGCACTATAAGCAAGGAAGTACAGCAACAGCAGTTTCTGTTGCTCAAGCTTCTGCTGCGGGGGACAAAAAGAAGAAATTGCACATCTTCCACAGGAAACAGAATAGTGAGCGAGGCTGGACTCCTGAGCTGCTGTTACTCAGTGACTTATTACAAGGACAGATCTTTATTTCTTCATTCTGACTTTGAAAAACAAGTTGTCTGTCTTATTCCAGGGTGTGTTGCATGCCAGAAAATACGGTATTAGGAGTACATGGGAATCCTGTAAGAAATTTAAAAAAGGAACTGATCAGCAAAGAAAGCTGTGTGTGAGTAGTCAGGAAGTGTTATGGATAAAGAGAGAATTGCCCCAAAGCAAACTAAGACCTCACAAAGGATGTTAAAACACCTAGCAAAACACTTCCAGCCATACAAATGAAAAACCTCCACAAACCCAAAGAAAAATGTTGCAAGGGTTAGGGCTACTGTGTGCTAAAGATGAGGGAGAAATTAAAGAAGATAGCTTAGGCATGGCCTAAAACCAAAATGAATACTGCACCTCAATTTTCAGTATGCCTGATGGTGGTGAATGTGGGTTGTAGGGGTGGGGGAGGCTGAAGAACTAATGGGAACAAGATTATGGAAATGGCCATCTCAGCTGGGAAAAATTGGATAAACTCTGTCCAGAATTCTGAGGAGAGTTGCACATGAGAATTAAAAAAAAAACAAAAAACTTTGCTACCAGATTTGTAATCAGTCAAATTGGGAATGGCACCTGGTACGTGGGCTTTCCTGCCTGTTGTTTCTTCTACAGGCACTTCAACTCATCTGCAGGGCTGCACCAGGTGACCCTTAAGGTTCCTTTCAACCCCATGATTCTGCAGATTTTGTATAATGTGGCCATTTCCCAGCTTGAAGAGTTATGCCCCAAGTGGTGCTGCCTGTTTGTTCTTTATGCACTTGTTGCCACTTTTCCAGTGCTTACGTGGGGGGAACGTTCCTGTCTTAGTGACAACCCGTCCTGTTGTCTTGTTTTTTTTCCCTTATAGCACAGAGGAGGTTCATGGATTCTTTCAGAAAAACAAAGTTGCGTACCTGTCCCTTATCTTTGAGAAGAACGACTCCTTTGTGGGCAGAGAGGTGATGTTTTTTTGTAGTGTTATGTTGCTCTAGCCCCTGCAGTTGTGATGATGTCCCCCCCACCACATGCCTGTGTTTGTTGTTGTTAGCACATAGAAAGAGAGGGCAGTTATTTTCGCAAAGAGGTTTCTGCGAAGTAGTATGACCAGAGGAGCAAGTTCTCCTTCCACACCCTGCACCTCTGAAGAGTTTAATTGGCATTGAGGCATAACATTAGTCTGGAGCCCTTCTTTATGCCCCTTCTAGTTTCCATAGATATTACATACCATTTGCTGCAGAGGGAAGAATATGAGACCCAAGTAGTTTTCCAAAGATGAATAAGCCCTGGGCTCAAGAGCCAGAATTTGATGGGTTTCAAACTCATCTCTTCACCCAGTTTGGACCAATCCCTTACCCCCTGTGTGTCTCCAATGACAGTTAATGTTTTTCTACCTCTTGGGACTATTGGGAGGGCCAGGTAATGTTTGGGCACTGCCTGGAGGATGTGAAGGGTTATACTGGAACTGAATTGTCCTGCTGGCCTGGAGGAGCTACGGGCTTCCCACTGAACTCCCTAAGGTCAGCTCTGCCCACAGAGGAAAACTGCTGTGATGGGCCTGGTTCCTGGGACATTCTGTGCCTTGGGTAGCCTGACCTGGGAGCATCTGGCATTTCAGGTGACCCTGGACATGCAGCAGTACATGAACATTGCTGTCAGGAGAGTCTTGAGCAATGAGGAGGAGCTGGTGAAGGAGTACAACGTGACCACCTTCCCTTCTGCCTACTTGCTTGTCAGCAACGGCTCCTTCTCTCGCATCTCTGTGTGAGTGCTTCCCTGCTAATTCCCAGGTTGCAAACAGACCACCCCTGTTGTTAGCTGGTTAAAGCTTTACCTGTGCTGTACCCAGAGACTGAGGGTTTGAATCCTGGCACTTGTGGTTAGGGCTGATGATGGACAGGCTGCCTGTGCTTGGGCAGGAAGTGTGAATCCCAGCCTTTGTGGGTAGCTTTTAGGATGCTTGGATACTGCCTGGATAATGACATTCATCAGGGTTCTGTGGAAGCTGCTTTACCAACCTGTAGACTTTGATAGAGAACGCCCTTTCTATCTGATCTTTTAAAGCTGTTTTACAGCCCCTTGTTCAGAAGGGTGGTGTTGAGTTGAAGAGGGTAAAGCTGACCCCTCCAGAGCTGAGCAGGAATTGTATGAAAGGTAGAGGAAAGTGCATCTTTTAGGGGAACTGGCTGCAGACAGTAACTCACCGTGAGATTTTTCTAGCTTCTTCCTGCTTCCCTGAAGCACCCTGGGGGGTGGCACTGCTGGTGTAGACTGAGGAGGGTAGAACATTTAAAGTGCTTCCTAGTCACCTCTCACATTCCTGACAAGGAACTCTAGGCAGCACTTGGCACTTCTCTTCTGCTGCTAGAGGCAGAAATAAATGCTCTTCTTGGAAACATAGGGTGAGAGAAGGCTGCAGAAAGTAGAGTAGAGAGGGGGTATCTGGGGCTGGTGAGATGCATGGGGAGAGGGTGAAGAGGCCCAGAAAGGGCCTTTCATACACTCCTGGTAAGGAGTCTCCTCTTGTTTCAGGGTGTGATATCTCATATGCCTGGGCTGGGGGGGGGGGGGTCTGGCAGCTGGGGGTCTATCAGGGTAGAGAGGAGACAGAGACATCTCTCATATTTTGTCTTTGCCTCTTTAACAGGCAAGAGGAGGCACGATCATCCTACACCTCCTTTCTCAGGGGCCTGTCTGGTATTAATGACAAGACTCTAATATTAAAAGCCCAGAATGTAACAACACCTCCTCCTTCAAGGGTGCCAGATGCAGAGCACCCAACAGAAACAACCCATTGGAATTATGCTGACAGGTAAGAAATGCTTTCTCTTGTTCTTCTGTCTGTCCAAATTTCTTCCCTTATGAAGCCTGAGTGCATTAAGATGCTGAATCATGACTAACATGAGGAGCTTGAAGGGAGTGACCCTCTCAATGTGGACAGACCCACCAGGCTGTCAGTGCTCCATTTTTTTCTCTTCAGCTCCAAGCTCTACATGGCTGACCTGGAATCTGCACTGCACCACTCCCTGAGGGTAGAGACAGCCAAGTTCTCCATCCTGGAGGGAGAGCAGCTGGAGGCCCTGAAGCGCTATGTGGCAGTGTTGACCAAGGTGAGCACTAAGGAGACTTCAACCAGGCAAGGCTTCAGTTGACTGAACAGTTTTCCAATCCCCACGTCCTGAGAGCAGGTGTTGGGTGTTGCCAGACAGAGAGGAAAATCACTGGATTGCCCCACTGTCAGGTTAGAGGCAAGGCCAGCTGTTGCATTAATTACCCAGCTAATGAGGCTGTTCCTTGCAAACTAATTCATCCCAAGTCCATTTCAACTGGTTCCTAACAATGTGGCAGGCCACTTTGGGAGAGGTCAAACTGTTTGAAAATGCCACATTCTGGTTGGCATATGTTCCTGACAGTGTCTTTCCCATGCATTTCCAGTGCAGCTGTGGCCCAACCAAGCTGTAGGAAGCTCACAGGTATGGCTGTGTGTAAACACCAGGCTCTCACTGGATCTGAGCCCTGGATGTGGATATGGTCTTTGTTTAACTATTACCAGAAACAGGATTGCATCAACCACTCAGCTGGGAACAAAATCCCTACTTCCCGTCTCTGACCTATGCAAGTGACCTGACCAGCCCCATCCACCTCTGACATGTGCTACTCCTTTTTGAAACCCTATGTACCTATGCACAATGATTCAGCCTGGGCCAAGCTGCCACTAGGGGAAGTAATGGTGGCACTGCTGTTTCTTCCATCCTCAACTTGAAGTTTTGTTTTCTCCCAACTTTCTGCTCTGTTCTCTGCCTTTAAGCCCTGAACTGGCCATATCATCAGAGTGCAGAGGGCACCACTCCTTGACTCAGCAGCTTTGAAATGTCTCCTTTCCTGTGGCATATGAATGACTGGCAGCTGCTTATCCATATGTTGGAATTTGACTGACTAGCTGCGTGAGGAGGGCAGGGCTAGGATAGCAGGGATTCATGTAGGTCAGGGCGAGGTGCCTTGGCATAGCTGTGCCGAATCTGCTAAACTCCTCTGCTTACTGCCAGACCTCAGTTAAGGCTGTCATTGAACACTGAGTTAAGGCTGTCTTGAACACAGAGGAATTATTGAATTATTTAAATGAATATCCTACTTCACCACCTTCCCTTAGGAGCATGGGGACTGCCTTCTCCTTCACATACTTAAGGAGATGTGGAGAGGTTCTATGGCTTTTGGTCTTATTTTGCAACCTTACAGGAAGAGTCTGTACTGGGAAATGCTTTGATGGCATCCAACAGCTGTAGCAATACTGGGTTTTGATTAGGGGACAGCTCTTCAGAGAGAGGCAACAGAGGATCCAGTGCTGAAATAGCACAAGGAACTCAGCTTGCCAAGCATGCTCGCCTCCTCCAGCAAAGTTCATAGGTCTTGGACTGCTCTTGAGGGCAGGAGTGTTGACTTTGCAGCCTCCATTTGTGCTGTTTTCTCACTGTAAAAATTGAGAGCTGGGTGTCAACCTGTTTCTAGTCTGGAAATAGCTGGTGCTGGGGATTGAACCATGATGTTTCAGACTTTGGCCACTAGATGGAGCAGTGCCACCAGGATTTCTCCAGCAGAAATGACAGGATCAGCAATTAATGGCCACTCCCCTAGTTTTGGGTGATTATGTCTGCTTTCCTGTGTGTTTACTAATTATATAGCATAACAGGGTTCCTATGTATGACAGATGAGTAACAGCCAAGTGCTTTTTGCCTCTTGTTTTGTTTATTCTTCTTTTTTCATTTGTTCACCTGCTGTTTTTGTCCTTCAGTCCTGCCTGTCTCTCTCTCTATGTATGCCTCTGTGATGTGGGTCTTTCTTTCTGCTTGTGTGATGTGTGTGTCACTCAGTTCCCCAGTCCCTAGAGTGCTTGTGGTTTTAAAGTGCAGATACTAATCGGATTTTAGTTGGCTTATTGTCAAAGTAGCTTTCTGTGTTCCTTGGAGATGATCTGGAGCTGCGATCAAGATTTGGATCTTGGCTCTTGGCCTGAGGGTTGATTTGTTCATATGGGAAGCACCCTGAATACAGATGAAGAGACTTCCTAACACTAGCCTCTGGGATCCTGGTGAAAAGGGTCCTTCATAACCAGCTGGAGCCATGGGTAGCCGGGTGCTCCCCCACAGCCAGTGTTCTCTTACCATTCCCATTCTGGTAGCGACTGGGCCTGTCATAGCTGAGTTCCTTACAAGCAGTGTCTCACTTACAGAGAGCATTTGTGGCAAAGCTAGGGCATGGACTGTGTTGCTACATGCACATTTGTTTTATGTTGCCCACAAAGCTGTAACTTCTCCAGACTCTTTCTGGACCCAAAGCCAAGAGTCTCCACAGCATCTGTGTTCCTCAGGCATGACCAGGGTTGAGACTTGTCACTCACTGTATTTCCTCCTCTCTGTTTTTGGTGTAGTACTTTCCTGGACGTCCCTTTGTCAAGAATTTCTTGCATTCTTTGGACAACTGGCTGGAGGAGGTGAAGGAACCGAACATTTCCCACAGAGCCTTGGAGAAAGCCTTGAAGAATAAAAAAGATGTAAGACACTTAGAGAGTGTTTCCCTTCTGCACTGTAAGGAGGGACAAAGGGTGTATTAGGTTGCCTGAATCCCTTCACTGGGGTTCAACTTCCTACTTTTGCTTCCCTTCCTCCCTCAGTTTTTCACTGGGGTTGTTTTCTGTAAATTCACCCCTGTCTGTTTCCCCATCAGCCTCCAAATCCAGCGGTGCTGACAAACAGTGTGACATGGGTGGGTTGCCAGGGCAGTGAACCTCGCTACCGGGGATATTCCTGCTCCATCTGGACACTCTTCCACCTGCTGACAGTGCAGGCATCACTGTACAGTGCGCGGAATGCAGGTACAAGATAACTGTGCATTTAGTTTACATCAGCCAATATGGCCATACAGAAAGTGGTGTGGAAACTATCCTGTTGTAAGCAGTTTACGGTTGCCTGATGCTGCATGGGCATCAGAAAACTTCTAACATTATTAGGAGACTAGAGAGAAGAGAGTTGGATACCAGGAGAAGCAGAGTTGTCCATAAAAAATAAAGTCTATCCAGGAGGTCTGGCTGAATCCAGAAACATGGTTCTCAACATTTTTAGGCTCAAGACACCCCTCCATAACTTTTCAGAATATAGCAGCACCGTACTTGCAATTAATATAGCAGCACCCTATTTCATTGTTTCTGCCAAATAACTTCTAGTTCTGTTACCAACTTCAGACATATTCCCAATGTTCCCAAATTAATTTCTGACATCAGAGAAAAAGCAGTTATCTCCCTCATGCCTGTTTTTGTCTTACAGTTAACCCAGTCCCCTTTTTTTATAACTTTATTTATAAAATAATCAAACTTATCAAACAACAAGTTTGACATTTAAAGTTACAGATTCGAAATTTCAAGTCATTGTCCACAGAAGTCAACCCAGTCACTTTTATATAGGGCTGGATGTTATTTATTCTGCACAGCATTGAACTGTCTTATTGTGTGTGCCCAAAATGGAGTGAGGAACGTGGCTCTGACCACCAGAAGAGTTGCAGAAGCCAACCTAGTATTGGAGCAGCCTTGAAACTGGGGACAAGGAGTTCTCCCACTACTGAAAGCATAGAAGTAACCCTTGCTTCTCTCCACCTAGTTCTACCTATCTCAGCAACTATATATTACTGCATTTATTATAGCAGTGGTTTTAGTGATGGTTCTTACTTTTGCTGTAGAATCCTGGAGTGTAAAGCTTAGGTCAGGTGGGTCAGTAGCAGCAGCATTATGGCAGTCACTTGTCAGGTTGGGCACCCTTTCCTTCTGCAGCCATGCAGAGGCACAATCTCTATGGGTGAAGAGATCTTCTATCCATCACCTATATCCAGGGTGTCTGTAATGCCCTAGACCAGATGCATCATGAAGTGTGATGCACTCTGAGACAATAGCACCATCCTGCTCACTTCTTTCCAAAGTCTTCACTTCATTTCTGGCTGGATTCCCCGCCCCTACATGAAACATATACAGCAGTGAGGTAAGAGGCTTTGTTGCTGCTGCTTCTAGGCATATGTTGGAGCCCTGAATTCCCATCTGCCTAGCTGGTGGAAACTGGTCTCCTTTGTGCAGCATGTCAGTACCTTGCCTTTATCACTGGGAAGCTTTGCATGGCACTCTCTTCTCATGAGCCAAAGGCAGTACTGACATCTCCATTTAGCTACCCCCACACATCACATGAGAACAAGACCACAGCTTGAAATGATATCTAGCTCTTATATGTTCAGTGGGAGAATTGGGTGAGATAAGCAGTCACAGAATTGTAGGAAAATATTCCTGGAAGTGGGACTCAGGAGGTCATCTAGTCCCAGCCCGTGCTCAAGGCAGGATCATCCCAGTCTAAAACATCTCATCCAAGTGTTTATGTAGCTTGCACTTAAAAACTTCCCGTGGTGGAGATTCTGGAACCTCTTTCAGGTAACCTGTCTGAACCATGCCCCTAGTTAGAAGGTTATTGCTAAGATCCAAGGTAAGTCTCCCTAGTTGCAATTTTAAGCTTATTGCTTCTTATCCTGTCCCCTGTAGCCACAGAAAACAGTTTGTCACCACCCTGTTTTGGAGCTGCCTTGAGGTATTAGACGACTGTTATCAAATTCCCCTCAGTTATCTTTTCTGCAGTCTAAACTCTAGGTCTTCTGACCTTTCCTTGAATTCAGAGTCACTAGAGCATTTCTTTAGCAGAATCTATGTTATTTTGACTGCACAGTCAGACTTTGGCATTGCTGTCAGCCTATCAGGGCCCCACTGCCCAACAAGGCCCAGGATCCTGTGCTGTCCCAGGATGCATGTGTCCTAAATGACAGGAGAAGCCTTGCTTCTTTGACTGGCCCTTGGCTGTACCCCATGCAGATCTTTACATGGGGCAGTGTACCCAATGCTGGCTGCTCTGGGGGATGTTTGCAATTTTCTGGTCCCACCCAGCCTCAGAGAGCTGGCAGGCAGCCAGGAAGAAATGAAGGGGATTTTGGAGTGCAGGGAAGTTTGGGGTGGTAGAGGGGTTGCTGTGCACAGTTGTGGCATCTCTCTGAGATGGAGAATATTCTCAGCTTTGCATGCTGCCTTGACAGGGCTGTCTTGTTTCCTCCAGGTCCATTAGAGGTCCTTGGTGCTATGCGAGGCTATGTCCGTTACTTTTTTGGCTGTGAGACCTGCTCAGAGCACTTTGAACAAATGGCAGCAGAATCCATGGACCAAGTGAAGAGCCTGGATGAAGCCATCCTCTGGCTTTGGTCAAGGCACAATCGGGTCAACGCAAGGCTGGCAGGTAACACAGATGGCATTGGCCACAACTGGGGAGAGGCAAGAAGTGTAGGAAGGTACAGCTTTGTTAGTTAATTCTTTCATCAAAAGACAGCTCTCTAAATGCTCTATTTAATAATTCCTGCTTCTCCCACCCAGGTATACGGTTACCGTTTTTCTCCCTTCCCCACATACCTGTAAAGTCCACTTAAGGGAGGAATCAGTATATAAGCTGCTAACAGCTGAAGGGGAAGAAAGGACAAGTGTCCCCATGGACAGATGAACAAATGTCTTCCTCCTTGCCACTGCAGCCTCCCCTCTCACCACTGTAGGAGGCCCTACTCCCAGCATTCACATAGATTCCTCCACCTAGTGATCAAAGCAGTGTGGCCACATAATTGGATGAAAGAGAGACTGTTTGGTAAAGATGGACAATGAGAAGAGCCTGTTCAGTCTTTGGGAAACCTTGCTGCTCTCTAAAGTAGAGGAGACAGTTCTTGTCCCAGCCAGTGGAGGCAGGGAAGGGTCTCTGGACAGAAAGCAGCTCCAGGGTTGAGACCTAGTTCTTGGCATTGTTGAAGGCTACAATGTCCCCCCCTCTTCACACTCCCCAGTGACAAAGGGCATGTGAGAAGCTGCTACTGCAGATGACTGGGGAGTGGGGAAAGGGAGTGACTTCCCAGTAGGGGTTGGATGGGCCCCTGTGGTACACTTCCTGCACTGCTTGGTGTAGATGGAGCCTGGCTATAGCAGCAGAAGGGACATCTCTCTAAGATTGCCCATCTCCTGCCAGGAGTGTAAATGCTCTGCCTACTGCACTGGGCCATGCTGCTGCTGCATAACCTGCTGGAAGTGTGTCTTGAATCTTGTTTGCTCTGATTTGTTCAGGTGACCTGACGGAGGACCCCAAATTCCCCAAGATGCAGTGGCCTCCCCCAGACATGTGCCCCTCCTGCCACAAAGAGATCAATGGACAACATGCATGGGATGAGGCAGCCGTCCTGCACTTCCTCAAGGGTCACTACTCACCAGTCAACATCTACTTTGCCTACACAAAACCTGAGAAATTTCTGTTGGCCAGGGACAGCCGGGATGCGGAGGAGACAACTGGAGTCAAGGGCAAGGGCAATGGGATAGCGGGGATGGAGGATAAAGGGAGAAGAGAGGAGGAGGAAGGAGGAGAACAAAGGAGGACAGAGCAGGTGGACCCAGTTGTGGGAAGAAAGATGGTTGCTCAGAAATGGCAAGCCCTAAAAGCTGCAGCCTTGGCAGCCAAGAAGAAGCAGCATCTAAGCAAGAGGGACACCACACCATTACTGATGACAGATGATAACAGTCGCCGGGCTGTTGACTATGCAGCTGCCCAGGAGCACCTGAGAAGGCGAGGGCTTAAGTCCAAGGAGATCATTGGTGTCCTGGAGGAGGAAGGAGATGATGGTGTGAGGAAAAGCCGGTGGTTCCATGTGCTGGGACTGGGTTACTCCCACCTGGACATCAGCCTGTACTTCCTCTCCTCCATGTGCCTGCTGGGCATGTACACCTTCTACATACGGCTGGGGTCCAGCAAGGGCCGCCCTAGGTTCCCCATGGCATGAGGCTTGCAGTGGGTGACCAGCTATTTCCAGTCAGGGTTGATTAAAAATTATCCTTTGTTTTTTTCCTTAAAATCCAAGTTTTTTAACATTTTAAATTAATTTTTATTTAACTTACAGATACATTATTTTTTAAAATCTTGTTTAAAATTAAATCTGAATTTAGTACAAAACATGTTAAGATCTAAATCTGAATGCCTTGAGAGCCAATGATAAATAAAAAGTAAATAGGCTGAATCCATGAGTTTCTATAAAAATCTTTGAGATACAGTGGGCTGTGTGCTTGTACTGCATTAAGAGTTTGACTTTTTGTGGAACTCAAGAACAATCTCTCTTTTGCCATTTTCTAATATACTAACAATATAAAATGTTAAGCTATATAATTGCTTTAATAAATCTACATTATTTATAGCATACCCACTTTGGTGGTAAGAATATATCCCAAGTCCTAGTGTAAAGGTTCTATTTAGTTGTAAATCTGCATGTTGTAATTATTATATCAACCAATGAGAAGGCATTTTTCTTTAGAAAGCAGCTGAAATACACATGGAAAAGTTGATTAAAATCAATGATTTTAAATTGAGGCCTTCCACTTGGTGATTTCAAATAATTAAATGGATTATGTAAATTACTGCGATTTAATTAATCCACATTGTGAGCAGTGGGAGAGTGGCAGGGATAGGCCTGCTACCGGCCAAGTGTCAATGGTTCCTTATACAGGTCCATGGCTGCAAGGCACCTGAATCTTCAGCTGGATTGCCATGGAAATGGGCATGGCCGGCTGGTTTCTTGGTATTGCTGTTGCTGCTGCTGCTGAGAATGTGGAGGTGCCTACTTACACAGATATGACATGTTCTTCAGGGATCTAAAAGTGTTGCCTGGTACTAAGGGCCTCTCAGAGATTTACTGCAGCTGCCAAGGAGATACTATATGTGTGCGCTGAGGGGAAGGGGGTTTGAAGTTGTGAAATGTGAGCAGCTTTTGCTCTAGCTGCTACTGTTCCTTTCTGAGCTTGAGGCTGTAAACAGTTAGGTCAGAGGTTCCCAAACTTTTTCCTATTGAGTACCCCCTTCCAGATTTACCAGCTGCCCATGTACCCCTACCAGTATATGGTTTATATTTTAACCCCTTAAATAACAATTATTATTATGAAAAACCCATCATTACACAATTTCTCCTGCATATCCCTCAGAGAGGTCTTGCATACCTCCAGGGGTTATGCATACCACAGTTTGGGAACCCCTGAATTAGGCCATGATCAGGGTTATCCTTTTGGGCCAAAAGACACTAGATATCTCATAAACAACTTGAAAAGCCACTTGAGCTTAACCCTGTTTTACATCACATTAAAGCCACTGCTGAGAGGTGATCCAAGTGGCTGTTGCTGAACTAGTTTCAAGATGTCTTTTGCAACCGCCAGGTCTGCACACTGCAGTGCCACCCAGATTCTGCATTTGGAGGAACTGGCTTAAAAACAGATAAAGAATATGGACCCTCAGTCTGGCCATGGATGACACAGTTGATGCTATTAATCTTGTAGCTCCTACACCTAGATTCATAGATGTTAGGGTTGGAAGGGACCTCAATAGATCATCGAGTCCGACCCCCTGCATAGGCAGGAAAGTGTGCTGGGTTTAGATGACCCCAGCTAGATACTCGTCTAACCTCCTCTTGAAGACCCCCAGGGTAGGGGAGAGCACTACCTCCCTTGGAAGCCCATTCCAGACCTTGGTCACTCTAACTGTGAAGTTCTTCCTAATGTCTAGTCTAAATCTGCTCTCTGCTAGCTTATGGCCATTATTTCTTGTAACCCCCAGGGGCGCCTTGTTGAGTAAAGCCTCACCAATTCCCTTCTGTGCCCCCACGATGAACTTATAGGGAGCCACAAGGTCACCTCTCAACCTTCTCTTGCGGAGGCTGAAGAGGTCCAGGTGCCCTAGTCTCTCCTCATAGGGCTTGGCCTGCAAGCCCTTAACCATACGAGTGGCCCTTCTCTGGACCCTCTCCAGGTTCTCTACATCCCTCTTGAAGTGCGGCGCCCAAAACTGCACGCAGTATTCCAACTGCGGTCTGACCAGCGCCCGATAGAGGGGAAGTATCACCTCCTTGGTTCTGTTCCTCATGCATCTGCTGATGCACAATAAAGTGCCATTAGCTTTTCTGATGACTTCGTCACACTGACGACTCATGTTCATCTTGGAGTCCACTAGGACTCCAAGATCCCTTTCCGCTTCCGTGCCACCAAGCAGGTCATTTCCTAGGCAGTAGGTATGCTGGACATTTTTCCTCCCTAGGTGCAGCACTTTGCATTTCTCCTTGTTGAATTGCATTCTGTTGTTTTGTGCCCATATGTCCAACCTGTCCAGGTCTGCTTGTAGTTGTTCCCTGCCCTCCGGCTTGTCCACTTCTCCCCACAGTTTTGTGTCATCCACAAACTTGGACAGAGTACACTTCACTCCCTCGTCCAAGTCACTGATGAAGACATTGAAGAGTATCGGTTCAAGGACCGAGCCCTGCGGGACCCCACTGCCCACACCCTTCCTGTATAAGGTATTCCATTTTTTGCTCCCTCCTTTCAATATCTAGGACTGCAGTAATGCTGATGGGATTTTGTAGGCAGAAATTCACAGGCTATAAGTTGTTGCTGTTTCTATTGTTTACCAATGCACTGCCTATTTAAAATATTATTGCAAGATGTGCTGTTGTTGTGCTGCCACTTCTAACATGAGACTTGGGAAGAGATAGGGCTTTGCCAAGAAACCACGCTCCCCATCTATCCTAAAGCACATATACTAGGCAGTGATGCTCTCAAATATGCTGTACGGCCCCATTCAGTCAGTCTCCTGAACCAGAAGGCATATAGGCTGCATCTGCAGACTGCTTCAGGCCCTCTTTTCCTAAAGCATTGAGGAACATGGAGTTGGACAAAGCAGAGGTAAGGTCATGACTGTGTGTGTGGTGTGAAACATTGTAATGTCCTTTTGGTAGGATTTCCAAAAAGGTTCAACATCAGTGTCCCAAGAATCTGTATTTCTGTCCTCTCTGTTACTGGGCTTTCAGGAGTAAGGAGCCTACTTTTCCTGATCTTTATTCATTTTTATTGGAGACTTTTGCAACACCTGGTGTTTTCTCAGTGACATCTCTTTCTAATTTCAGGGACTCCTGTGCTAAAATTGGAATCCCAGAAGGAAGTCTTCTCCCCCAGATCCTCTCCAAGCTATCCTCTTTATTTAAAGTGCTTTTTTTTTTTTGCTAAAAGATTTTTCTGCACAGCTCCATTCAGCAGCTCTGCCACCAGAGTTTGAGGTGCACTTTGAGAAGGCACCATGTAAGAGCCAGGCAGTCATCAAGAGCCCTACTGCTTTCAGCAAAAAGGAAGACTGTTGCAGAGCTGTGGGTGTGGCTGTAATCAAAGTTATTCCAGCATAACTTTATAGTACAAGTTAGGCCTCTGGAAGCTGCTGCTTCTATGGGAAATGAAAGAACTATGCCTATATTCAGGGTTTGATCAATGTTTGTTCCCTTTTTTCTATTAAAGCCATAAACTTTGTTCCTTCCTTTTGGAGTCATGTGAAACAGAAGACAGTGACAAAGGGAAAATGCAGATTTTTTCCTTTCTTTAAAAAAAATCATTTGGCAACGTGTTTTCCAACTACACTAGTGTAGATATGTGGAGAGCAAAGAATTCTAAGTAAAGTATACACTCCTATTAATTGCCTTCCATACCTGTTTGATACAAGTCCTTTTTTCCAAAACTCTCTAATTAGTAGAAATGGAGCTGTTAAATTGTGAAACCACAGGCCTGATGGGTGTGTACACATAGCTAGAAACCTTGGAAGTGGTTCTGTCCCCCAGGGTTTCCTAACGCAGCTTTGTTTTTTTGGGTCTTCGTATTACTTCAGGATTGTTAATTCACATAGTATTCTTGTATTGTAGCTTTGACCCTCTCAGCAGACACAGTCCCTGCACAGACTAGTCTAGGGTTTAGTCTTTTCTATGCAACTTTGCTGGCATAGTTGTATCAGGCAGGGCGGTGATCGCTGTAGATATGGCAGTAGAAAAACTCCTTCCATCAGTACATACTACATCTCCACTAGAGGGCTCTGCTGGCATAGTTATGCCAGCCAAGCTGTAGCACCAAGAGTAGATAAACCCTAAACCTAAACCTGCCTAATGAGGGAGGCAGAGTACTGGGATTAAAGCAATTGATTCTCTATTATACACAATTTAAACTTGTGGATATTTCTTTCCAGAAGTTCTGAAAGTGTACTATGTATGCCAAAAAGCAATGAAGCAGTAATTTTTTATTTTTTCTATAAACACCAAGTTGCAGGAACTCCATGGTGGGCAGTGATGAAGATGATCTCTGTGTGAGGATGCAACTGGTAGATGGGATCTTGGATACCTTAATCACAGCTGCCATTACATTCTGGACTAGGTAAATGAAAAACTGGAAAGGCTATTGGTTGTGTAACATCCTTTACTAAACCACTGCCATATCCACACTGCCGCTGGATTTTCACATGCAGATTTCAAAGGCCACATTGACATGGTAAATGAACCTGGTTTTGCATGCTCTGCCTTGAGAGACTTCACTCAATTTGTTGTTCAAAGCTAGGAGGGTCTCTTACCGAATGCTGGCTTATGGAGTATTCATGCAGTATATAGTATAGCTGCCAGCATTTCCCCAGGTCTCAGGCTGGGGCTAGGAACTTCATGTTCTCCTCTGAAGGTGGGATTGCTGGGCTGCAATACAAGGCCAGCTGTATGGGTGGGCAGTGTGGGTGACCTCCTAAGGTGCCGTGATCAGGGGGGTGCCACACACATGTGCACACACACGTGAGCAGTCCACACTTACAGCAGGGCTCTCCCCCCACCCCACCCCGGCTAATACCCACCCCAGGCAGGAGATGCAATGCCCAGCTTAGCCCTCCCCTTGATTCTAGCTGCTGCTCAGGAGGAGCCAGGCTGGGCACACATGGGTAGGGTGATGCCCACTCCAGTTAGCCTGTGTCTTGCTTCCACACAGCAGCTAATCCAAGGGACTTGGTAACTTTGCATTCAGTTACACTGTTCTTACTTCTTTCATATCTATTTTACTTCATTGAAGAGCAGGAGCAAGGTAAAGGCTGCTGAAACTGGAACTTAAAAAGTAAATGCAAGGATGCAAAGAGGCATGAGAGAGGAATAGTATAATTATCCTGTATTTGAGAGGGGTTTTTTTAATTGATGTTGCAGAGCCTTTTGATACACATTTTCAAAGCCTGCATCTGGGAGGCCTGGCCTCCCTGTGTACTGTATTGTGTAGATACTAACAATAGACCAGTTTACTGTGTTTGTGTAAATAACCTGTTTACTTGGTTTTGGGCCAGTTTTAGCAAATAATCCCACATGGAGCAGCTTTGCACAGTAGACTTACTGATGCAGGGATTTTTTTTCTGTAAAATATACCAGGGTGGTCCCTGTGTACCCCAGTGCAAATATCTTTGTTAACTGAAATATACTTTAAGAATTTAAAATCTTCAAATAAACGGATATGTATTGTAAACTTATTTTATTAATGAATCCAACTTATAAAATAACAAATTTAGCACTTAAAGATGCATCCAATCCCCTAACTATACAAAAAGACAGATATGTATTGTTCATCAGCAGTGCTCCCTTAACCCAAATCAATGTCTATAGGGTCTGTGTTCTTTTCATCTCTTCTTCCTTTCAATCTCTGACTGTTCCTTTTATGTTCCAGTCAGTGTTAGGCATTTGTGTTTCTTCACCTCTATATCTTGTCTCACTGGCACAATAATTCACCCCCTCTTTCTGATTCATAAATTCAGTGTTTTCTTCCTGCTTTTTTAATGGAATCTCCTGACACCAGTATCTGCTAATTCTGAAGGTACCCAGTATACTTGGTCTTGGTAGCCTATTGCACCTCATCCATGATGCTGTGCTTGGGATGCTGACTACTCTTTTCTAAATCTCATTATAATTGCCTTAGCTGTAACAATACTTACAGAGAGTTGTAATGTTGTTAAGGCTGGCTGGCTATCACAGCAAGAATGGAAGAATCATGATTTTGTTATTACAAATGATACAAGTCACAATTTTTAATTGGAAAAATTAACAATGACTATAAGCACATCTCAAATGCCCAGGGTGACAGTGAGGTAAGCAATTATTCTTTATTTTTTCAAATGAGAAAAAGGCAGCTAATCTGCCATGAGGACTGAATCCCTGCCAGGTTTAAAAAAAAAACCCAAATAACCTTCTTTTGCTGTAGCCATTATTGAATACGTGGTTTAAATTGTTTTAAATAGAAAGTGAGCTGAGATCCAAGCATTTCATACCCAAAGAAGAATGTTTAGAAAAGGTCTTAGGTATAGTCGAGGCTTATAGTTGTCTAATCTTCCCAGTCTTTAAATCAGAGCAGTAAAGTAAATCAGAGCCTGCTGGACCAGAGTGTAATGCAGCCAGTGTTTCCTGATTAGGAAACAGACTGTGCGTGCATGTATCACTGTCCATCCTCACCCTTGAGCTATTTCCTCTTTGTAACCTGCTACTTTAGGACAAGATGCTGCTTAAAGCTCTCATTATGTCAGTGATTATGGTAGGAAGTATATGCATTTGGAATAGATTTGTGGGTGTATTTCAGGTGAAAAATAAATCTTAGATTGGTCTTTTTAAACTCTCTCCAATTGAAACATTGCCACAGCTAATTGAAAAATGACACAGTAAACTGTTGCATCACTGTTCCTGGCCCTTCCCAGGCCAGCTTGTAAATTGGCTGATGCAGTTTTATACTATCCCTTGATTTGCAAATACTTAATATCTCACTTTGGCACTGACTATTTACAGCCTTTCTGCAGCTCTTCTTGGCAACTCACCTCTGCATCACTTAAAGCATGCAGTCCTGTTAGAAATGCTTTTAACAAGCTGCCCCACCCCTAAAATTTTTACCCAATGAAATGCTATGATTGAGCAACGACAGGCCTGGCACGTCCCAAAAACCACTTCAAATCCTTATTCTAAATGAAACTGGTTTGAAGTCTTAATTCTCATGTGCACTGCCTCACTTTCCCTGTACCCAGATGTGCAAGTGGGGCCTCCATATCCTAAAACACACTTTTGCTTTGAAGAATGCTGCAAGGCCTGGAATGTGATACTATTGAAACTTCAGAGCATCCTTCAAAGCAAGGTATTGTCCTTCATTGGCATCAGTCACAGGAGAAAAGGTGTTAGCAGCCACATGAGAGCACAGACACTGGGAGAGGACAGAGGTGGTAGGCTGGTCTGATGACGCCATTCTTTGGGAGCCCAGCCCATAACATGGGTAGCTGGAAGCCAAGCTGGCTAGAAAAATTATATATGGGGTTGTTCATCACAAAGATTAAAGTATGTGGCTCACCCTTGAGAGCAAATCCAAACAAAACAATGCCCATGGTGGTATACACTGGGGAAGCTATATCTATGTGAACAAACAGGTGCAGTAGTTACCCATCCCATGCCTTAGATACTTCCTGTCCTGTGCAAGGTATGATGCTGCTTGGCATATGCACAGAGAAATCAGGAAAAGCTGGAGAATAGTGGTTCTAAGGGAAAGCAAATGGAGTTACTTGAGAAGAGGCCTGGGGATTATGTGGGGATAGCTGAGGGTAGGGGACAGTGAGGGAAAGTAACATCCGATGAAAGAAGTCTTCTCTTGTCCAACAGCTCAGAAGTAATCTTGTTAGACTTGTAAAGGAGGGGCCAGTTTGTTTCCCATCCTAGACGTTAATCTCCGCGTAGAATTTCTTTGTGGGACTCTAAATTTTGGGCCTTCTGTTCTGCCAGTTGTATGTTCTCCCACTGAAATCAGTTGTGTGTATCTCACACCAGCAGGCTGGATCTTGAGTCTGAATTGTCTGGTGGTGAAAGGGGTGGACTTTCAGCTTGGGTTACTTGGTAACTAGAGTCAATCTAAATATTTTACATAAATCTGTTAACTCTGAAAGAAATTTGGTTTAAGGAGCAAAGAAAACATGACTGCCATGACAAACAACATCACCGTAGCTGTCATCTACTGTGATGTGCCTTGCACCTTATGTCCCACTAACCATTTTGTCAAAAAACCCTGGTCCCACCATGATAAAAACAAAACCCCACTTTTTCCAAGAAGTGTATTTTTACATTTACATACATTTTAGTATTATATTGATCATTAATAGAATTTTTTTAATGAGTTGAAGTCCCACCTACATGACTTTCTTGTCCCACTGGTTGAGAAACACTGCCTTAAACAATTCAAACATGCTTTGTGTCATTGCTTCAGAGTTGAAGTGAAAGGAACTAAGCTATGGTTTAGATAGGGTTGATCCTGCCATTTCCTGTTCTTGTTCCAAACAGTTCTGTTTGCAGTCATGATGGATGTGTTTAGTGAACAAATAAGGAGACCACCCTGGAATATAATGTTTGCAGATGACGTGGTCATTTGCGCTGAGAGTTTAGAGGAAGTGCAAGCTGGATTGGACAAATGGAGAGAAGTGCTAGAGGGAAGAGGAATGATTGATCCAAAATGGAATATATGCACTATGATTGCACTGAGGTACCTGATGTTGGTAATGTGATAATCGATGAGAAACATGTTAAAGTTGACAAGTTTAAGCATCTGGGGTCAACCCTTCATCAGGATGCAGAGTTAGATGTAGAGTTGAACCATCAAATAACAGCAGGGTGGACAAAGTGGGAATTAGCAACAGGAATATTATGTGACAGCGAAGCTGAAGGGAAAAGTCTACAAGACATGTGCATTCAGTTCTATTGTATGGAGTTGAGATATGCCCCCTGAAGAAAACTCAAGAAAGGAGAATGAACATGACAGAGATGAGAATGCTCCGATGGATGTGTGGAGAGACAAAGATGGATAAAGTGAGGAATACTTGCATCAGAGGATTGGTGAAGGTAGTAGGGGCATCTAAGAAAATACAAGAGAGAAGACTGGCATGGTATGGACATATTCAAAGGAGTCTAGAAGAATACACGGGAAAATAAGTTACCTAAGGTCACCATACCTCAGGGATTTCCTGGACATGTCCTCTCTTTTGGGTCCTCCCATCCCCATCTCCATCTGGGTGTTTTTTTAAATATCAACAAATGTCCAGAATTTGGGATTTTTCTCTGCTCAGCATCAAAGTTTTCCCCAGCACTGGACTGCAGTAGAGTGCAGGAAGTGCCTGCTCCTCCAGGGTGGGAAGGGAGCAGGGGAGGGGCAGCCAGGAGCTGCATGGTCAGGCCATGCCAGTGCCTGTGCTCACAGGGGCGGGACAGCTGGGAGATGCTTTCAGGGCTGGGGGGAGTAAGGGGCTGCAGGTTGGGAGTGAGGGGCACCGGCAGGAGGCTGTGGGTCAGGAGTGAGGGGCACCAGTAGGGTTAGTGGGGCTGTAGTTTGGGAGTGAGGGGCACCAGGGGAGACAGAGGACTGTGGGTCGGGAGCTCAGGGAGCAGGCAGTGCCGGGGACTGGGGGTTGGAAGTGAGGGACAGCAGCAGGGCTGGGGGAGCTGTGGCTTGGGAGGAGGGGCAGGGGCATGACACAGGCATAACATTGCTCCCCTGCAATCATATTAACACGCTCCCCCCTGACAGGTCTCCTCTTTTTTTAAACTGGAACTATGGTAACCCTAACCTACCAAAATGGCACTACCAGGGGAAGGAAAAGAGGAAGATCAAAGATGAGATGGAGAGATATAGTAGAGAGGGACTTAAGGCAGAAGGAGTTGGAAGAAAAAGATATGTATGATTTGAAGCCAGTGGAGAGCCAGGATCTGAAATAGCGACCCCATTTAGATGGGACAGGCAAGGGGAGGAGAATGAGAGTTGATCCAGCTATGAGCAGGGGTTAGACTTGTTAAGGCCCTGTCCGTTCATGTTCTGTGAAATGTTGGTACCCCGAAGAAATGGCTGGTATGGGGCAAATTACATAACTTCAGCATTTTAGTGAATGCATTTCCAGTCAGATTTTTTTGGAGGAGAGAGCAGGTGTATTCATTTCTTCTGTCTTTCTCAAATTAAGAAGCAAGGAAAAAAAGTGCGGTTTCCCTCAACTGCACCCTTCTCTGAGTATGTTAATTCAGGCTGTAAATAGAAGTTTCATTTGTCCTGGGTTAAAGAGTTTTGTCCCAAGATCCTAAGGATGTACAAGCCTACTGTCTGTTCCACTTCTAGCCCCTCTGAAGTATTCAGGATAAAATGTGCTAATGCTTTTTCCCTAGACATGGCTGTATGCACTTGTAAAATGATAGACAAGGTTCTTTGGGTAAATCTGATATCTTCTATTAGACCAACTCAAATAGTTGGAAAAATTCTTTCTTGCAAGCTTTTGGGTATAAATATCCGTTTTCAGGCTGAGGAAGCATCTGCAGTTGGTGTGTGCTCTTCCTGGATGGAATGAATAGTAAAGAAGCCAGGGGCTGGGCTGCATGCAAGAAAGCCAGTCAGTGAAGATATAAATTGAGGAGTCAGTGGGTGAGACACAGGTGGGGGGGAGGGGGAGGGTGGAGAGAGGGGAATGAATGTACCTGGTAAATAGTGGAGAGATACCTGGGAGGTTGGATGTCAGGCAGGTTATAATGCGTCATAAATCCAATGTCTATATTTAGTCCATGATTTTTTGTATCCAGTAGGTTGATGAAGTGAAGTTCATAGGCTTGTCTGTGAAAGGTGATTTGTAAATTCCCTTTGAGGATTAGAACTGAGAGATTGGAGAGAGAATTGTTTTCTTGTGAGAAATGTGCCCCCACAGGTAATTGGGTATTCTTTGATAGATTTCCGGTGTGCATTCATTCTTCTGGTATGCAGTTGCTGTTTGGTCTCTCTTACATATTTTCCATCAGGACATTTGTATAAATGATTGTGCTGTGCCTGGTTTGACTCAGATCAAACCCTGGGACAATCAGGCCCATGTCAAATTGAGATGTCTGTTTATAGCCTCACAGGGGTGGTAAAGACAATGTTAGTAGCCCAGCCCAATAGTCACATACAGCACGTCACCACCTACAAAGGTATCCGTAACTTTCAGGATTACTGTGCCAGTGAGACAAGACTTCCCCCTTGTCATTTGTCTCGAATTCTGTTTCCTGGTCAGCAATTAGACTGACTTTTCAGTTGACTGTTTGGCAACATTTGGGGCTGATCTGCTGCCGAAATTGAGGAAGGTCAGTTGGAACTGAAAACATCTGGTCTGTGAATTCTATGTGGTGATGTTGCTTTTGAATAAGGGACTTCAACCACTGCATTTTCAATCCCCAATTGCTAAATGTCCATCAAATTGAACAAAAAAAGTGACATTTTCCTCTCAAGTGAGAATGTCAGCAAAGATAAGCTACAAAAAGGGTCTCAGAGGATCTCTTAATACCCTTTCTGCAACTATAGTTTTATAAAACCCCAATTTGAATTTATAAACTACTCTGAAAGTGTTTGCAACTACAGAACTTTCTTATCCAACAGCTTTGCTAGGAGTGTTCAAAGATGCTGGTTGCTGCTAGTGAGAAATCGGATCTTTCCAGCTTTTTTATCTTTTCAGACTCAAGGAATCTAAGCTAATTAAAGTATGTCACCCAGGATGATTCTGGGGACTTTTATTTTATCCAGAGATATTCAAGACAAGCCAAATCAAGTTCCTTTGAACTTTATATCAGTTTATTTGGATATTACCAATGTGATAGTGGCTACCTATAATAGAGAATACATGAATATACTCACTACCAGGTGGTGAGGTCTCTGGTTCCTTAGAATCTGTCCTCATAAGTAAGGCAAATTTCAAATATTCATCCATATACTTTTGTGTTGAGGAGTTTTATACAGCTCAGATTCAAATTTCTGTATTCCTACTCATTCCTCTAAGAGAACTATCCCTTGGCAAATCCCACAGGGAGCTGGGAAACTTTGAGTCAAGATATGTGATCATCACTGCTCTTACCTGGGGTCACTGGCATTTGGTGAGACTCCTGCGTTTGTATCTCAGCTTACTTGAAACTGGCTCACAGATTTGCCATTTTTCACATGCTAATCACTGTGATTTAAACTGATCCCAGAAGCAATTCAGTCCATCTGTGAGGAGGAACATAGGGACAGACCCAGCACTGAGGCGCATGGGGTAATAGGACTCCCCAAACAAATAGATGATATAGGGGTATAGCAGAAAGTTATAGATACATTTTAATGCTTCCACCATCTATGGTTCTAAGGAACAGTAATTTAATTCAACTGAGTAACTCTGTTTAAAATGTCATAAGCAGACATGTTCAGGAAAAAAGTCAGTTTAACAATGAAACAAATCAGGCCATCATAGCTTTCCAGGCTTGAGCAGATCACTTCTTGGCCTTGATCAGGTGTCTCCACCTCGTGTGGGCTAAGATCAAGTGGGGACATCCAAATTCCAAGACCTCAGAGCTTGGGCCTGCATGTAGGATGCTTGAAAATGGATTTGGGAGTATCTGAAGTCCCAGGGTGAGAGCCTGGGACAGAGGATGCTTGCCAGTAGTAGTGCCATATGTGCTGTTTAGAATGACTGAGTTTTGCCTGTTAAATCAATATGTTTTTTGGAACGATTGAGTTCTGCTCAGTCAATATGGTTTGGAACTGATTTGGCTGATTTGACCTAGAACATGAAATATTAAAAAAAGGAGGGCACTGAAAGTATCTGCCAACGAGCTACAATGAAGCAGCAGCTCTTGTGCTGCTCTAGCACTACCCTGGGCCAGGTGAGATGTACACAACAATAGCTGTTGCGCAGCTATGAATTATAACTAATTCAAGTATTCTACACTGTAAGGGCAGGACCTGAGTGTCACTCCACTTCATTCAGCAGGACTGGAATGTCCTCTCATGAAGCAAATGAGTGGTTTAATGATCATGTCTATGACAAATGTTAAGTATTCCTTGGACTGTTTAAGCTTTATTACTTCTGCAATGTCAGAACTGCACCCACAACCACATTTCAACATAGCTGTTGTTGTAATGTAGACAGAGCTTGTGAGGACTCTGTCAATGAAAAAAAAAGCAACTACAAATTCTGTCTGATGTACAGTGGAGGTGAGTTCAGGGCTGCAGAAACCTGGATTTAAGAATGTCTCAGTCTATAGTCTAACTTCCCTGCCTCCCTGCACATCAAACACCAACACAAAGTCTCTGAGGCAGGGACTGTCTCTGTACCTGTGTTAATATTGCAATATGGGGTAGGTTCGGGCTCTTTGCTGGGGAGTTTTAGCACCACCAAAATACAAATGTTTATTGAGAAATACTATATCCATTTGGAAACCTGTCCAGAGTCATCAGAGCACAGTAATGCTTACTAATCCCTACAAGACTTAACAACAGCTACGGAAGTGTGGGAAGAGCTAAAAGCTAATCCTGCTGTAGGATCTTTCTTTAATCCCCCAATGCTTAGAGACTGTCTCATGAAAGCTCTGGCATCTTCAGAAAAATACCATCTCTAGGACTGGAGAATGGGATGGTCCCTGAAGTTCTGCATTATTTTATGTATAGGTGAGGTTTGTAACATATTACTAATGCTTTAGTAGCACCTTAAGGGCTCTGATCAGGACTGGAATCTAATAGCATCAGTTACTTGTAGAACAGCAGTTTTCAATCATTTTTCATTTGCAGACCCCTAAAAAAATTCAAATGAAGGTGCAGACCCCTTTGGAAATTTCAACTGGAGATGTGGACCCCTTTGAACTGTAGGCATGGGTATTCATATACTTTTGACTGATCATAGTCATCTTTTGCAGACCCCTTAGACATAGTCTGTGGATCCCCAGAAGTCTGCAGATAGCAGGTTGAAAACCCCTGCTATAGAACCATCTCTTGCATGAATGCAGTTCATACATGGAGGTAGAGTAGCCTTGACAGTCACATGTGCTTCATGTCTGGCAGTCTCTCTTGTTGCTGAAATGCTAATTGCTTCTAATTGTTGCTAAGTGAGTCCTGTTCTTCTAGCACAGCAAGTCATTCCAGATACCTAAATGGGTGGCCCTGAACTGGTCATAGGTTTCCTGGGACTTGAACCAATAAACAAAGTCATAAAGAAAGATGAGCATTATTAATAATGATGGTTCCTAGGAAACCAAGGTACCCAAAACACAGGCTGTTAAAGGCCGTGTTGTTAACTTGGTTTGTGCTGTTTGTAAGTAATAGAAGGTGTGATTTTTACAGTGCCCAAAAATGTGCAAGATACTTTACAGATGCTTCCTGCTCTAGTGAGTTTTCAGTCTCCATGTTATTCATGTCACAATGAGGGAGAGGGTTGTCAGTATTGGGAGGGTGGGGGGCTGGGGCAGGCAAAGGAGGACAAAATAACACAAATAAGGGCTTGTATTGATTATACATAGGCATATGTATCCTGATGATTGTGCTATGTTTTTTAATATTGTTGTATATAAAACAGATGCAGAATCTGGCTTTCCAGTGCACAAGACTGAAAAGATGGTATGTGTGGCAAATGTCACGTATGTGGTAGCAGATGCAAACCTTACAGGTATTGTTTCAGCAACATGGTTATGACACAAAGGAATAAGGCAAGGATTTCCAATACATTTCTCTGCTGATGGAAATTGGTGCAACTCCACTGCAGTTTACATGATACATGAAATGTTTACATGAGAGATTTACTGCAGAGCTACCTAAATAACTCCACAGCAGTGTCTCAGCGTCTACACGTGCAGCCCTCTTTAGCTGCAGTAAACTAATAAATACTGCCAATAGCACTGTAAACACAAGTACTATCCTACAGCAGCATCATTTAGCATGCAGCAATGCACGTGTAGATGCAGACAGGGCTGGCTGGAGCACGAATGTGCTTCAGTGTGGGGGCTGCCATTTGCCTGGCCCTACATAGAACACCCTTGTGCCCCAGCCAGCCCCTGTGCAGCATGCTGAGCAGGTTGGAGCAGCCCCACACTGGCAGGCTATCCCCTCAGGCCCTCTGCCAGCCAGGGCAGTTCAATGTACTGCATTCCCAGGCACACGTGTAAACACAGCGCCCAGGAGCAATAAACTCCAGTGCAAACAGCACTGGAGTTTATTGTTCCTCATTAAGAGTATATGTAGATGCGCCCAGTGAGTTTGGTCCTTAGTTCCTCTGTGGCAGTGATGAACTCTATCACAAGATAAATAAGCATAGGAGAGTGGTTGGTTTTGTAAGGGCTAGCTGGCTGGCTCTTGGACAGGATCTATGTTTGGATGAATCTCCTGATCAGAACCCAGATACAGCACTAACATGAGAAAATAGAAAGTGAGTACTGTTCTGAAAAAGCCTAGGGCTTCACCTGTATTTCTATAACCTAGTTTTTCTTCAGTGCTTATAAAGCCCTGAGGAAAATAACACTGTCCTAGTAATAACTATGTATGATTTTGAAGGATTTATTTTATCTTTTTTTAACCTAGTCAGTCATTCTTTCAATGCTCTGTCATATGTGTTGCTAGTTCCTGTTAAGGGGTCTATGAAATGTGATTTAGTATTTAAAATTAATTTACTTCTGGGTTTCTAATACAGAATTACATTCTGCTTTGTCATGTTTTTCAGATTCCTCTCATTTTATAGCTGTTATACCTACTTGTCCTCAAGTTCCTAATGCTCCTTACTAAATGGGTACACCCTTGCTCTAATCATTGATTATTATTTACATCAGAAATGAGGAAACCTGGTGCTAAGGTGGCAAAACTAGGGTGGTAAGAGAATTTAAAAGCAACGTAACCTGCTTGAATCAGCAGCACTGCCAAACTTTGTGACTTTCCCCTACATCTGAAAATACTTGGTGATTTACTTAAAGCCCCCAGGCTCCTACACTCATGTCATCAGGGCAGATACAAGGGAGATGCACTTGTACCCGCTTTGATTCTTGCTCCGCCTAAAATTTAACACCAACTGGCTGGCAGTGGCAGGAGCATTTCTAGTAGAGTCAATTGACTTCACATCTCATTATCTACCTGAACCCTTCTAAACTCCTTATTCCCCAGGTGTTAACAACCCTCTCTTCTTTTTAATGATTTTGATGGTACACCAAAATCATTTCCCTTTGTTCTGCAGTCTGTTAGGAGCTTCACTACCAGGCGCAGCTATTTCACAGCCCTGCAGATTGTTTTTCATAAAATCATATGCGACATCAGGCTGCAAGAACCCTCCAGAGGTCATCTCATTCAACCCCCTGCTTGAGGTAGGATCACCCCTACCCAAACCATAATCTAAACTCTAAGACTGTCAACCCTGACACAACACAGACCTAACACCCTAACCTGCCACAGTAACCAATGTCCTGCTTCTATGAAATGTTGTCGATATATACTTGAGATCCCAGGAAGAGGGCCATGCCACCTGCTACAGAGGAAGACAACCCGCCCCCGCAGTTTGCACCAATCTGACCATGAGATAAAATTCCTTCCAGACTCCAAATATGGCAATTGGTCTGACCCTGAGCAGAGGGACAAGACCCTCTTGCCAGGAACTGCCAGCTTTGATCCTAGCAGGAGCACTGGCACAACACAGCCAAAGATCCCAGACCCAATGCCTCTGAGGGAGGCTTAAAAACACCCTGACAAGCATAGCAGAAAGCAGGGAAGGAGGACAGCCAGCAAAGCACAAAGGCCTGGGAAATCCCCATTGTAAAACACGGGCACAGCTATGCTAGATCAGTGGTCCTCAGCATTTTTTGTACCAGGACCCATTTGTAAAGATCGCTGGCCAGTCCTGACCTAGTAAATAGTTTAAGTAGGAAACAGCCCCCTGGCTCTGCTGCTGCCCCACTCTGGGCCGCTGCCCCCAGCTCCCCGGTGTGTGTGTGGGGGGGGGGGGCAGGAACTCTGCCAGCCTAGGAGGGGACACCCACCGTTTCCCATGCACTCCGCCTTCTAAGGAGGATTCATTTTTAAAGTTTGTCCGTGACCCTTTCATATATTCTCGTGCCCTACGTTTGGGTCACAAGGTTGAGAAACGCTGCGCTAGATCATCCCCCGCCAGAGGCTGCCCAGGCCCTGCTTGCACAGCTCCGGCGAGGGCCGGCCCCCTCTGAACTCGCTGCAGTGAAGCTGTATTTGTGCTTAGCTTCCACCTTAACCAGCCCCATCCAGCCCTAGCCCCTGGCCCATGAGTAAAGCTCCCCGTTGAATCTGAACGGGACAAAACTGCTGTGCGATGCGGCCCCCCGAGGTCGTCTTTCCTCCGCTCCGAGGGAGCTGCCTGGCCCCGGCTGCGGGGGGCTCGCGGGGCGCCCCGTGCAAAGGCCTGTGGGGCTGCGCCCGTGCGAGCTCCCGGGGGCGCTGGAGCAGCGCCCGGCTCGGCTGGCCCCGCCTCAGCGGCAGCCCGGGAGGGCGGGCCGGGCCGGGCCGGCCGCTCCCCCCGCGGCTCCTCCCCGCCGGCCGGGCCCGGAGCGAGCGGCACTCGGCGGGCAGGCAGGCAGGCGGGCGGCGCGGAGCATGGCGCGGGTCCTGCTGCTGGCGCTGGTGCTGGCGGTCGCCCTGCCCGGGGCGCGGCCCCAGCCCGAGGCCGGCCTGTACTCGGCGGCGGACCCGGTGGTGCTGCTGCGGGCCGAGACGCTGGTGCGCAGCGTGCTCAACTCCAGCAGCGCCTGGGCCGTGGAGTTCTACGCCTCCTGGTGCGGGCACTGCGTCCACTTCGCCCCCACGTGGCGGGCGCTGGCCGCAGACATCCTGGGTGAGTGCTCGGCCCCGGCCCCGGCCCCGGCCCCAGCGCCCGGGTCTGGTCTCTCCTCCCTGCCTGCCCTGTCACTTGTCAGCCGCCCGTGCTGTCCAGCTGCGCTTCTCTCCTCTTGCCGACTTCTCAGCTGTTTGCCTCCTCCCTTCATCGCTCCCCAGTTCCTTTCTGGCTCTTCCTCCTCTTGCCCCTCTGGCATCGTCCTGCTTCTCCGACATCCCTCTTCCCTTCCCATGAGTGAGCCCCCTGAGTTCATGTGCATTGCTCTACAAGCCCTTGGCAAGCCACGCAGCGGGGTCTGCCTCTTGCCACACAGATCCCTTGCACGGCTCTGGCGTGTGCCAGCCACGCTCTCCAGTGTTGCTTCAAGGTCCATAGCTGAGGAGTTTGTCAACAACTTCCTGTTAAGTTCCTCTCACAAGCAGCAGGCTAATAAGGCCTCTTCCTGCTTACATCTCCAGGTTGTAGCTGTTTCACTTTCTATAAGAACAGGTTTCTCTTTGAAACTGGTTAACGCTAGCCTGCTCCCTCTCTTCTTACTGGGCCCAAAGTTTCCACAGTTGTGAGTCAGTTATTAGTGAGGGCAGGACGCTGAGCAGCTCTGACACCTGTACCCAGGCAAAAGGGACCAGGTGGGGGTGTGAACTGGCAGATCTCTGAGGAAAGTACCAGCCACTCACCCTGGACAGTGGGCTCAAGTGCTGGAAGGTCAGGGCTAGAGCTTCCTTTGTTAATCAGGGCTGGGCATGTCTCCTGTGGCAAAGGCAGGACAGCTCCCATCACCATGGATGGCTCCTTGAGTGCCTGGCTGGTGAATTGGGGCTTTATCCCTTGGTCTGTCTCTAGTGCTGATATTTGTGCTGCACTTGTAGGGCAGTACCCATGTCAGTGATGGGTGCAGGTTGAGCACTTCCTCCCAAGGGATTCCCCAAGTTGTTGGGTTTTTTTATAGCCTAGGTAATTGATTGCTGAATTGTAGGTACCTGATGCTAAACTGTAGCTGCCTCTGAGGTGGTATGTGGTAGCCGTTCAGAAATGCACAGCGATGCTTCAGCAGCTTAAGGCAGGAAGCGAAGAATAACGATTCCAGTTGAAAAATACAAATAGAATTGTAGGTATTCTGGCCTAGTTCCAACCTATGTTAACACCTCTGTTTGGTTTTCCAAAAATGTCATGAGCTCACACAACCAGTTTTGTGTCTCACCTGAGAAGCAGCAGGATTTTGCAGCCAAGCAGGGTGCTGGGGCATTGTTGGGTCAGCACTAACTTGGAAAGAAACTTGTCAGTGATTTAGCCAGGTACATGACACCCTCCTGCACATTTTGTATTGAGGTACCTCTAAGGAAATGTCTGGCTGGTGTGGCTTTGCAAAGAGCTTGATTTATAGTTGTATCTTCAATGGGCTTATCTGGTACTCCATCTTCACCTCCCCCCCACCTTGTACAGGCAAGTAAATATAAGTATCCCTGTTACACGGATCAAAAAACTGAAGTAGAGTAACTGCAGGAGTTGCTCAGGTTTGCCCCTGTGCGTGAACTAGTGCCAGAGCTGTCGTTAAACTCCCATGCTTTTCCTCAAGCCGCTGGGATGCACTACCTCCAGTGTGACAGTATTACAACGTAAAGGAGGTATGAGTGTAAATGATGGAGTTGCTGCTTCATGCTGGTAGGGGTGTTCTGATGTAGCCTGATTTTAGAAAGCTGATAGAGTAGTTGGTGTGACTATGTGATGGTCAGAGGTAAGAAGGGGTCTGCTGTGATCCTTCATCATCACCCTTATCTAGAGTGAAGGCCTCTTCAGCTCCTTTACTCATTGTCCTGAAGGGTCTGGGGAAAGCCAGCCATAACAGACTAGGAATAGGGTGGCCAAGATCAGCCTGACAATTTAATGACACTTCACCTTCTTTCCCAAACTGGAGCTCCCAAGCTGCTTCATAAGCAGGAATGGATTTTGCCTCCCAGCCCTCCCACAACAGAGGAAAGCATTATGGAGAACCTGCTGGAGGCACTATGCAACTTGCTCAGCTGTCGTCCCAAATTGCGGTGGTCCCCTGACCTGTGGATTCCTATCTCTGTGCCTACAACACAAACACAGTGAGGTTACTGTCGGCTGGAAGAAGAGGACAGTCAGGCAGAGAGCTAAAGCTGTCCTGTCCAGGCCTGTTGCTAGATAGTAAGCTCAGCTGGCTCATGAGCTGCAGGGCTTGTCTTTGCTTTGGGTCTTGGTGCAGCATTTTGCACCAGGTGATTTTGTCTCAGGGGCTGAATGTCCAGTGTGTGTAGCCCTTTGGAACATTTTTTCAGGAGTTCCTCATTATGCTGTAATTACCTTCAACTTCTGAACCCCCATAGGCTGCTGCAGCATGCTCAAGAAACAGAAGACACTCCTGTTGTGACATGCAACAGGCTAGGGCCCACAGGCCATGTAGGGAGTTTTGGGGAGCTGTCATAGGCTGGGTCAGCACCCCTGCTCCTCCTCCCTTCTGCAACAAGTGACCAATCCTCCCTATGTGGGATGGGACTGTGGGTGGGCAGGGAGCTGGCATGGGTGCAGGTGGACAGCAGCTTTAGCAGCGCCACCTCCAGGCTGCCTTTCTGCCCCAGGGAGGGGCTGGAGCTGCTGCCTGGCTTAGGCATGGCCGCTCGGGTGTGGAGACAGCCGGGGCCAAATTAACCTTTTAGTGGGTCTTAGGCAAACAAATCTCTGGCCATTGCTGCAGCTGCTACCATCAGGGCGGGCTAAGATGGGGCAACTGCCACCAGCAGGGCAGTGGCAGCAGCAGGGCAGTGGCAGCAGCAGCGGGGAGAAGCTGCAGGGGACCCTCAGCACCCACTCTGGGTAACTGTAACGAGAAGGCCCTGGCAGTGACAAGGGGGAGGCAGCCACACCGGCACCTGCTGCCAGATCCTACTTTTTCCTCACGTCCAACAGCAGCTTCTGCCTGGCTGCTGCCGCTGCCACTGCTCATTGTGGCTGGGGCAGGTGGGTCCGGAGCGGGTGCTGCAGGGACCCCAAACCCCTGTGCAGGGCAAGCTGAGGCTGTGTGCTCAGCCTGCCTGTGCAGATCCCAGCCTGTCTCCATGGGGGATGGGGCCAGCGGTGGCAGCAGCTAGAAGGGCTTCTGGGAAATGGAGTGTGGCTATAGAGCCACCACAGCCCTGCTGTGAGTCCAGAAGCAGTGGGATGTGTCATGGGCTGGATGGTGCCTGGGCCAGGAGGGTCTGAAGGGCCCGCTGTGGGCCAAAGTCCTTCCAACGGGCCAGATCTGGCTCGTGGGCCATATTTTGCCCACCCTCAGGCTAGGACTTAATCAATCCATGTAGCCATCTGGGGGACAGTGATCACCTAATAATAGAATTCACCATAAGATGTCGAGTGGGTAAGGTAACTAGTAGGGTGAAAGTGCTAGACTTTAGGAAAGCTGATCTCAATGAACTCAGGCGATTAGTCAAGGATGCACTGCAGAGTAGGAGTTTTGAAGTGATGGGAGCCCAAGAAGGGTGGCTGTGCCTTAAGGAAATGATCCTTCGGGCACAAAGTGAGACGATCCCCGTGCGAGGTAAAAGAGGAAAAGGGGCCAGGAGGCTTCCCTGGCTGACCAGAGAAATCCAGGGCAGCCTAAGGGCCAAAAGGGGAGCACATAAAAAGTGGAAACAGGGAGAGATCACCAAAGACGAATATACTTCCTCTGCTCGTGCTTGTAGGGAGGCAGTTAGGCGGGCCAAAGCTACCATGGAGCTGAGGATGGCATCCCAAGTAAAAGACAACAAGAAATTGTTTTTTAGATATATAGGGAGTAAAAGGAAGGCCCAGGGAGGAATAGGACCCCTGCTAAATGGGCAGAAGCAATTGGTGACAGACAGAGGGGACAAGGCTGAACTCCTCAATGAGTTCTTTGCCTCAGTGTTCCTAAGCGAGGGGCATGACAAGTCTCTCACTGGGGTTGTAGAGAGGCAGCAGCAAGGCGCCAGACTTCCATGCGTAGACCCTGAGATGGTGCAGAGTCACTTGGAAGAACTGGATGCCTTTAAGTCGGCAGGCCCGGGTGAGCTCCATCCGAGGGTGCTGAAGGCACTGGCCGACATCATTTCAGAGCCACTGGCGGGAATATTTGAAAGCTCGTGGTGCACGGGCCAAATCCCGGAAGACTGGAAAAGGGCCAATGTGGTCCCCATTTTCAAGAAGGGGAGGAAGGAGGACCCGGGCAACTATAGGCCGGTCAGTCTCACCTCCATCCTTGGCAAAGTCTTTGAAAAAATTATCAAGGCTCACATTTGTGAGAGCCCAGCAGGACAAATTATGCTGAGAGGAAATCAGCACGGGTTCGTGGCAGGCAGATCGTGCCTGACCAATCTAGTCTCTTTTTATAACCAGGTTACGAAACGCCTGGACACAGGAGGAGGGGTGGATGTCGTATACTTAGACTTCAGGAAGGCCTTCGATACGGTATCCCACCCCATACTGGTGAACAAGTTAAGAGGCTGTGACTTGGATGACTGCACAGTCCGGTGGGTGGCGAATTGGCTAGAGGGTTGCACCCAGAGAGTCGTGGTAGATGGGTCGGTTTCGACCTGGAAGGGTGTGGGCAGTGGGGTCCTGCAGGGCTCGGTCCTTGGACCAATACTCTTTAATGTCTTCATCAGTGACTTGGACGAGGGAGTGAAATGCACTCTGTCCAAGTTTGCAGACGACACAAAGCTATGGGGAGAAGTGGACACGCCAGAGGGCAGGGAACAGCTGCAAGCGGACCTGGACAGGTTGGACAAGTGGGCAGAAAACAACAGGATGCAGTTCAACAAGGAGAAATGCAAAGTGCTGCACCTAGGGAGGAAAAATGTCCGGCACACCTACAGCCTAGGAAATGACCTGCTGGGTGGCACGGAAGTGGAAAGGGATCTTGGAGTCCTAATGGACTCCAAGATGAACATGAGTCGGCAGTGTGACGAAGCCATCAGAAAAGCCAATGGCACTTCATTGTGCATCAGCAGATGCATGACGAATAGGTCCAAGGAGGTGATACTTCCCCTCTATCGGGCACTGGTCAGACCGCAGTTGGAGTACTGCGTGCAGTTCTGGGCGCCACACTTCAAGAAGGATGCGGATAACCTGGAGAGGGTCCAGAGAAGGGCCACACATATGGTTAAGGGCCTGCAGACCAAGCCCTGCGAGGAGAGACTAGAGAAACTGGACCTTTTCAGCCTCTGCAAGAGAAGGTTGAGAAGCGACCTTGTGGCTGCCTATAAGTTCATCACGGGGGCACAGAAGGGAATTGGTGAGTATTTATTCACCAAGGCGCCCCCGCGGGTTACAAGAAACAATGGCCACAAGCTAGCACAGAGCAGATTTAGACTGGACATTAGGAAGAACTTCTTCACAGTTCGAGTGGCCAAGGTCTGGAACGGGCTCCCAAGGGAGGTGGTGCTCTCCCCTACCCTGGGGGTCTTCAAGAGGAGGTTAGATGAGTATCTAGCTGGGGTCATCTAGACCCAGCACTCTTTCCTGCTTATGCAGGGGGTCGGACTCGATGATCTGTTGAGGTCCCTTCCGACCCCTATCATCTATGAATCTATGAAACACTCATGGTCATGAGCCCCATTGGGCACAAAGGCTGTGCAGGCAAACCCGGCTGCTCAAGTGCTGGAGCAGTAGCAGAAGGGGGCCTGTCAGTACGTGCTTCTTCCAAGTGCAGAGTGGGGTGGGTGGCGTTGCTGACTGCAGTTGCCTAGGCACTTGTCCTGGAAATATTCTTGGCTATGACGTGATTGATTGGCACTGGTGACCTGTGGGTGGCAGGGAGAGGCTGCAAGATGATGGGTGCTGCAGTATGCATTTTGCCTTGTGTTGGCCTTAAAGCCTGGGTTTGATAATGTGCCATTAACTTGGCAGGAGGAGGAAACACACCCTTCCACCCTGTCCTTGGGGTGAAGAGGGACCTGTCCCTTTTAACAACACCTTTGTGCATCTGATGAAATGAGCTTTTGCTCACAACAGATTACGCATCTCTGATCCAATTAATCTATAATGTACATCTCTATTCTGCCTTTTGTTATAGTGATTCTCCCTTTATAACTGCCTAGCACAGAGAGGTGAGTGCTGTGAGCACTGGGCACAACTCTCTGGCTATCTGAGAGCTCCGTCAGGGAGAGTTCAGAGCTTGGGTGCATTGATGCTACCTGAGAAAGACAGTGAAGGCAGGTCTTGACCCCTCTCAGCTTCTCTTGTATGACAGCACAGACAGGATTTGCTTGTTACTGCCATTTGTTCTCCCTCTTTCCATTCTGGCTTGAGAATCTATGTTTAACACAAGGCATTAGACAGAATTTGGTCTCCACTTTGCTGAAGGCTCTAGAAGCCCGTAAATTGAACTGTTGGAAAAGCTCCATGACAAGGCAAATGCTGATTTTTTTAATTATTTTTTTTAAAGGGAAACCTTCTGGTGCAGTGAGGAGTGTAGCCTGCCTGGTCTGTGGAGTTCTTGGTGCAAAAACGTGATGCTTAGTGGAGAGTTCATGCCCACCCAGCACCCTTCCACAATGGGCCAGGGGGATTAATCCTCACCTTGTTGCAGGACTCTTGAGTTGATATCCTGCTGAAGGGGCTGACAGGAGGGTGCAGACCCTTTGAGGAAATTATGACTTACTCCCCTCTGAGCCTGTTGAGTAGGGGGCGATGACGCCAGGAACTAATCAATAGAGAGAGGAAGGCAGCTAGAGCTCTGTGGGAAGCATAAAGTTGAGGCTTAGTGGGGATTGAGAGGGGTTTTCATGGAGGAATCAATTGGCTTTGTTTTGGTGAGACAGCTTTGGAGAAAGCGGAGAGCCTAGCAGAGATATTTGCTCGTTGACCTTCATAAGTCAGAGGGCTGGAGCATCTAAAGCTATGGAGAAGCAGGAGGAGAGATGACTTATTGACTTCCCCATGCTGAGGAGCCAGAGCCACAAGGCTGGAGAAGGGTGGGGCAGGAGAGCAGAGGAAGGGTCACCTACTGGCTTTTCCTAGGCCAGAGGGCTGAGAGTCAGGGGCAGTGGAAGGGCTTATTTACAGACTCCTCAAAGCTGAAGCCATATAGCCATGAAGGACAGTGAAGAGGCACCTCCCTGGAGAAAGGCCTGGGTGATCCTGCTAGGGGGAGCAAGGAGGGGCTCGGGCTAGTTGACACCAGTGACCCAAAGAAATGCTTTAGGAGTGGCAGGAGGTGCTAGCAGTGGGATGTGTCTACATGGATGTGTTTGGGAGCTCTCAGGGTTGCACAGAAGGCTGGGGGGAAAAGAGAGGCATGCAGCCTACCTTTCAATGATGCCTTAGAAAATTCCTGCTGTACTTATGTGGGAGAAGAGCTTTGCTGTCTCATAATCCCTGTGTTATGAAGACACTTGGCACCAGGTCACAATCAGTGAACGTTGCTCAGGGCTATTGCTAGCTGCTGGGAAGGAAGAAGCTGGAGTCCCCATTGTGGACAACTGTAGAACAGCCTGTCCCTAGGGGAAGTTGATTTCCAGCCCTGCTGGGCACTGGTTGGTATGTGCACTTAAGCGTAAGGGTTTATAGCCCTTGTAATTTCTTCCTGTCTAGTGCAAGTGGAAGTTCTTGTCCATATAAATGTCCCTTCCTCTCCTGAATCCTACTAAACTCTTGGCCTCTACAGGTTAATGGTGTTGTATTTTACTGTTCAATGCCATCCTTTGATCAGTTGTAAATTGCTGCCTGACAGTTGCACTAATTGCCCCATGTTCTTGGGTCAGCTGGAAAGGGGCCCCTGCTCTGTCTGTCTTCTACTGTTTTATATTACATCTCTCTTGTGTACTATCTAATATGTCTCCTCTCAACACTGCCAGTATTTTCAATCTCTGCTTGCTTAAAAGTCTTGCCATCTCTCTTGCCATGAGTGCTGGTCAGCATGCGAGTGTGCTGGCAAGTCTGTATCCCAGGAGGGGCCCAGGAGGACGTTCTGGAGGTTATAACTGAGATGCATTGGCAAAACTGGGACAGAAGCCCAGCACTGGAATAACCGGAATAGCAGGGCTGCTGGAGGTCAGGGTGGAGTGGCCTTGGCAGAGCTGTCTGAGAGCTCCAGACTGAAATAGCAGGAGGATGTCGCAAGTCAGGACTGTGCAGTGTCAAGGCAGCTTGCGCAGCACTGGTTTGCATGGAGCCTGACTCCAGCTGGCATTGCTTTTTCTTTTGTGTGCTTTAAAAAAAGCATGCACAAAACTCTTTAACATAATGTGAACTGAGCCTTTTGGCTCAGTTTGAGCCACTGGAAGTAGGGGCCTGGATTCAGCCCGCTGTGCAAGCCCTGTGCTTTTAACTAAATCCTCCCAAAGGTGATCCCAATGAGAAGTAGGAAAACACTTCTCCCTGCCCCCCCGGCCCCACCTGCCAGGGCTGAGTCAATCTGAAACCTAACCGTGGGCCAGCTTTCAGTACCAGTGCAGCACGTCATACTGGCATAGTTGTTAGGGTTGGAAGGGACCTCAATAGATCATCAAATCCAATCCCTGGCCCTGGGTGGAAAAGAACGCTGGGGTCATATGACCCCAGCCATGTGTTTGTCCAGTCTCCTCTTAAAGACCCCCAAGGTAGGGGAGAGCACCACCTCCCTTGGAAGCCCATTCCAGATTCTGGCAACCCTTACCTTAAAGAAGTTCTTCCTGATGTCCAACCTAAATTTTCTCTCTGTCAGTTTGTAGCTGTTGTTCCTTGTTATTCCAAGGGGTGCCCTGGTAAACAAAGCATCTCCAATTTCTTGCTGCTCCCCTCCCCTCCGATTCATTTGTAAATGGCCACTAGATTCCCTCTCACCCTTCTCTTGCAGAGGCTGAAGAGATCCAGGTCTCTCAGTCTCTCCTTGTAGGGTCTTACCTGCAGGCCCCTAACCATATGAGCAGCTCCTCTGGACCCTCTCAAGGTTATCCACATCCCTCTTGAAGTGCGGCACCCAGAACTGGATGCAGTACTCCAACTGCAGCCTGACCAGTGCTGCATAGAGGGGAAGTATCACCTCACTGGACCTGTTCATGATGCACCTGCTAATGCATGACATATGCTAGACAGACATGCTGACAACTTTTTATTTAAAGAATTATATGTGCACAAATAAAGCAATGAAAATACAGCTTTCATATAAGTAATAATCTGTTAGACTTCTTATTTTCACTCCTTTAAAACAGTTCTGGAGATCTGACACAAAATTAAAGTTTTAGGCTGCTTGTACATGTGATGGAGATTTAGTCCCATAAATTGAAATGATGGGTTTACAATTTTGACTATTAAAAACCCACTATTTCAATTTAGGGGCTTTGGTCATTGTTAGGGTAAGAGGCCTGATCTCTTTCTTTTTCTTTTTTTTTTGCGGAGCTTGCTTGAATCTACCTTGGTCAGGAGCTGAGCTGCCAGCAGGCCAAGCGACCCCTGAGCTATGGGGTCCCAGGTCCCTCCCCACACAGTGGCATCACTCCCCGGGGCCACCCAGGCGGGCAGGGAGACCTTGTAGGGAGACCTTGTACCTTTCAAACCCCAAATGAGGCAGTGCTTGTTGTGTCAGCGAGCAGCATGACCTGAACAGGCACATTGCAGGGGAACTGATGTGGAGACAATTCTTTGGGGGTGGGAAGGAAGCTCTCAGTGACTGCATCTCGCTGGGCATCACCTTTGGCAGCATCCCACAAGAGATGGGAAGCACCCTTCTGATTGGTTCAGTTCTACAGTGAGTGCTTGACTGGGCTGACTTCTAGTACCAATGTGGTACGTCATGCTGGCTTGTAGGAGGCCCTTGCATCCCCTCCTGAATGAGATGATGCCGGTGGAGTCTGTGGCCTGAGTTGGCATGTTATATCTTAGGGATTCTGCAGAGAGAGGATAGAGGATAGATGTGAATTCTCCAAGCACCAGAGCCCTGCTCTAGAGTGCACTGAAGGGCCGAATTCCCAGGGTACCTTGCTGGTTCCCCCTTTTCCAGAGTAGTTCCATGAATGAGCTCTGGCTCTTACCCTCTCCTGTCCATTCAGTACAAACTGATCATCATTGCACTGGTCCTGACATTCTGTTTATTTTTTATGGCTGACTTATTACAAGGCTCTGGCTTGTCTGCTTGGGCTCACAGAGTAGATGGTGACTCCATAAGCAGAATGCTGTCTTCATAATATTTGGCACTTAGTGCCTTTCATCAAAATGTATCTTGGAAAAGGGAAGTATTTCCATTTTGCACTAGGGAAATAGAGGCAAAGTGTCTGTAAATCATTCTGAGTTGATGGGAGAGTCAGTGGCTGATTGGTTTCTAGGGTGACAAGAGCCAGACCAGTACCAAAAAGAAGAACCTAGCTCTCTGGAATCTGTTTTGTAGCCACTGGACTTCTATAAATGGTCACTGCTTCCTCTGGGCTGACCAGCACAAAGCCCCAGAAGCACTATTTGAGTTCCCTGCAAATGGCTGGCCAGACCAGGCCAGGACACAGAGCTTTGGACCATGAAAACAAAAGTTGCCTGCATGCATGTGGGATACCTGCTCTGTTGTATTCTGATTAGAACATGTCGAGTCTGCTGGAGTGTTTTAATTAGAATACTCCAACATCTTCGCCATCATGTGTATTCAGTGTCCCCATGTTTCAAAATGGTGGTGGGTCACTTTACCTAAAGCTCATCGAACGATCTTTACTTAAACATCCCCATCACCATTTTGAAGCACGAGCTACTCAATACATAAGATGTTGTGAGTGTTTTCATTAGAACGGCTCACAAGAGCCGTTCTAATGAAAACGTGCCCTCCACCCTCACCCGCCCCAGAGCACATATATAGATGACCAAGGATTTTGGGCTCTTTCCTTAACTGGTGCTTTCTAAAAAACAGCTAGATTTTTTTTCTTCCCTTTTCCCTGAGGGAATGACTTCCTGCAGAGAGGGGCTGTGACGCTTCCCAAGCCCATGTACACATTCCTCTTTCCTGGCTGCATGCATATCTGGAGCATCACCTGTGGGGTCACAAGTTGGATAAAAGAATGAGATGGCTTCTGAAGATTCAGTGTCAGAGGCACCACTTCTGTAGCATCCTGAGTGTTTGGGTACATGAGAGCTGGTGTTCCTTTGAACTCAGATCCCCTGTGTGCTAATAATTAGTGCTCCCCTCTCTCCCAGACCTGTTACTGCTGGTATTTCAATCTTTATTTGTAGCCATACAATGAGAGCTGTGCTAACACCTGCCCAGTGGTTGTGGTGGTGTGCCTGGCTGGCCAGTAGCATCCCAGCCCCTGCAAATATTCCTTTAAGTTAAGTGCTCTGGGTCACACAGCTGTGGTAGGAAACTGGAAGACTAGCTAAAGGATTTCACTGTACTCTACTTGCCTTCCTCTTGCTGCCATCACCTTTGCCTGCTGCTGTCCACAGGTGGCCAAGCTCCCCATCCCTCTGAATGTTACAGAGATGCACTCTACAGCAAACAGAGGAAACTTTCATAGGAACCCCAGATGCTTTCCCCTTGTGACATGTTTGGAAGGAGCCTGCTAGGGTCTGGCTTTGGTTTGCAGTTCAGAAAAGCTGAGTTGCAAGTTTTCAGGGTTGGATATTTCCAAGCAAACATCATCTGAAAATAACCCCCCTAGAGCCTCAGAAGGCAAGAAAGGAGGCTGATTCAAGCTTCCTGGTCCAGATACTACATTCAGACTTCCAGGATTATTAGGAGGAGAGAGGGATGCCTGGAGCAGCTCTGGGAGCTGACCTGCCAGAGTGAGGAGAGGAATGCCAGGCCTTGGTATGTGGAGGAGGGAATGTGGGGAGAAAGTGTTGTGGGCTCAGCGACTCCTGCATACAAGGACGTTGAGAACCAGTGTTTAAGAAAGAGGGATTAGCAGCTCTGCATTGGCTCCCTGCCCAGCTCTGCCTCTGGCACCAGTACAGAGCTCCTCTCCTGTTCCCCATGACTGTCAACTCAGCCTGCCCATGTGAGGGGCTGGGAGGACACCACAGCACTCATCCTGGCTGCACAGACTCGCACTATGACAATTCGAGAGAAAGAGAAGCAGGAGCTGGGCAGTGAAGCTGTGATGCCTTCATCCTCAGGCTGTGGAGGGGGGATGCTGCAGCTGGGCTGTGGGTATTTGGTTTGTGAACAACTGGGGAGATATTGAGAGCACTATGAGCTACTCAGAGCTGCCCTATACCCTCACTGAAAGGGGCTCCTGTGCAATACTGCATTACAGGCAAGGGGAGAATCCTGTACTAGCATGGACTGGATCCCTCAAGTAGTGGTCTCATGAGCACTGCCAAGCCATGCACAACTTGGAGAGGAGCCCTGCAAGGCAAATGCCCAGTGTTGCTGCTCGAAGAGTATGCGATATTGTTCCTGTGTCAGTCCTCATGCATGGCCTGAGCGTGGAGCTTGGCTATTAGGGCTGTGCTAAGCTTTGGTTGGTGATTCCATTTGGTGACTGAATTCCCAAATCTGAATTGAATCGGGACCAATCTAAAGGTCTGAATTGATTCAAAGCTCTCCAAATCTTCGGAAAAGATTTGGAGAGCTTTGATGATTCGGGCAGTCCCCGGTGGCTGCAGCAGGGAGCTGCAGCTGACTCCCAACTGGTAAGTACTAGGGGTAGGAGAGGGGGTGCTGGGGGAGGGGACCATGGGGGTACCCCTGCCAGTACCTCTGACTGCCCCCCCTCCCGCTCCCCCAGCCCCCCATGGCTGCCCTGCCTGCTCCAGCTCCTGGTACTTAAAAAAAACAAAACAAACCCCAGTGCTCACTGGGTGCTGCTGGGTGGGGAGGCGATCCCCGCTGCCCCGTGCTGCATGGGGGGATCTGCAGCTGAATCTCCAAATCAGATTCGGCCGAATAGAATCGGGACAGTGATTTGAATCACCAAATCGAATCACTGTCCCCTGAATCGGCCAAATCTAAATCTGAAGTGAATACTAGCCACTTCGCACAGGCCTATTGGCCGTGCTGCTGAAGAGGCAGGCTGAGGGCCGGCCGGTGAGGCTGAATTCTCAACCTGACAGGAGCACGAAGGTCACGGCACGATCTGAAGGGTTTGAGCCCATTTGTGCTGGCGGTGTTCTGTCTTGGAGCACTGCACTCACTCTGTCACTAACAACACCCTTGGGTTGTCACCCCGTCAGCAGCCAGTGCATTTCTGTTGCTATATAAATCAGATGGGTTGATTCACGTAGGATGCTTCTTTTGGCTTTGTGTCTTATTTTGCTTAAAATTGCTTGGTGCTCTTAAATAGCTGCTGAAGTTGCTTCTTTGTGTGAGGCATTAGAAATATATGAGGTGGCTGCTACTGCTGTAAGTATTTGGCTCCTGACCTGGGGATCCAGGTACCAGTGTCTTCTTGTTTTGAGAAGAGCTGACACTTGTAAAGCTCTTGTTCTCTGTGGAAAGAGAACAGGAATACTTGAAAGAGAACAACTGGCTTTGCTTACCAGTAGGAGCCTGTTCTTTAAGCCTACACAGTGTCAAGCAGATGTCTTGTAGCTGTAAATGGGTGCTTCTGCAAAGCTGGTTTTGAGGATAAATCATCAGGGGAGTTGCCTAGGGCTCCCACCAGTCTTTCAATATGTGGGTGGGAGGAAAGGGGGGGCATGACTTAGCTTTTGCTTGGGGCTTCCATTGGTCTAATTCCAGCTCTGTTCATATAGCACTTTTATACTCTGTTAGTAAAAACTACAGTACTATAATTCATTGACAATCATCTATCTATTCATGCCTGTCTGTCCTTCCAGAATGGAGACCAGCAGTGGTACTTGGTGCCTTCAACTGTGCTGACGAGTCCCATCAGAAAGTGTGTGGGGATTTTGGAATAACTGGATTCCCAACTCTGAAGGTAAAATTTGCACTAGCTGGGTGGTGTGGGGCTGGTGGAAAGCAGAGCCTCGCCTGTTTGCCTGGTGTCAGTGCTTCAGCCTGTGTGACCTCCCACACATGATAACCAAAAGTCTCTCTTGATCAGTTCCTCAATGGCTCTGGTCCCCAGTCTGTGTATTGTATAGTGTTTTGGCTTTGTTTGAAGAGGAGCTGAATAGCAGTAATTGGCCATGGGCCATTTCAAATCTCCACTGTCCTCTGCTTATCTCAGCACTTCAGCAAACAGAAGGCACTTATTTAGGATGTTTCTCTAAGCACAAGGAACGGGGCAGGGAGGTGTCAGAAGAATCCTTTGCAGTTGAAGTGTCCCCTAAAGAGGAGCTGCCAGGGGAAACTCTCTTGCCTTGTGACCAAGCTGTCCCATGTATGTGGCTTGCTGTGACAGAGGAACAGGAAACTCCCATACTGACCCCCAGCTCCTGGGAGAGAGGCCTCCTGGAAGTGCCTACTAGCTGAGCACTCTGTATGACAGTCTCCCTTCTGACTAGGGGAGCCATTTTTGTGGTCTCTCTTAGCTGTTTCCTTTGAACTATCCTTTCTGCCTGTTCAGATAAATGGGGATCTTGCATCTATGTGAGTAACACCACGGGTCTTCTCCTGAGGGCTTTCCAAACAAGGTTCAGCACCTAGGAATTTCCCCATGCTCCCTCCTGAAGTGCAGCCACCTCTGGGGTTTAACACAGCAGGTGTTTAATCCTATGCAGCAGCACTTCTTCACTTCCTGGCCTAGAGTGCAGATAATCCAATGTGCATGTTCAGCCCCTGCGGGGATTAGGGTAGGCAGAGTCAGCCATGATGGAGGACGTGCCCTGAGCCATTTCACAAGTACTGTGGGGGTGACCACATATGACACAGCTTCCTAATTTTCTGCTCTTTGTACTACAGGGCCACAGCAAGACTTTGTTCCCAACTGCAGGCTATGTTGAGGGCATCTGGTGCCCCTGTTGCTTTTGGCCATTACTTTACTATTCCACCCCTTGGTTCCATGCCCAGGAGCTAATTGTGTAAATAGATATAATTTTAATATTTCCTTACATAAACAAAAGCACAATCCAACATAAGCAAAGCAACCAAAGCTTCTGAGATTCCTTATTAACTTGGAATTGCCTTGAATTTTGGATGGAAAGGGGAGGAGAACTTTCATAATTAACTTTAATTATTAGCTGTTATTTACAAAGTGGCACAAGAACACACAAGTCAAGAATACTGTCCTGGGCATGTTGCAGATGTCCTATTTTTTTTCCTTCCTGGTACTCCTTTAAGGGAGTCCCTGTAAATAGTCTTCTAAGATCAGAGTCCAGGAGGCAAAGCCCAAACCTGACAGAATTCAACAGTAAGTCCTCCCTTGCCCTTTCTTCCCAGGCCCATTGTACCTCTCACCCTGCCTGTGCTTATTTCCAGAGGAAAGTGGATCATCTGGCCTGTAGCTGTTCCAGCTGGGGGGATGATGTGATGCCTCTGGTCTGGCACAAAGGGAAATACAATGTCTATCAATCTTAAAATGCCTCTGCCACAAACATTTCCTGATCCAAAGCCAGGGCTGCTTCGAAGATCTCATTTAAAGAGACAGTGTCAGTGAGAGTCCTCAGTAAAAATTGTTGTGTTTCCAGGGGTTACTCAGATTATCTAAACAAGAAGGACTCTGTGAACTTTCCTTGCACTGTTCTTTCTACACTACTTTCTGGCTTTGTCCATGATAGTTTTTGGCTGAGCTGTACCTGAAGGCAGATGATTCCTATGGCTATCTAGCCAGAACTTCAGTAGTTCAGCACAGAATGTATGTTTTGTTTTTATGGTGAGATGATACATCTTAGTTATCCTGCTGTAAAAGCCTAATGGAGACAAGATGCCTGTAGTTATCACTGGGCTATGGATAGGTGTGGCTAGCACCATGCTGAGCACCAACCACTGACTTCACCTAGCTACTCATCAGGAGGATTTTATGGTGAAGTAGCTAAAGTATCTGCCTATGAAAACCTGCCTTTTTGTCCTTGAAAACATGGCCTCTGTAATTTTCCCATCATACTCTCTTTCCCAGTGTAGATGAAAACATTCTGTTGTATAATAGATTTGTGCTCAACCCTTGGTGCTTAGTGTAGACCAGTCAACCTCAACAGACTCAAGACACCCCTCGGAAAATGCCAGATTTTAGCTTTTATTGGGTTCTGTATTACAGAAATGTACTAGAGCAGTTCTTCTGTTGTAAAGAACTTGGGAAGCCCACAACAGGACAGAATAGTTTTGACACTATGGATTTCTATTTAAAATCTGTGGGTTTATCTTGTGAATTGTGTAGGTGTTTGCATATGTCATGGTGCTAATGTTACACAGCATGCCACAACACCTTTTAAAAGCACCCTGGGTGAGAATCCCTGGTGTAGACAGTGTCAGACACGTTCAAGAACATCACTCTATTGAGTTAACTTTTGTACTTTAAACTAACGTGAATGTTTGCATGACTGGCTTTGCCTGGGGTAGGTGTTATTGAAAAAACATGTCAACTTGCACGTACTGGCTAATGTGTTTAAAAGTTCACTCATTTTCCCAGTATAGATAAATTGGGTGTGGAGCTGGACACTGTTTTGCTTTTCAGTCTGTGTGCTGCAGCAGCAGAGCTCCTTGTGTTACCTCCTTCCTCCCCTCCCTCCCTCCCCGCCCCACCAGTACATAGCCACACCTAGCTGAACGAAATTGGGCATTAGTGTTGCCCACGCTAGTCATTCCCCACCCGTGGGGTTGGTTGTGTGTCATTGTTTGCAATAAAAGCCCAAGTCCCTTTGGGTTTGTTCTCACTCCTCCTGGGGTGAGTCATGTTGTGTGGGAAGAACCAGCGGAGACTCTCTCTGCCTTGTGATTGCCAGTCCCAGTCCCAGCTACTTAGAATCGCTGCCTCGCGCATCTATACACACCTATTCTGCCTCCACCTTACAGTAACTTTGGTTGGGAAATCCCCATCATTGGGCTGGTTGCCAAGAAAGGGATGATGGAGAAAAATGCACCTTAAGCCCCCTTTTTGTGTTTGGCTGGAGTAAAACACCATCCAGACTCCCAGAGAAATCACTGTGCTGGATGCAGGCGAAGAGGAAGTTAGTTATGCTGGGAGGAAATTAGAGACTGTAAGGTGGAGTGCTGGAAACCAGAAAGAGCCCGCATTTAGATGAGCAGTAGCGGACCACTTCTGTTGGAGGAGAGCAGACTGGGTGCTGGAGCAGTGATCCTCAAGCCGATACCCCAGGAATGGGGGATGACTGCCTCTGTACCCATAATATGATGCTTGTAGGTATCTTGAAAAGCTTCCCAAAGTTCCAGGAACACCTGCAGAAATGGCAGTGCTGTGAGGGCACTCAATTCAGGTTGGTCTGTATCTCTCCTCCTCCTGTTTCCACGTAGCCACCTTCTGCAAACAGATGTTGTTCCCAGTCCAGCCTGTTTAGCAAACACTTGCCAGATGCAATGAGATTGCTGCCAGTTTGGTGCAGGTAGCCTGGGTGAAGCAGCATTCGCAGCAGGGAGCATGGGTTGACTGGCAGCAGGTAGTGAGGGTAGGCTGCCCACAACAGGAGAATGGTGTGCAGGAGATAAACCTCTCTCATTTGTTGCCTTAAGGACTCCACACCAGAAGCAGGGTAAACATTTGCTAAGACCAGTGTCTTACTAAGATTGTATTAGATTGTATGCATTCCTGATTCCTTGCCAAATGGGAGCTCGATTGTTCATCTCTGGTAGCCCCAGCATGCCTTCCCTGCTGGCATTTCTGGGCTGCAGTTGCTGCTGTGTGCTGAAGACTCAAATCTCCTAAACCTAGGACACCATGGGTGCCTTTGGTATCTTCCCCTCTCCCTGCACTATCCCCCTCTCCCCCAGTTTATCTTTGGAGGAGTTAAAACCTCCTTCCAACAGCACAGACCTCTCTTTGGCTTGAGGGCATGTCACTGCTTTCCTAGCCAATGGGCTGGGTGTTTTTTGTCCAGGGACAGGCCTTCCCACTGCCCGAATTCCAAGAGCTGACAGGGAGCTGGCTGACACCTTCCTCCTCCCTTCTGCATTGCCTTCCACCTCCCTCCTCCCACAGCAAGAGCAAGCTCATCCAGATGAAACTTTCTACCAGCCTGAGGCCTTGTTAGCCCCTGCGTTTCAATGCAATGCAGCCCTTCTGCAGCAAAACCTAATGTCTCTCTTCTGGGCCAAATGTGAGAACCAGGAAGAAAGTCTCAGTGGCATCTTGGCAAATGCAGGACAGTGGTCTTATCCCACTTGTGAGATGCCAGAAAGTGGTGTCTGTTAGCCAAATTCTCTTGCCTGCTGCAAATGCTATAAATGAGGTGGGAGTCTTGTCTGTTTCCTGTTCTTTTCCTCAGTCGCTGCAGCCCAAAATCTTCATATAGTGCATCCTTACAGAGCTTCCTGGAAATGACAGGAACTCTTGCTTGTGAAGAGGCAATCCCCTGCCATCCTCCCCAAGCATACTCCATATGCATTCCTACCTTCTCCATTCCTGCTTGGTGAACACAAGGAAGGTAGAGTTGGGCTGCAACAAGTTGCCAGTGACACTCAACTATGTCCTTTTTATTTTCTGATCCAGACAGTCCATGCCATCTTTTTGCCCGTCTAGGTGAGACTGGGACAAAATGTGGATGGCAGAGGTGCAGTGGAGGCAAGCTGGAAGTATGAAGGAAGAGCTAGAGTGGAAACTGCTTCCCTTTCCCCCCTATAAATGGGGGGAGCTTGCAGGCCTGGCTTTTCTTTACTTCCTTGCGCTAGGGTCATGGCAGTAGTAGCTGGAAGGGCTCTTTAGCTTCATATTTGTCTGATTGTACTTGTCAGAGCAGCCCACCCCTATGTTCTCCTCACATTGGACGCTGTAGCATACTGTCATGACCTTGTACAGAGTGCAACGTCTTGTGAAGTAGAACTGGCCATTGAGCCACAGTCCACACTAGTACTCCAAATGCTTCATGGACATCCAATCTGTTCCATGTTGGTGCAAAGCACAGTGCTGACTGGGGCTTGTAATCAATGCCCCATGTTACCAGCAGCCAGTTTGATTCAAGGTCAGTGGCACACATCTGCATCCTATTTCATGGTGTCCCCACTGGTCAGGAGTTCTGTGTCAGCTTCAGATACATCAACAAATGAGGACGTTCATTGAGTTAAATGTGGAATGAAAGATGCACAGGCTTTTATTCTTTAATTTGATAGTAGATATTATTCATTTGATATACTGTTAACTGTCCTGATGCTACAGAATTGCTCAGGTGTAGAAGCTAAGATTTGACAGCTAGTGGGATAATAACAATCACTGTTTGGTTCCCCAGGAAGGAGGCAGGAGTCATCAGCAGTGAAGTAGTTACCAGTTGTGGTGACTGCAGTTATTTCAAACCAAGGATCTTGCAAGGTATATTGGCCAGGCCACACCACTTAGTGTAGTTGTTTCAGGCCCTCTCCAAACTCAGGCAGGTGTCATTGCCTTAATTTTTCCACAGCTTACAATTAGAAGGCTTTCTTCACATCTGCAAAGGCAAGCCACTTCTTTTAACAAAGCTTCAAGTTTATATTCTGGATATAGGTAATAGAGCCCCAGGGCTTTCTCTGTGACACACTTTCGTAGGTTCCTTGATTCTTGAGGGGGCTGCTGCTCTTACGCTGCATTTCTACTGGCCAGATTCACCGACATCATCTTGTTGAGAGTCACCAGGTAGGGACCACTGAGGGCTGATGGTGGGAAGGTTGGCACATGGTGGAAAAGAAACCTTGATCCTGTAATTTCCTTTTCTTTCCACCTTCTCACTTAGTCTGTCAGAGCCAGAGCAGATGTTTGCCCTACAGGGTACAAAGATTTGGGTTTGTTCCCAAGTATTTTTGCTGTAAGGCAAGATGGACTCCTGAATGGGTTTGTGCCTGGAAGTTGTGTGTAGTTTATTTGGGTTTTTTGTCTGTTTGTTTGGTTGGTTTTTTAGTTTACATTGTGTAAGTTAATTTGTTCTAATCTGGATCTCTTCCTGATTGATCTTTGTCTGCCTCAGGGTTTCAAAGTCTTTGCTTGTATAAACACTAGCTTCTATTTATAGTACTTTCACTTTAGAAATTAATGGACCATACCTTTTACATCATGTTGCTCACCTCTTGATTGCAAAGCATTTGAAGGATTGTAAGGATCCCCCTTCTCTCTGTGGGATTGGGGTGGGGGGCTGAGACCCAGGGAGGTACAGTGCCTTGCTCCAGGTCACTCCGCTGGTCAGTGGCAGAGCCACCTGTAGAACCTAGATCTCTGCATTCCACCCCAGCACCCTGTGTGCTGGACCACGCTGCCCCTCTCTGTACTGTAGGTTTTAATAAGCTCCTTGAAGTGCTCTCTAAACACTCTGACTAGCCCATTGTCTCTTGTTTCTTTCCAGTTTTTCAAGGCCTTTTCCAAGAGCCCAGAGGATGGAAAGAGGCTCTGTGAGTATTCAGTTTATTTTTAAAATACTAGAATTCTTTGCAGAGTTGCTTTCTTTTAGCTTGCAGCCCTTGTACCTGCTGAGTTTTGTAGCCAGGGCAGGCTGGGAGAGCAGTGCCCCCCAACTGGGGCAGCTAGGAGCATTACCAGAGTGCAGACCTCTGGAATGACACCTTGCCTCAGGAGGGGGAATCCTTACAGGGTATCAGTGAAGCCGGAACTGAAGCTTTATACAAGAGACAGATCTGTGCCCTGAGCTCTTACCCACTGGGTTGCAGAGGCTGCCAGATGGACTGGGGAAGTGCCTAGTAGGGCCTGTAGCTCTTTAACCCCCTCCCATACAAGGTGAAGCAGTGGTGGCTGTAGGATTGGAAGAAACCACTATAGTTGGGGCTGGTGTGCTAACAGATACCATCATTAACTTCTTGTGCAGGCTGCTTTGAGGCTGACATCAATGTATTTTATTCTATGTGCAGATCCTGGTGACAGCCTTCCAGCTTTGAGACAAAGCCTAATTACCAACCTAGAGAGGCACCAGGATGCCTGGCCTCCTGCTTGTCCACCACTGGAACCAGCCAGGTAACTGGAGGGTAATAGACTAGTTCAGGTACCAATGTGGGCATTCTGCATGTGTTGGAGAGATGCCTGCACACACAGAACTGGGTTCTGGGGTAGAGATTTCTTTTGGGTGGAGGGGGTATGCTGAGGGTGTGGAGGAAGACACATGAGAAGTGAAGTTGTCCAGAGCAAAATTTTATATAGTAGTTCATCCTTGGTGTGTCTCTTGACTGCAGCCCTAGATTTTTCCACATGCTGATACCTTTTTTGTTTCAATACATGTTGTAGAGGAACGTGTACTCACCATATATAACAAACTAACCTTGGGAGTGGACCAGAGGCCTTTCCTAAGCTTTCCTTGGGACTGATAAACAAAAGTTGCTTTGGCAGAAGGTTCTCTATCTCAAATAGGCAAACTTTGATAAACCAAGGGAATTGGTGAATGTGGAAGAGGCTTGGAGTTTCTGCAAGTTGCAGGTGCACAAGCTATCTGAATCTTGTATCTCAAGCATTTCTCTTGTATTTTCTCAAGGGGAGAAAATATTGTAGGGAAGGGCTTCTGACCAAAGTGGATGAAGAACAACATTAGAAAGGAGTAAACATAGAGCCTTTAAATTAGAGATTATAAATAATCTAGGAATAGCCCAAAAACAAGATGAACAATATTGTGCCTCAGTTTTCAGTGTGCCTGGTGATGTGGACAGTGCGGGGCAAAAGCAGGATACATAATTATCCTGGACCCCTCTCCCTGCCCACCTGTGGCCCCATCCCACCTGCCTGCCCACTCCATCCAGTGCCTCTGGTGGTAGGTGTGAGGTGGACAGGCTAGGGTGCTCAGGCAGTGGGGCTAGGGTCAGCACCAGCAGCACTGAAACTGGCAATGGCAGCTAGGAGGAGTTGCTGCCACAGGGGCTGCTGGGAAACTGTATCCAGTTGCTGTGCTGTGCTGCCCCAGCCCCACTGCACACCCCAGGGCAGCAGAACCGGCCTCACATGCCATGGCCGGGGATAAAATCCCTTGGTGGGCTGGAACTGGCTCGCGGGCTGTATTTTGCCCACTCCTGTTCTAAGCATTACCTACTTTGTTAATGCCGCAGGCTCTGGTGAGAAGCTATAATAGTCAAGCCAGGCAGCCCGCTCTCCTCTGTTGGAGTCAGCAGTCAGAAATGGGAAAGACCAGCTTCTGCAATCATCCTGCCACAGGGTTGCCCCTGTGTGAATGGAAGATCCCCTCTTCCCTTCCCAGAGAAGCTGCTTCTTTGTACTTTCTGCTGTGTCTCCATGAAGCTGAGATTGGCTGGGAAGCTAGATCTGAAAAAAACAAAAGGTTTGAGTCACACTGCACACTACCCACTTGAATGCCCAACCCCCATATTTAAACATCAGTGGGGGAGACCCCGTGCCTCTCCTGATGTTGGACAGTATGTTGCAAATCTCACTCCTCTCTGCTGCCTTAGTTTTACAGCCTGTACTCCCAGAAATGCTTTTTCCTGCCAAACCATTTGGGTTGGTCTAATAAAAGATATCAAATTCACCCAAGGAACCTTGTCTGCCTATGTCCTTAGACCAACACGGCTACAACCCAAACCCCTTCTCCTGCCAAAGGTACTCCACTGAGCCTGTGTAACCCAGTGTCTCCCAGCTCCAAGCCCTGTGCTGCAGCTTGGTAGATTCATTTCACTTTTCCAGATGCTCTGGGCCAATGCCTGCTCCCTGCACTGTGCCTGGCTGTGATTCCTTGGCATGGGTTTCTTGAAGGGCTGATGTTTTGATGTTCCCAAAATTAGCCCTGGGGCTAGTGCCCCACCCTTGCTCTGCTCTTGTTGCACTACTGAGTTGTTCCATTGAAACCAATTAGTGTGTCCACTGCTCTCCCACTATAAGTGGAAGCAAAACCATGGCAAATCAGCAGCTGTTTGCTTACAGTGAAAGCTGACCCTTTTAGCTTCACTTACGTGGGACAGGAGCACACAGACACAATGGTTACAACAAATCAACTGGCACACGCTTTAAGAGTAGTAAGACCCGATTCCCATTTGAAGGCAATATAATTGCTTTGTGCATCAGCAAGCAGAGTTATCTAAATAGCAAAAATCTCCTTTGAGTGGAAGTTGAAGATGACCCTCTACTAAGTCCCTGTGTCCCAAAAAAGTCACCTCTGCCCTTTCAGACCATACCCTACCTACAGAGGGGCAGATTGGGCTTTGCCTAGCATGATGGGTCACCCTGACCTGAGTGGACTGCAAGTCCTGACAGAACTGCTCTGACTCCCATCCCAACGCTGGCTTTTTCTGTAGGACAAAGCCTAGCTTCAAGGCCTTGACTAAATAGTCTCACTCCCAGCTGCTTTCTTGGCTGATCCTGACAAGTTCTTGTGGAACCACTGAATTGAAGCAGAAAATTAGGGCAGAAAAATCAATGTGAAGTACATGTTAGATAAGCAAAGCTGATCCTGGCCACCTACCTCTGTGACAAATCTAGCTGGATTAAGGGCTCAGCTCCCTTCATGTGAGAAGGAAAAACACACAACTCTTTGAACAGCTGCTGTGTGCCGGCAGGGAGCATCCTGTCACAGAAGGAGCTCTTTCTGAGCTGCCCAGTTCTTGCAAAAAGGGAATGTTCCTGTGTTAGTTATGACCTGTCACACTGCTTTGCTTTCCCTTGCAGCACAGGGGAGCTTCGTGGATTCTTTCAGCGAAACAACGTCACATACCTGGCCTTGATCTTTGAGAAGAATGACTCCTTTGTGGGTAGAGAGGTGATGGCTCTCGTACTTTTATTTTTCCTGCAACGTCTGTGTTTCTGTATCCCCTAGGGGTCCCCCTAGTGCTTGGTACCCTCTGCATAAGGAAAAAGAAGACAGTTCCTTTCCTAAAGAGCTTTCATCCACATAGGATGAGCAGAGAAGCAAGTTCTCTTTCCACACCTGCCACCTCTGGAGAGTTGGATAGATATTGATGCATAACATTAGTGTGGGGCCCTTCTTTATGACCATTACAGTTTCCATAGGTGTCACTTGCCATTTGCTGCAGCTGAAAGAGTCAAAGACCCAGGTAGCTGCAAGTGTTCCAATGATGACTGAGCCCTGGGTTAGGAACCAGAAATTTCCGGGCTTTGAACCCATTTCTGCACCCAATTTGGGCTAGTCATTTACTCCCTGTGTGGCTCCAATGAGGGTTAATGCTTTTCTACTTCTCAGAGCTGTTGGGGGTCAGATAACATTTAGACACTGCCTGGAGGATGTGAAGGGTTGTACAAGGTCTGCTGGCCTGAAGGAGCTGTGGGCTTCCTACTGCACTCCCTAGGATCAGCTCTTTCCACAGAGGAAAACTGCTGTAATGGGTCTGGTCCCTGGGATGTTCTGTCTGTGGGATAAACCTGGGAACATTTTGCATTGCAGGTGATCCTGGACATGCAGCAATACGAGAACATTGCTGTCCGGAGAGTCCTGAGCAGCGAGGAGGAGCTGGTGAAAAAGTACAGCGTAACCACCTTCCCTTCTGCCTACCTGTTTGTCAGCAGTGGCTCCTTCTCGCGTATCTCTGTGTGAGTCCTTGCCTGCTGGTTCCCAGGCTGCAAATAGGCTCCGTTGTTAGCATGTGTAAAGCAGGCTGAATCCTGACAATAGCAGGCAGTTCACTCTGTACCCAGACCTGGGAATTTGAATCATGGCACTGCTGGGTTGATGGACAGATTGCCTGTGTTGGGCGTAGGGAGTGTGAATCCTGGCCCTTGTGGGTGATGTCCAGGGTCCTTGGATACAGTCTGGATGGTAATATTCACAAAGGGTCTGTAAAAGCTGCCGTACCTGTCTATGAGATCTTTTAAAGCTGCTTTACAGAATTTAATAGATAATCCTGTCCCCTTTCCCAAGAGCTATGTCAGCTGGTTTGAAATCCTCTGCGTAGGAAAAGGACATCCTTCTCTCAAACTCTGTAGGATGTTTTCTTATGGGAATTGTAAAGATAGGATGTTGCTGGGCTTATCTAACCCTACTGGGACTGAAGTGAGTACAGACTCCTGTTACCCAAGTGATTACCCAGAACCTGCTGTCTTCTGTTCTTGGCTGCTCTTGTGACTGAATTTTCCCTTCTCTGTTTCTCCCATCATCCCAGTTCAGCCACAAATTGCTTGAAGGATCCTCTAAACTTACTACAGCTGCAGGTGTTTTGTAGGCTGATGAATAACAGGGCACATGTAAATCTGTCAGGGAATCAAGTTGTGCCTGAACCTCTCTCCATCTAGCCCAGCCTTTCCACTCCTCCCCCTTGATTTTCTAATTGCAAAAAAGTTCATTAGGAAGCAGACAATGGCTGGTTCTGAAACAGTGGCAGAGAACAATGGGACTGGCACTTGGCCCCTCAAGTGAATTCCTGCTCCTGAATGGCACATGAAATAGCAGCCAGATGGTGCCTTCATACCCTCAATGGATGATTGATATCAGTTCTGCAGTGCAGGAAAGAGTGTGGTGGGGCAAGACAGCTCCAAGGCACCTGTGACTTCCTAAGGAAAGGCACAAGGGAGGGTATGGTGCCATCTTGCCCTGCCACCAGACAGCAGGCCAGGTTTCCCTGGTGGGAAATGTGGAATTTGTATGCTTCAGCCATGCTGCGTGTCCTGCAGGGGAGGGGGGAGGGAGGGATGGAGTGACAAAGTAGAAGTGGGGGAGGGGTGCTCTTGACGATGCCAGCTTTGCCAAAGAGCTCAGTCATTGTTTCCTTGCCGTGGAGCTGGTGGAGGGGAAAATTGCTTGTGACGAAGCCGTCTCTCCACCATCTGCTTGAAAACAAACATCACGCGGTGAAAGCAGAGTGGAAAAGTGCTGGCTTCTCACTGTCAGCTCCCCTGAGCATTCAGGCTGCTGCAACTTGTGCTGCCTGACAGTTTTGCTCATCTTGGGTGGGTTTTATGAGGAGTCCTACCTCCTGATCCCCTGACCTTGACAAGCCATCCAAGAGATTCCCTCCAACCCTCCACAGGACCTTGAGTGCCCAGGCAGGGAGTTGGTGGTGGTTAGTGGGCAGGGATGAGTTTCCTCTATACCAGTCTCTGTGCATGCTGGACCTCAACCCCTTGGATAAAAGGGTGGTGCTAATTTGAGGGGGGTAAAGCTGACTCCTTCAAAACCAAGTGGGAGTTGTCTCAAATAACAGAAGAAGGGATGCCCTTGAGAGGAGCTGGGTCCACACAGAAGCTTGTCATAAGCTTCTTCCTGCTTCCCTGAAGTACACTGGGAGGAGGGCGGCACTGCTGGCCCAGTCTGAGAAGGGAAGAACATTTAAAATGTTTCCTAGTCACCTCTGCCATTTCTACCAGGGAGCTCTAGGAAGCACTTGGCACTTTCCCTATAGTGAGAGGAGACTGTGGGGAGTAGAGGGTGGAGCAGGGGAAGCAGCTGTGTAAGCTGGAGCCACCCAAGCAGAGAAGAGTTGTGCCCTTACTCAAGTCTAACTCACTTGGGATGCCTCCTGCACACACCCAGCCATGCCCCATCTTTTGGGCAGCTGGATGGGATTATTCCTCATGGAAAAAGATGGATGTGCAGATGGGTGAGAGAAGCAAAGTGGGAGAGAATTATGGGCAGGACATGGAAGCTGGGAGGAAGTGTAGGAGGCAGTAGGGTGGTGATGGATGGCTATTGCCAGAGGCAATAATACCAAACCAGATAGACTAGAAATCTGCTGGGAGAAGGCAGATTTGTTACCCCATTTTCCTGGCATACCTCTATTTCCCTTCCTCTTTCAAAGCCCCATCAACTGGAGAGGTGAGTTAACAAACCCCAGATTCAAGTGAGGCCAGTTCCAGCACAGGATGTGGAGGGAGTATGTGACTCACCTTCTCTCTCTGACAAGGAGAATGTAGCGTGTTGGGTCCTATGGATGCACATGGCAAGGATGGGCGCTGAGGGCCACAGCATGTGTTAGCCTGTGTGAAGGCTTCCTATGCTGGAAGGAGCCTATCCTTGTCCCTCAGTGTGTAGCACCTCACATAGTTAAAAGAGGACTTGCTGCCTGTTGGAACAGAAAAGGGTTTTCTCACACTTTTACTTCTGCATCTTTAACAGGCAGCTGGAGGCTCGATCTTTCTACACCTACTTCCTGAGGAGGGTGCCTGGGGTCACACGAGACTCTTATAAGCTGACTCTGATGCCAGGCACAGAAAACACAACAACTCCTGCCCCTGTAAGACATGCAGACAGGTAAGAGACTCCCCTTCCCACTTTTGTCTGTCCAGACACTTCCCTCCACACACATATGGGATGTGTTGCACTTCTAGCTTTGTGGCAGAAAGCAGAAGCTTGCTGTTTAGTGTGGCGCTGTGAAATATTTGTGTCCCCCAGAGAGCAGGAACCCAGAGAGCCAAGGACAGCTGAGGGATGGGCAGCTGAAGAGGGGTGACTTGGTCATGGTGAAATGATGATATGCCCTGAGAGTAAGGCTGGGGTAAGCAGTGGTGTAAGGCTGATTGGTCTCATTGTCTGAAGGAACACGTACCTTTTGCAGTTGTGGTGGATTGTGGTGAGGCTCAGCAGTAGGGCTGTGCAAAGCTTTGGGTGGTGATTCAATTTGGAGGAGATTCGGCCTGATTCAGTGGCCAAATCTCCAAATCCGAATCGAATCAGGGGACCAATAAAAAGGTCTGAATTGATTGGAAGCTCTCTGAAAAATTTGGAGAGCTTTGAAGATTCAGGTGGTCCCTGCCTGTTGCAGCAGGGAGCTGGAGCTGGACTCGGAGCTGGTAAGTAAGGGGGGAGAAGCTAGAGGAGGGGGAGGGGACCATGGCAGCTCCTGCCAGGCCCCATCCTCTGCCTGCTCCCCCAGCCCACCCCCTCCATGGCTGCCCTGCCTGCCCCAGCTCCCGGGTGCTTTTTAAAAAAAAAAAAAAAGCCCCACTCACCAGGTGCTGCCAGGCAGGGGGTGATCCCTGCTGTCCCCCACTGCCCCACGCTGCATGGGGGGCTCTGCATGAACTCCCCCGCCCATGGCTGTCCCACCCACCCCACCTTTGGCCCTTTAAGAAAAAAAAACACACAAAAAAGCCCTGGGACTCACCAGCTCCTGTGGCAGCCTCGGGGCTTTGTGGGGCTCGTGCAGAGCCCCCTATGTGGCATGGGGCAGCGGGGATCAATCCCTGCTGGGCAGGAACTGGTGAGTTCAGGGTTTTGGGGTTTTTTTCTTAAAGGGCTGGAGCTGCAGCAGGCAGGGAAGCCATGTGGGGGGCTGGGGCAGGTGGTCAGGGGGCTCATGCAGAGCCCCCCACACAATGGGGGGCAGTGGGGATCGCCCCCCCACCCCCACAGCACCCAGTGCATGGGGGCTTTTTTTTTCCAAGTGCTGGGACCTGGGGCAGGCGGGGCAGCCATTAGGGAGAGTGGGTGGGGGATGGGCCTGGGTGATTTGGCAGAATCAATTTGGGACATCAGGTATAGATGGAAAGGGGCATGCACTGCTGAAGCAATTGTTGACCAAGCCTCCAAGAGCTACTGAATAGGCCTGTGCGAAGTGGCTAGTATTTGCTCCTGCTGGTTCCATTCCTTGCCTGTGCTCTGCAGGGGGCTGCACCTTAAGACTATTCACGTGTTGAAATCTGTGTTCAAGTCAAGCATGTAGGGAGCAATTGTACTCCAAGAGTCTGCACTGACTACTTTGTACAAAAATGTTGACTGGCTGTGTCAGCCTCAAGCCCTGGCTGGTATTGGACCTGGTTCTCTTCCCTGTTCTACCTGCAGTTGTGAAGGGGTGGTGTTAACATTTCCCAAGTTTGAGAGGGAGGGTGCTTGAATTAGGGCGTTCTTTATTAAAGTTATTTCCAGCTCTGGACCTTGCTTTCAGAATGTGCGCCTGTGTTCAACAGGGCTGAGATCAGTTGACCTTCAGGGCAGGCCACAGTTAGCATCTAGTTTACACTGCTGAGTGGAACCAGAGGAAAAAAAATGCAAAAAATGCTGGGAGATGCAAGATACTGGTTTAGGCTATTAGGAAAGGACCACAGGGGTCACTTTTTATGACATGTAAGGTAAATGGATAGCAGTGAAGAATATGGTTTTAAGAGTGCTGTCATTAAACAGGTGTCAGTATGAGTTGGGGATTCAAATTTTTAACTACTTTTGGTAATTCAGAGGGGCTGGGAGCTGCTGGATGGGATGTCCCACACACATGGGAGACCAGAGACAGAGCATGTGATCAGAACATGGTTGGGCAGAGGCGATGTGCCTTTGTGTAAATAATAGAATAGAGAATGTGCTAGTTTCATTGCTGAAGTGCATGTGCAAGTGCCTTTTTTTAAAGGCTTAGAGCATATGATTTAGAGTAGTGTGAGTCACCTCTGGCTGGAAGAGGTGTGGTCATTCCCAGTGCTGCTTCTCCCCACAGGCCTTCTTACCACCCTGGGCTCCCAGCAGCTAAAGATGAAGTTGCCTCCCACCCCTTCTGCTCAGAGGGGAGCATCTCTCCTCCTCAGCTGATGTCAGTATCATTGTAGAAAGGTCACTGAGGGGATCCTGTATCTGATTCTGCCCCCTTCATTACCTGCATGTTTTTTTTCATGGATCTGAAAGGTACCCCTGCTGATGGCTTTGCTGTGAGGAGCAGCCCCATTGGCAGGGCTGGGGAGCTGCTGTCTGAAGCTTAGTTTACACAACAAAGTTTTCCTGGCAGAGCTGTGTCAACCAGTGGTGTGAAATATAGCACCCTGTAGCCAGTATGGCAGCAGCAGCAGCCCCCTTCCTCTGCCCCTGTCTGGATACAGCTGTACCAACAGAAGAAGGGCTTTTGTCAGCTTAGCTTGCTGAGTTGAAGAGGTGGTGTAGCTAAACAGGCAGGAAAAAAACTCTTTTCTAGTGCCATGTGCCTTATGTCCACTAGAGGGCTCTCCCAGCATAATTATGCCAATCTGAGAAACCCTTAGGAACAAAACTATTATGACTCTTCTCCCTGTGCAAAACAGGGATCAGACCATTTGGGTCTTGGCACCAGAGGCTAATCATCATACCCGTAAATCAGTGGTTCTCAACCTTGTTAGGCACAAGGCACCATCAGAAAATGTCAGTTCTTAATTTTCACTTTTTTTAATTCAGAAAAATAATAGAGCAATTCTGCTGTTGCAAAGAACTCAGAAAGACCATGACAGGTCAGAATGCTTTTAAAATGATGAATTCCCATTTGAAATCTCTGGGTTTATCTTCTGAATCATATTTGTACACACAACAGGTGCTAACACTGCATGGCATCCTATAGCACTCCCTTGAAAGGATGCTATGGTACCGTGGGTGAGAATCACTGTCAGAGAGAGATGAGTGATGATGTCCTCTGGAAGCTGAAAGGAGTTTGTAGGATTTGGCATCCAGCTAGGTAATTTGAATGCAATTCAAAGGGTGTGCTTTTATTTTTTAAAAATTAGAAATGTAATGTGGTTTATGTAGGGGGTAGAATTTGTGTTATGTACAAGTGTGAACCAAAACTTCCAAAAAGCAATGGGCTGTTTACTGAAAGACAGAAAAAGGAGTTAAGGTGCTAATGATTTTATGAACTTTGTTAGAGCAAAAAGTACCAGAACAGTTAGATAAGAAAGGAAGGTGAAAACATATGGGGCCCTTGGGCATCAGAAAGTTTTAAGAACAGCAAAGGTGTATAATTAAGGGCCTGGAAGGCTCCTCTTTTAGGTTGGAAAAACAAGGCATCCTTGGAAGAGAGAGTGAGAGGAATATAGAGATTAGGTTGATGGCCAGTTCTGTCTTGGTAAGGTTAGTATGGTACCCCTGAATGAAGAATGGACATCTGCAGCCTAGGTTCTGAACCATTTCTGGGAGACTAGCACCCCAGAAGTAGATGATATAATTGGAAATTTAACAGGTAAAAGAAACTGAAAGAGAAGGGTTCTTTGCTATTAATAGCAACTAATGGAACAACACTGTCATGCTTCTCGGGACTCCCAGGTGGCTTAGCCATGGCTTTGAGTGCTGTTCAATGTTTATTCCTAATATTTCTGTGCAAATGTTGCTTTAGTAAAATAGTGTCATGATGTGGGATGTTACTTCTAGTGCACACTTGGAGTAATCTGTATAGTAGTGCTTAGCTTTTCATTGTAATAGAAGAATTTTCAGCTGAATTATTGGCAAGTCTGTAGCATTCACAGATGTTTAGGGCTGGAAGGGACCTTGTGAGATTATTGGGTTCAGTACCCCTGCTCTGGGCAGGAAAGACTGCTGGGGTCAAATAACCCCAGCAATGTGCATGTCCACCCAGGGTAGTACAGGCTCCAGCCCTGAGGGTGAAGATAGACTGCAAATTGTAACTGAACTCTTCCTTCTTCTCATGAAATAAAGGATTAGGACTCAAGTTTGTAAAGTGGCTTTTTCTTGCAGGCAGAAGTCTTGGGGAAATGGCCGTGGCTTTTTGCCAGAGCAGAGCGAAACAGTTCTCTTCCTATAGGCAGGCTTGCTAAATTAACATGTTGCTTTTTCTTTCCAGCTCCAAGCTCTACATGGCTGACCTGGAATCTGCATTACACTATTCCCTGCGGGGAGAGACAGAGAGGTTCTCTGTCCTAGAGGGAGAGCGGCTGGCAGCCCTGAAACACTATGTGACAGTGCTGGCCAAGGTGAGCACTAAGCACTCTTCAGCCAGTCATGGCTTCAAATGACTGGATGGTCCAGTTGCCTCCTCATCCCAGTAGTAAAAGCCTTGTGTTCCTGATGTAAGAAATGAGACATTTGACAGTTGTCTCACTGTTATCACGGCAATTGGTAGGCTGCCCCATCATGTCAGATTAGAGGAGAGGTAGTCTAGCAAGTGAACCTACACTTGTCCCCTCACAGGCTGGTTGATCAGGGTTCCAGATAAATCAGTGTTTCCTGGTTTGGTTGGCCAAGGAGGAGGGCTCAACCTGTTCCTAAATATCACATTCTGACCTGATTTAGCAACCTTTTCTTCCTCTGTGCTTTAAACATACCTATACCCTAGCCAGACTATAACAAACCCATTTGAATTATGGTCATGTGTGAACCTGCTTTAGGAACTGTGGTTGGGTCCTTAGTCTAAATATTTCAGGAACTAGGAATGGATCATCCACTGAGCTGGGAATGAAACCTCCCCCCCTCCCAAATCTGGACTAATCAGTCATACCAACCCTTCTTATAAACCACAGCTGTGAAAACCCACATTGCCATATTCACAATTCACAACCACCTCCTTTGAACTACCACAAAGTGAAGTCCCTGTGGCAATGATGTGTCTCCCACCTCTACCACAATGCAATATATTTCCTCCAGTTTCCTGCTTCTGTCTCTGCTTCTGCATGTGAACTGGCTATATCATCAGAGAGTTACCAACCAGTGCTTTCTGTGCTCAGCAGCCTTTGAAGTGTTGGGAACACCTCTTCTTAACTATGGTATATGGATGACCTGGGAGCTGTCTACAGTCTCCTACATAATCCCCACCCGTAGCCACTCACTTTGAAACATTTTGACTCTCTCCACCGCCCCGACTTCCAGGATTTTTTGTTTCACAAGACACTAGGTCCTTTGAAATCCTCTTTCACTGGATCAAGGTTCCCTCCCTTTACCTTTTCCCCCACTCCACCCCCTTTACTGCTCATAAGGAGCTATTTTACTGTGATATAAAATAACTGCTGATCAATCTTTTAGAAACATTCTGGTATCCATAGAAGTGCCTTTGGGGTGGCCTATTATCCTGTTTTCTTTAGAGGCTTGGGTCTGGGCCTGAAAAGCTTGGAAGAAGCTCTGAGAAGAGCTTCAAGAATGCTTTAAGGTTCTAGAAAACATGCCTTTGTAGTGAGAGATTTAAGAAACCTGGTGTATATAATGTAGTCAAGAGCAGGTTAAGAGATGACCTGGCAGTGGTCTAAAAGCTCGGTAAGAAATTCCTGATAGTAAAGGGTTCTTAAATCTTGCACAAACTATATGCTTGTGAATCCCAGTGTCAGAAGCAGATGCTGGGCATGCTCAGCCTAGAAATAAGGTGCAGGTGTTTAACATTTGGATAGGGGATGGTCCATGGAACTGGAGGGGTTTGTATCCACGCCAGGGCTAAGCATCTGGAAACTGCACCCATGCCACAGTCAGGAGGTGATGGTGTGGACAGGCAGAAGTGGTGATAGTGTAGATGCAGCTTTCAGCTGCCTATCTCCAGCTCAGCTACTCACTGGCTGGAAGTTATATCCCCATTGTAGCCAGGGATGGGGGGTGTGGGGAAGTGGCAGTGCCGTGACTACAGCTTCCCAGCTGCCTGGCCTGCAAACAAAGACCTTTGCCACTAATGTGCTGCTGAAGCCCCCTGGCCTGCATTGGACTGGAGCCAGGATTTTCCAGCCTACAGCTTCTAAAGTTTGCCAACCGCTGCATTACAGTGTGTAACCATTGGAATAACTTAGCTAGAGTAAGGTAGAATCTCTGAGGTTTGCAGACATTTCATCAAGACAAGATAGCTGGTTAGAACGGATGCTGTAGCTCAGATTGAAGTTCTGGACCTGTTGCAGAAATTACCGGGTGAGACTTTCTGCCTTGTTTCACAGGAGGTCTGAGTAAGTTATTATAACTGTCACTTGCAGCCTTAAAATCTTTGAACCTAAATATAAGTCATGAGTGCAGTGAGTCTTAGGTTCTCAGCTTAGACCTTAGTTCCTTTTACGCATTACCAGACTGGACCATTACTAACAAGTGAAGCTGGCAGGCTCTGCATGTAAAAGCACTAGGGCTGACTAGCTAGGGGTGCTGCAGGTCAGGAAAAGATGCATTTGAAGAGCTGTGTGAGGAGGGCATGACTATGAAAGGAGCAGTTTATATTGAGAAATGCCTGTGATGATATCTAACAGCAGTAGCAATGTCAGCTTTCAGTCTTCAGAGATACGCAACAGAGGATTTGAGACTGAAATGCACAACGAGTCCAGCTCACCATCTTCTGTCTCCCAGCAAAGTTCATAGATCGTGAGCTGCTGCTGAGGGAGGAATGGTGGCTTTGCAGCCTCGCTCCTGTGCTGCTCTCTCCGTATCAACATTTATGCCAATCTGTTCTTAGTTTGGAAATAGCTGGTGCTGAGCATTGAACAGTGGTATTTCAGACATTGGCCACTAGACGGAGCAGTACCACCAGGATTGCAATGTTCTAGCCACCTTTGAACCCGAAAGCTTGCTTAAAAATTGTTTTCCAACTATTTAAGTTGGTCTAATAAAATATATCAGATTCACACAAAGAACCTTGTCTGCCTAGCCACCTAGAGCAACTTAATCTGCTCCAGTCCACAGAATTTGCCTTCTATTCTGTGTTCGTCAGCTCTGGCTATAACTATTGCTGTTTCAGGAGACATTTAAACTAAGGATGTCTTGGTGTGGAGGGAAGTATTAATTTTGATTTTTTTTAAAGTAGAAAATCATGTTGTGGCACCCAGCCTGCATCTCCAGCATCTTGGGGTATAAACAGATGTTGCCAAATGAAGCAGATCAACTGTGCCAGGATGTGTCCTGACTCTTCATTGCGTGAAACGGACATTGCCTATTGTCCCACAGGGTCATGCCTCTGCCACTTCTGGGAGTGGCTGGGGCCCAATCCTGTAGGAGTACACTAGGGCATGGCACATCTCTACAAATGAGGGAACCTCAGGTTTCCTGGCTGGCAGAGGTGTGCCTGGGGAACCTGCTGCTGTGCCTCTGCAGTTAGGGAAACTCCAGAGGATACTGCAGAGATGCGACACCAGAGAATCCAATGGGAATTTCCAGAGCATGCAGGATCGGGCTCCTGAAACCCTGGAATGCCTGCCTGGGGTGGCTGGAAAGCAGCTCCAGGCTTCCTGTACTCTCCTGCCTTAAAGCAGACACACATCTGCTGCAAAATAGCGGTACAAATGACTGCTACCTACGTTGTGGCCACAAATTTTAGGCACTTGTGTTGCGACAAGGGTCATGGACATCTGTATGCTTGGCCTTTGTACTGCCGTGAAAAATGTTTATGGTGGCACAAAGGTGATGTCTGTTTCCACCCTTACAGTACCTTTAGAGAGGATGGGAGGATGGTTGCAGTTTTCCAACAGAAATGTCAGGGTTAGAAATTAATGGCCGCCCCCCTGGGTGGATTAAGTCCATTTGCCTGTGTTTCCCTTGTATAGCATAACAGGTTGTCCATGTAGAACAGATGAGTGATATCCCAACACTCTTTGCCTCTCTTCTTTCATTCATTCTTCTCCTATTTGCTCGCCTGCTGTTTTTGTCCTTCAGCCCTGCCTGTCTCCATGTGTCTGCCTCTGTGTGATATGGGTCTCTCTTCCTGCTTGTGTGTGTGTCACTCGCTTCTCCTGTCCCTGGAGTGCTTGTGGTTTTAAAGTGCTGATACTAATTGGATTTGAGTTGACTTATTGTCAAAGTAGCTTTCTGTGTTCCTCAGAGACTATTTGGAGCTACGATTGAGATTTGGATCTTGGCCCGCAGGACTGACTTGTTTGCGTGGGCAGCACTTTGAATACAAATGAAAAGCCCTCCCAACATTAGCTGCTTGAATCATGACCGAAGGGTCCCTTCATAACCAGCTGGGCAGACCTGGGCCTCGGGTACCTGTGAGCTCTCTCACAGCCAACGTTCTGTTATCATTCCCATCCTGGGATTGCCTGAGACTGTCATAGCTGAGAGTTTCTCCCAAGCAGTGTCTCACTCTGCTCTCCACTTCTGTCTGAAGGAGGTTTGCAGAGAGCACTAGGGCACAGCAGGACATTGCTAGGAAACTGAGTTAGTTGTTGCATGAAGATTTCTGTTATGTTACTCCCCGAAGGTCTAACTCCTTCCGACTTTCCTGGAACCAAAGTCAAGGATCTCCATTATATCTGTGCTCACCTCAGTCACAACCAGGGTTGAGGCTGTTCTCCTTCATCATACATCCTTCTCTGTTTTTTTTTGTTTTTGTTTTTGCCTGCAGTACTTTCCTGGACGTCCCTATGTCAAGAACTTCCTGGGCTCTCTGGACACCTGGCTGAAGAACCAGAAACAATCAAATATTTCCTGCAGTGCCTTAGAGGAAGCCTTGAAGAATAAAAAAAATGTAAGGCACTTGGAGAATGTTTCCAGTCAGCCCTGTTGGGGGGGGTGGGGAGATGGCATGTGTGTCTGTTGTCTCACTGGAGTTCAGCCTTCTGCTGTTGCCTCCCTTTATCTCCTGGTTTCTCACTGGGGTTGTTCCAGCAAAATCATCCCTGTCTGTTTTTCCCCATCAGGCTCCAAAACCAGCAGTACTGACACACAGCATGACATGGGTAGGATGCCAGGGCAGTAAGCCTCACTTCCGAGGGTATCCCTGTTCTCTCTGGACCTTATTCCACCTACTGACAGTTCAGGCATCAAAGTACAAAGCACGGACTGCAGGTAAAGACACACCCTGTCTGTGTACCCAGTTCAAATATAACAGCTGTTGTGCCCATACAGAAAGGGGTGGGGAAACTATCCTGTCAAGCAGGCCCAAATTCTCCTCAAGTCAAAAGGCCTTAGAATGGCCTTAGCTTTTGGGGGTAAATAAGGCATGTTCCAGCAGAGGCAGAGTTGTCAGAACTGAAAATTTTCTTTGGAATAAAATGGCAATCAGGAATGGCTACATTGAGGTGGCTGTGTTTGTCAAGGGGAGGGAATTTTGAAGCTGCAGGAATTACTAAAAAGCTTGTTCCATCTTTGGCTTCTGGCCCTGACAGGGGTCCCAAGTGCCAAGAAAAGCTTGCTTGTTTGGCTGGCCCTTGGCTTTGCCCCACATAGAGCTTTCAGATGGGTCAGTGTACCCAAGGCTGCCTGCTCTGGAGGTGTTTAGTCTCCTGAATGCACTTAACTTTAGAGAGCTGGGAGGCTGCCAGGAGGAAATTAAAGGGATTGTAGATCCTGCTCTGCAGGATCCAAGGTAGCTTGGTGGCTGTTTGGATAGTAAGGTACATGCAGTGGCACCACATCCCTCTGAGACATAAGGTATCCCCAGCCCTGCATGCTGCACTGACGGGGCTGTCTTATCTCCTCCACCAGAGCCGTTAGAGGTCCTTGGCGCTATGAGAGGCTACGTCTGTTACTTCTTTGGTTGCCAAACCTGCTCGAAGCACTTTGAAGCCATGGCAGCAGAGTCCATGAACCAAGTGAAGAGCCTGGATGAAGCCATCCTGTGGCTTTGGTCAAGACACAACCGGGCCAACGCGCGGCTGGCAGGTAATGGTCCTGCCACTGGTATTGGCAACAGCTTGGGAGAGGCATGGGGAGCATGGGATTTTTCCCTATCCCTGATAAGAAGGGTCCAGACTGCCCAGTCCTGTCTGAAGGAGGGATGGGGATAAGGGTCACATGAACAGCCAAGCTGCAAGGCTTGGGTTTAAAGTGAACCTTTCACAGATGCCCATTAATACTTTAAGAAGTGGCTGAGTCAGTACAGGTGTTTGGTGACACAGAGCCTCCCTTCCACCATAGTGCAGGGAGATCTTTCCTCTTCTAGCGACCACTTTGCAGGCTGCCAATCACTTGGGAAGCAATGCTGGGGATAAGGGGAAAGCCTGAATCCAGGCAGTGTGCTTTCATGCCCCTCCCCAGCAAATTGAAATTTTGTTAATCAAGGCCTGCAGTGAGTGAGTAGCCCATAGTGAGTATCTAAAGGTTAACTCTGCAATCTAGAAAGAGGTTGGCAAGGAGAGGGTGGAGCTCACAGGCCCCTGAGGTTAAGGGAACAAGCAGCTGGCTGCTCCGAGACCAGGACCGCCCTAGAGATGGAGTTAAATCTTATCTGGCTTCCCACAGGACACTTTAAAAGATGACACGTTCCCTGGGCGGACCCTGGTCCCGAGACATCTCTCCAAATGCTCCATTTAATTTCTCCTTCCCCTCCTGCCCAGACACACAGACGCTACCCCTCTCCCTCCTCCCACGTGCCTCTTGAGTCCACTGTAGGGAGGAGTAGGGGACAAAAGCTATTGACAGCTGAAGGGGGAGAAGACTAGTGTCCTGGCCCCAGGGATAAATGAACAAATGACTTCCTTCTTGTCAATGTGGCCTTCCCTCCCCCCCAAGGCCCTGTCACTGTGGGTGGCCAAAGTCCCAGAATTCATTTAGTTCACCCAGTGACCCAAGCAGTGTGACCACATGACTAAATGAAAGCGAGACTGTCTGGTATAGTGGTGGGCAAAAGGAAGAGCTTGCTGAATTTTTATGAAGCCACTGTGACATCTTCCCCTGGTTGCTCTTTAAAATAGTGGACAGTGCCTGTACTAGTCGATGAGGGCAAGGAGGGGTCTCTGGACAGAAAGTCTCCGGTGAAATCAGCTCCAGAACTAAAGCTCAGTTCTTGGCATTGTTGGAGGCTACAGTCTCCCCCCAGCCACACCCCTGAAAGGCATATTAAGAGGAGCTGCTGCTGCAGATGACTGGAGAGGGGAAAAAGGGGATGACTTTCCAGTAGGGTTGGTTGGTTGGTCCCCAGTGGAACACTTCCTGCACCGCTTGATGTGAATGGGGCCTGGCTGGAGCAAAGCAGAGAGATGAGCTAGGGTTGCAGGGCTCCGATGCAGTGGGAGTTGAGTAGGACAGCAGAGGGGCCACCTCTCTGAGATTGCCTATCTCCTGCCAGGAGTGTAAATGCTCTGCCTACTGTGCTAAGCCACGCTGCTGCAGCAGAACCATCTGGGAGTGTGCCTGACACCTTTGTTTGCTCCGATTTGTTCAGGTGATCTAACGGAGGACCCCAAATTCCCCAAGATGCAGTGGCCTCCCCCAGACATGTGCCCCTCCTGCCACAATGAGGTCAGTGGACAGCACGTGTGGAATGAGCCAACTGTGCTGCACTTCCTCAAGATCCATTACTCACCAGCCAATATCTACTTCGATTACACAGAGCCTGAGAGAGTCCTGCTGGCAAGGCAGAGCCGGGAGGTGGAGGTGGGAGGTGGAGAGAAGGTTATGGGTGATGGAAGAGCAGACATGCGGAGGAAAGAGAGAGGAGAGAACAAGAGGGAAGAAGATATGGAAGAAGAGGAGGAAGCAGAAGAAAGGAGAGCAGAGGAGCCAGATGGAGTGATGATGGAGAGGGAAGTGGGTGTTCTGGAGAGACAGGAGCTGCATAGGCCGAGCATCATCAGGATGAACCCCAGGGTGAAGGAGCTGGAGGAGGACATTGTGGACCTGGACTCCTTCAGTGAGCAGCACTTCAAGAGCAAAGCCCTGAAGGAAGCAGCCTTGGCAGCCAGCAGAAAACGGCGGCTGAGCAAGAGGGACACCATACCGCTGCTGATGGCAGATGATGATGGCCATCAAGCCTTTGACTACGTGGCTGCTTGGGAGCGCCTGAGGCGACGAGGGCTGGACTCCAAGCAGCTCGTTGGTGCCCTGGAGGAGGAGGGAAGTGACAGTCTAAGGAAGAGACAGTGGTTCCGTGTGCTGGGACTGGGGTTTTCCCGCCTGGATGTCAGCCTGTGCATCATCCTGTACTGCCTCTCCTCCGTGTGCCTGCTGGGCATGTACACCTTCTTCCGCATGCGGTTGAGGTCCCGCAAGGGCCGCCCTGGTTTTCCTGCGGGATGAGGCCTGAATTTGGGGAGCAGCTGAGGCCACTGGGGAAGGGGCTTGGGGTAGGCACTTCAGGTCACGTACTGACAGTTCCTTCTGGGTATCTTTATCTGAAGAAACAGGGAGGCACCTGACTCTTCAGCAGGGTTGCTATAGCAGTGGGTGCAGCTGGCAGATTTCTGGAATGTTTCTGGCAGCTCAATGGTCTCTGGCCTTGGCACTGCAAAAACATGGTGGTGCCCAGTTGGGCAGTCATGGCTTATTTTTCTTCAGGGATCCAGAAGCCTTAACCATCACCATCAGCTCCTCTGAGTTATTCATTGAAACCACTATAGGGATGGTGTTTGGGGCAAGGGGTGCAATGCTGTAGAGAATTGTGAGAAACAGGAGCGTTCTAGCTGTCTCCTTGTTCAGAGAAGCTCAGGCTTCCCTCATTTCTGAGCTCAGGCTATGAGTGGTGCTGTCCCTTTGGACCAAATGACACTAGGAAAATCTCAATTTGAAAGTTACTTCAGGTAAGCCCATCACAAATTGCATAAGAGCCATTGCTGAGAGGGTGGTCCAACCTGCTCTTGCTGATCTAGTTTGAAGACCCTCTTTAGCAAACACCAGGTCTGCAGACTACAGTTCTACCCTGCCTTTGGATGAACTGGCTTTAGAAAGGTAAAACAGGCCGTTTTAGGGTAAATCACCATAATTTGAAGACAGCGGGTAGAAAATAAGGCACCATTTGAGTTAACAATTAACATAACTGCCTCTTCCCACTGTCCCTGAAGGGCTGTGGGAGGGCTGGATAGTGAGGCATCTCTTGAGCTTTTCTGTTTTTTGTATCCCGTGCTGAACCAAGAGTTTGATCAGACTCCTTTTCATATTCCAGACATCCAGACAGACAGCACCTTACAGAAACAGGAGAACTGGTGCTTGAGAGATGCATAATGCTGGGAGGTGCCGCTATGACCATATTACTAGGGCTAAGGCAGGTCTCCTGAATCCTGACTTGGAAACTTTTCTCCACCCCCAACCCAAGATTTTTGTTGTGAGCCACAAGGGTCCTCAACCTGACTCACCTCAACCCTGTCTTGAAATCCCAACTACACTGCAGTCTTGGGTTTCTTCTATGTCAAGTCTGCATTCTTTTGCAGGGATGGGGGTGTGCACTGGGCTTATATTTGATTTCTGCTTCTGCAGTTCAGAGCTTCTATCCTCAGATCGTATGTCAAAAGTCACTGCACTTTCAGCTTGGTCATGCACAATTCTGCTAGAGCTTTTAATTCTATACCTCGTAAGCCTGTGTGGTAGTTAAGAGTGTTTAGTTTTTCTTGTCCCTCCCTTCTGTGTCTTGGGCTACACTAATATTGAGGGAATTCTGTTATCTGGGTCATGCTGCAGTTCCTCTGCTGTGGGCATGTTGCCCCACCTTTTAGTGTTCCTGTCACACTGGGAAGAAAATGGACCAGCTTTTCCTATAAGTGTCCCAGGTGGGGGCAGTCTTGGAGAAAACTCTCCCCATACAGTCAAAAGCTACAGGCCATCTTTAACTGGAAGTCCTGGGCTGCTCCAAACCTGTGAGTTGCCTAAGATCAGAGCACTACCCCCTACCCCAGGGATGGGCAAAATGTGGCCCACGGGCTGGATGTGGCCTGCCAAGCTATTCTATCTGGCCCATGGGGCCCCTAAAAATTTAGAAAATTAATATTTATCTGCCCCTGGCTGCCTGTCCTGTGGCCCTCAATGGCTTGCCAAAACTCAGTAAGCAGCCCTCGGCCTGAAATAATTGCCTGTCTGTGCCCTACCTACTTTATAAGGAGACCAGGACCATGTCACATTAGCACATCCTTTCACCCATTGGGGTCCTCTCTTATTGGTTTCAAAATCCGGGCAACCAAAATTGGGCACCCACAGTTTTCCAGATTTGCACCCAGGGTCTTGTTCAAACCCAGACCCACCTGTATGAAGAGCACTTTAACCTCCTGGCATTAAATTTCTGACTTAACATCCCCACACCTGTTTTGCTTGCTGGTGTTTGTAGTTTAATTCAATCCTTCTATTTAATACAAACATCGTGTTGCAGCTGATGTGGAACTGAAGAAGGGGAGTTGGACTGAAGGAATCCTAATGAAAATCATAGAAATGATGAGTCATATCTAAATCATCCCCACTCATTCATCCAGTTCTTCCAGGCTACACATTCCCCTTCTTGCATTCACATGTCTGTGTAGATTGTGAGCTCTGCAGGACCTTGCCTTATATCCTAGAAATAATGACCAGCATGTCTCCCTCTGGATAGCTGCATGTTGTGAAAAGTAGAGCTGCTGTCAACTTCCTGGGGACCCCATCCACCTGGTTCTTCCTTTGCAGGTTATCTTCAAAGGTGCTAGGTAACTAGTCTAAAATTAAGACCAAGATTTCCAAAAGGAATGGGAGATTTTGTTTGCTCAATTTGAGACCCCTTAAAAGGGACTTGATTCTTTTCATAGGTCTTGTGCCTTTAAAGAGGGATCAAGTTTGGCATCTGAAATAATCAATACTTTTGAAATTGGTAAGAAGGACCTCCTGTACTCACTCCAAGGGTTTGCTGGGGTTGGGAAGAGGGGAAGGAACTGTGCTACCCTATCACTGATGAGGGAGAGCTTAAAATAGCCCAGCTGCCTCTGCTGCTGTGAGGTCTGACCCATTTCAGGCAGCAGTAAAAGTACCAGTGGCTAACCCATGCATGTTTTGCCCCAAGTGATAGGTGACTACAGCTCCCTCTCCTGCAGACAGTATGGAGCTGTTGTCATCTCTTGCCATTTTTATTTTTTTTAACATCCAAAACTCTTCTATTCTTATTGCAAGCGAATGAGGTTCGAATGTCCTGAAATTGGGAATAGGGTGATAACCTGTTGGAGCCCAAGGATACTTGTGCTCTCAGCCACTCCATCTCATCAGTGCCCTTGGGAGCCACCTGGCCTCTGCTTCTCTCCTTTCCCTTGCATGGGCTCTGCCTGTCCTTAAGTAGACCCTTCTGAGGTTTGCCCTGAGCCAACAGAGATGCTTCTGGCACTGAGATGTGATGCAAGGGAGTTGGAACAGGGACTCTTCTGAGCGGTGTTTATAAACATCAGGGCTGGGATAGCTGATCTCTTTGCTCCTTTGAAAAATGCACTCAACCTTGGTGTCAGTCTTGAAAAGCTGACAGAGTGCTGCCTGCCTCTCCCTGAACCCTACCTTTGGCTTGGTTGGTAGCCCTTGGGATAGGAGATCTGCTCAAAAAGTTCTGCTCTGTAGTGGGTGAAGGAGAATCTTTTTATTTTTTTGTTGTACCAACAGGTTGGTTTGGTTTAACTTTCTTCTCTTTAAAGGGGTGAGTTGGTTTGTAATCCATCATCTTCCCTGTTCTCTGGAAGAGAGAAAGTCTCCAAGTGCCTGGCTTCTCATGCTGTCATTGTGTCTATGCTTGTGTTAGTAGAATAAATTATTTTTGTTAATAAACGTTCTGTTGCGTTGAATCACAGGGTGTGTATAAAGTCTGCTGCATTCATGTGTCTCAATGTGGGTGACACAGGGCAAGATCCTCTCAGTCATTGTACATCAGTCCTGTTCATTCAGTTCAACTGGGACCTGGACCCAGACCCATTTCTGCCAGCTGTCCAGCCCTCATGTCCTGTCTTCTTTACTGTTGTCACTTCCCCTTGTACCTTTAATGCCTCTTGCTTCTGGTTTATTTCAAGCAACTGTCCCCCCCTGCCACTTTTTTGGCAAACCCTGGCTCCAGTTCCTCCCCTTTTGGACATAACTAGGCTGTGCTGCATGGTGCTCCACTCAGAGTGGCCTGTGGGAATCTGCTTAAAGGATCCTAACACCCTCCATTGTGTACACATCTCTGCATCTTTGTCTCCACCGTTAAACCCTCACTTCTATTCTGCTATAACCCTCAAAGCTAAACAACCCCTTGCTCTAACCCAGACACTGGATTGTATCAGTTTTCATCCAAATTAACAAATATTTTTACAAGTTCTTTATGCTCCACTTCCCACCCCAACTCCAAGATTTGGTTCTTTCCTTCCTGTGCTCCCCTCGCATCTAGCCCATGCACTATACTGAAGTGATCTATAGTCTGGTTTTCCCTTCATACCTATTAACTTCACAAGTCCTACTGTGAAGAACTCCTCCACCTTCCCTCACTTTTGCCTGCTTGTAATCCACCAAAAATCTCGCATCACTTCAGTTGTCCTGGCAGTGTGAAGACTGGTCATGGCTGTTTCCAGAGGCCCATCCCTGGTAGCTAGATGGAGTGGCTGGAAAACAGCATGATGCATTTGTGCTGCTATGCTTCAATAGCCCTTAGCATACCAGTAGCCCTACCTGGAAGTTTCTACTTGATTTCTCTTCTCTTCGCTGTGAGGCCTGCTGCTGGAGTAGCAATTCAGCTAGTGAGGCTGGTTGACCTGAAAATGAATGAAGAGGCTTTAATTTGGTGAAATGGTTCAGAGGAATTGCTATCTGCCAGTCATTTGAAGGCCTACATTGATTGAGCTGGTGGGTCTCAGTCCAGCTCCTTATAGGAAACATTAATTATCATAACTTCCTCATACTTCAAACACAGGCCCGAGCTTCAAGTAGCCACGAAGAAGAGCCCCAACCCACCTTTAAAGAAGGTTTTCACTCTGAACTCAGGGATGGAGCTTGGGGCTAGATGACTGGACCTTGTGAGGTCTCCTCCAGCCCAACCTTTCTATGATCCTATGATGTTCAGCTCCCTTCTTCCTATCAGCCTTGCTGCTGCACTTGGTGTGGAACTAAACAGATGTGTTCTCTCCCCCAGGCTGTCTGTGTCTGTCTCTTTTCTCTAGTGCTAATTTCACTTTAAATTTAACACAGCAGTTGTGAGTGGCCTCCACAGTGTCATGTGGGGCAACTGGAACCTGCTGCAGCACTTTCTGGCACTTGGATGCCCTTTCCCCAAACAGACCAGAAGGGCAGAGGTAAGGAATCACCAAGGCTTGGTGCAGCTGATGCCCCTTGTCCAGGAATAGGGGTATACTACTGCTGCCCAAGAAATTAATCTTGGGGGTTAGGGCAGCTGGCCTCTTCCCCCTACACCTGTCAACTGCTTTGCATCTTGTCTGGAGACTTGTCTGGCTATTTTTCTAACAGCTTGAATTAAACCCAAGTCACCACCTTTTTGTTCGTGCTCTCGTCCTCTTCTCCCTGTGCCCCACCTCACCCCAGCACTGCTGTCCCCATTTCTCCTGCCCTTTTACCCTTGTTACAAATCATTAAGGAAAATGGTTTTCCTGAGCTGGGCCTGGGCCATCTGGTCCCCTGGCGCTGGCTAAATCCTCCTGTAACAAATTCATTGGGATTACACTGACCTCCCCTAATCTCAGCCCTTCCCCCGCTGTGGGGGATTTAAAAGGATTAGAGACTGGCTGATAATAAACTTTATTAAGGGGGGAGTGGTGGGTGTCAATCCGATTTGGAGCCTTTTTTCTTGACATCTTCACTTCGCTCAAGTGGTGGGGAAGCTAGGGTCCCAGATGTACCAGGGAAATGAGGGCATACTGGTGGTGTTTGAGGGGACAGGGCACCCAAGATCCTTTGCTTAGTCTGCCACCCTGTGAGCTCCTGTTTGGGAGTTTAAAACAGCTCCTGGCTCTGGGCTGGACAAGAAGGAGTATAAAAGGTTGGGAATTCTCCCTCCTCTGCTCTCCTTACTTTATATTGTTCTTCCTGTCCCTTTTTCCCCCCTCACTCACGTTCTCATGTCCCTTTTTTTCTCTTCCCATCATCTTCCCTTTCCCCTTTCCCCTCTGCTTCATGCTTTTTTAACACCTGCACAAATCCTCCCACTTGCACCCCCCTCAAAATGGCACATGAGGGCTCCTCGATGAGGGTAAGGAGGAGAGTCTTGTGACTACAATACTAGATTGGGTCTCAAAAAACTTATTTAATCCCCTATGTGGACCCAGGCTTCGTTGTCTAACTTTGAGCCAGTCATCTCACTTCTCTTACTCCACCTGTTAAATGGGAATAATAGCACTGCCCTATTTAATGGATATATCCATTCATGGTCTGTGAGGCAGTTAGAGATCATGGTGACAGAGGCAGGCAAGTACCACCGTTGATAGATTTGGATAATTTCTCCACCCACCCTGAGGTTGGAAGCAGGAGGTCAGGCCCAGAGCCTGCAGAAGCCAATGCCTCTGCCCCTTCTAGCGTGGCAGCTCCCCTGCCTGGCTGTGGGCAGTGGGATGGGTTTCCAAGGAATCGAGCTGCCCCTTAGTGGTGCAACGCTTCTCCAAACAATGGGCCTGCAGGAGAAGAGATATCACTGAGGTAAGTCTGCTTGGTAAATTTTATAACCATCTTAATTTGCTATGAGCTTTGCTTTACTTTGATAGAGGCATTGCCTCCTTTGTGCTGGGGCACTGGCTGCTTGGCCCTAGGTCAGCAACTCCCTCCCTTGCTTCAGCTCCTAGCTTGAGGCAGTGCAAAGAGCTGGGAGTAGGTGGAGAGGGTGGGAGCTGTCCTCAGCCTGGCTGCCAGACTCGGATGCAGGCTGGGAGGGGTTTATGATGGGAGGATTTAGGACAGTTTCCTGCCCCTGACAGAGTTACCCCTTCTCTGAATTCAGCTACGTTATCCCTGGAGAAGCCTGGGCTTACCCCATGTCACCAGCAGCTCCCCAAATTCTTTGTGGATGGCATTATGCTTTGGGAGTACACCAGAATGCACCAAGAGGGGCAGGTGTTTCTCACCTTTGCCCTGGAGGGTAAGGGGCATTTCCCCCACCACGTTCTTCGTCTGCTGCCATCCCCAGCTGAACACTGTCGTGTACGGTCAGTGCCCTCTCACAGAGTACCAGGTTTTCCAGCAAGAGGTCCCCGGCCTCCTTCCTTGGTTCTGACTGTGGAAAGTAAAAAACAAATGCTTAAATAATTTCTGCTTTTACCCCTTACTTTCGCAACACATTTCTTCCCAGGACTTAGGGTCTGCAAGAAGCTGAGGGATCCTCCTCGTTTAAATGCCTGCCACATCCATGGATAATCTATGTATGGCAACATGGCTATGCCAGCTCCCTTTGACTGGAGAGAGTGGTTGGGTAAGACTGTGTGCACCAGACACCACTAATCCATGCTGTGCCTCTCTTGCTGTCTCTCTGCCCCTCCTTGGACTTGCTTGCTGTCCCTCCCCAGCCCTGTGATTGATAAATGGGGTGGGTCTTCATCATTCACAGAGCTGTTGCTGTTGCCGGTCTTTCACCTTGATTTCCCCAGGGCACATATCACCATTTTCAATAAACTTAAGGCTTCACCCTCACTCCCTCCCCTCCAGCTGGTCCCCTCTTCCATCAAGAGGGCAGGGCAACAGGGAAAGGGAAGCTGCTTTGAGTGTGAAGTGTGCCAACTTCTGCTCCAAGCACTAAAACAGCTTGAATCCTGCTTGGTGGAGGGAGAGAGAGAGGAAGAGTCCCTGGGCTGTGGCTGTCTTTTTCAGAGTCTGTTTTGGCAGCAATGTGATCAGGAGTAAGGGCTGCAAATGTTTCTGCTTTGGACTCAGTGACTGGCAGGGTAATGCAGCTGGGTCTCTGAAAAGTTGTTCTCTCATAGTACCTAATAAACTCCCAGGTGTTATACAGGGAGCCCACCTTTGTGAGATCAGCACATCATTGCAGTTGCTGTGTGCCCTGGCTAATTCATAAACCAGACTTTGTGCTTAGTTATGTTGTGAATTTAAAGGAAAACAAAGAATCACCTCAGTTTCCTTGGCCTCCAAACTTGGGGCTGGCAAAGGCTCCTAGTCTGACAGGCCTAGATGTAGGACTCTCGGGTTGGGTAGTAGCTTTACCAGAGCATCATGCCTCTGTTTTATCCTGGCTAGGCTTCAGCCAGGGAACAAAAAGGATAATTCTTTCTCTGTGTCCTGGCAATGCTCACAGCCACCTCTGCTAGTGGTGTTAAGGACTTCCCTGTGGGTTCTATCTGCCTGTGTCACAAAGGCCACCAAAGAGCCATGAATGATTGGGTTGGATCTGAAAGGACAATGTAGCAATGAGAGACACTTATCTTCTTATGAGTCTCCTCTGCCAAACTGGGTTGGCACAGGCACTAAGGTCTACAGTTGACAACCCAGAGGTTATAAGTTCAAGGTCATAGCAGAAGCACTCAGTGTGGCCTGTCAGATTCCAACAAAAATCTACGAGTTCTACCAAATATCTTGTCACAGGCACATGAAAAAGGAAAGCTAGTCTAGGAAACCTGGACAGACAACTTGGGTTGCTGTGGAAGAGGGGGTTTCCATGCCCCCAGCAGCTATTGTATTTCAGGCTCTCTCCTTTGTGTCTAGACGCGTCAGTAGTGCAGTACCTAGAAAGTGAAATAATGTGGAAGAACCAAGTCTCTCATCCTCTCACAACTAACATGCGCTCAGTAACTTCCAAGTAACCCAACCACTGAGCTTCATGTGCTCCTCATGGTCAAAGGCTGTCTTAGCTTAAAGAGGAGCTAGCTCAGATACAAACAGCTGAAAAGGTAATGTATAGTAGTCCAGTCCCAGAAGCATCAGGAAGAGTCCACGAGGTTCCTCTAGTGCTGCCAGCTCCAGTGGTTTAATCATAAGTGTCATGGTGCAGGGTCCCCAGGGATGGTTGTGATCCCCTTAGGGCTCTATAACTGTGCCAGCTTCACCTTGTGGGCACCTTTTAGTCTTGCCAGATGCATCTTGTGGGCAGCCTCCTTATCTATTATCTAAAGCAACAAGCTGCTCCACAGTCCTGATGGACCCCACTAAACCCCATGGGTCCTTGGGCCCCTTGCTGGGTCCTGCTCTAAGCAGGTGCCTCACAGGACACCCCAAGCCTTATGGGCTAGATGCATGGCTCCAAAGCCGCACTTTTACTGTGCCCCATGCCTCACAGATAGTATATCAATGTCATCCCTGTAATAAGGTCTTAGCCTAGTTCAGCCTTCTGTTATCACTGGGCCCCTTCCGCTGCACCCCCTGGTGCTGGGGATCTCTGCAGTAGTGCACCCCAATGAGGCCTCCTCCTCCCCAGTAGCCTCAGCTCAGTCCACCAGAATTAAACCACAACATAAATACGAGCCCCTACAACCTAACAATGACCTTGACAGTGTTAGGCTACCACTTAACAATGACATTGGAAGCCACAGTCTGCATCTTTAAGAGGGCCAGTTTCTCCCTCAGCAATGCATGCCTCCTACCCCCAGGTACTTTAGGAGCTCCTAGAGCCCCATTAGTCTTACCAGCAGCAGAACAGGCAACCAAGCAGCTCCACAGAGCATTCCTATATGAACTCCTCCCCTCACTGGCTGCTGCCAGAGCACTAACTGCCTCCAGTCCCAGCCCTGGGGCTTATATATGCCCAGAGGCCCTGCCTTCTTCCGGTCAACTGCCCAGGTGCAGGTGCCAGCTAATTCCCTCATTAGCCTGCTGCTGTGGCAACCTGCACCTGTGGGGTTCTGTCTGGCTGGTAGGGCCCTCTCTCTGGGCAGTTTCTGCCCTTGAAGGAGCAGGCACACCTTAGTGCCCTGCGACAATGAGTCTCACTATATTTGATATCTTACTCAAAGCCCTGGAGTACAACCTGGCAGCTCTTGGAGGTGACTGATACATGAGAGTCCCAGCTTTCATTTCTTTAGAAGTAACAAGTTTCTAAACCTTGTAGCTTCACAAAAAAAACACAAAAAAAACAAACAGCTCACACTATTATCTGAGTATGTCATAAGGCTCAGAAAGCAAAAAGGAAAGAAAGAGAACAATTAAAAAAGCCAAAACCTACTTGATTTTTATTTCAGTCTCACTTATTGAGGTTTAGTTCATCCTACCTTAGCACAGGGAGAGGGGCTATATGACCTTCCGGGTCTCTTCTGGCACTATTTGCTATGATCCTATGAGTTTGTCTGTCATTTGGAACTAGCAATATTCCTTTTACCTTGAATAGAAAGGGAACACCGAATGTTGAACTGATCATGAGTGTCCTAGATGTCAGATTTCATAGACATCAGGGCTAGAAGGGACCTTGCAAGATCATTGGGTCCAGCCCCCTGCCCAAAGGGCAGGAAGTCAGCTGGGGTCAGATCACCCCAGCAAGATAATCATCCAAATGCAACTTGAACGTGTCCAAAGTAGGTGCTTGCACCACTTCGGGGGGTGGGGGGAAGAGTGTATTCCAGACCTCTGCAGACTCAGATGGTAAAGAAGTTTTTCCTTATGTCCAGTCTAAAACAGTCTTCCAGTAGTTTGTGACCGTTGGACCTGGTCTTCCATAGGGGAGCCCTGGTGAGCACACCTTCTCCTAGATCCTGATGTACACCCCTGATATACTTATAGGCTGTCACCAAGTCCCCTCTGAGCCTACACTTCTCCAAGCTGAAGAGTCCTGTGCCTCTCAGCCTCTCTTCATAAGGCCTGCTCTTTTGACCTCTGATCATATGTGTGGCTCTCCTCTGGACTCTCTTGAGCTTCTCCACATCCTTTTCAAAGTGTGGAGCCCAGAACTGGATGCAGTACTCCAGCTGCAGCTTCACCAAGGCTGAGTAAAGTAGGAGAATGACATCTTGGGTCTTGTTTGAGATGCATTGGTAGATGCAAGCCAGGGTTTTATTTGTTTTGCCGGCTGCGGCATCGTATTGGTGGCTCATATTCATCTTGTGGTCAATTATGACCCCCAAGTCTCTTTTTGGACATGGTGCTAGTAAGTGAAACACTGCTGAGCCTATAGGAATGGTGTGGGTTCTTTCTGCTGAGGTGGAGCACCTTGCATTTCTTTATATTGAAAGTCATCAGGTTTATATCCACCCAGCTTGCGAGCCTGTCCAAGTTGGCCTGAATCCTCAGCCTATACTCCAGTGTAACCACGCTTCCCCATAATTTGGTATCATCTGCAAACTTAGCCAGTCCACTTCTGAAGCCTGAATCCGGACCGTTAATGAATATGTTAAAGAGTACTGGACTGAGTACTGAACCCTGAGGGATGCCCCTGGTCACCATGTGCCATGTTGACTTGGTTCCATTGACCATCAGTCTCTGGGTCCAACCACAGAGCCAGTTCCCCAGCCATTGGACCATGAGGTTGTCAAGGCCACAGTTCCCCAATTTTGCCTTGAGGACATTGTGGGAGACCAAGTCAAAGGCTTTTTTGAAATCCAAGTAAATGACATCAGGCTTTCCCCCCTGTCCAGGTGATGCGTCACCAGGTCATAAAAGGAGATGAGGTTGGTCAGGCATGACCTACCTGTAATGAAGCCATGTTGGCTGTCTTTCAGAATGGCGCCTTCTATCAGCCTGTTATTGATGGATTCTTTGATAATTTTCCCCAAGATCTTCCCAGGGACTGAGGTCAAACTCATTGGCCTGTAGTTCCCTGGATCTTCTTTCCTTCCTTTCTTGAAGCTAGGCACCACATTGGCCCTCTTCCAGTCTTCAGGAACCTCTCCCAAGTGCCACGAGTTCTCAGATATCCTCACCAATGGCCAAGCTAAGATGTCATCCAGCTCTTAGTACTCTTGGGTGAATTTCATCAGGGCCCACTGACTTATGGATGTCCAGCCTCTCAAAGTGTTCCCTCTTTGCCACGGATGCCAGTGTCAGCTAGTAGGGAAGTATACTGCTCCTTGGCATAGAGAGCTACACCCCCGCCCTTCAGAGTTTCATAGTTGGTAGGGTCAGAAGGGACCTGAGCAGATCATCAAGTCTGACCCCCTGCCATGGCAGGAAATAGTACTGGGGTCAAATGACCCCAGCAAAGTGTTCACCTAGCCTCCTTTTAAAGACCCCCAGGGTAGGAACCAGCACCACTTCTCTTGGAAGTTGGTTCCAGATCCTAGCCGCCCTGACAGTTTCATAGTTTCATAGTAGTTAGGGGTCAGAAGGGACCTAAATAGATCATCTAATGTGACACCCCACCACTGGCTGGAGCACATGCTGGGATCACACGACCCCAGACAGGTGTTTATCCAACCTCTTTGAATTTACCCAAGGTAGGAGTGAGGACCACTTTCCTAGGAAGTTGGTTCCAGATCCTAGCCACCCTAACAGTGAAATAGTACCTCCTAATCTCTAACCTGAACCTATTCTCCAGCAGCTTCTGGCCATTGTTCCTCATCACCCCAGGTGCTGCTGGGGGCACTAGGGCCCTTCCTATTTGCTGCTGATCTCCCCTGACAAGTTTGTAGGCAGCCACCAAATCCTCCCTCAGCCTCCATTTGCTGAAGCTGAACAGGTTCAGGTCCCTCAGCCTCTCCTCATAGGGCCTGCCCTGTTGCCCTCCAACCAAGTGGGTGGCCCTCCTCTGAACCCTCTCAAGTGCGGTACCAAGAACTGGATGCAGTACTCCAATTGAGGCCGGACCAATGTCGCGTACAGGGGGAGTATCACCTCTCTGGACCGGCTTGAGATGTATCTTTGGATGTACAACAAGGTGTGGTTGGCTTTGCTGGCTGTGGTCTGGCATTGGCGGCTCATGTTCATCTTGGAGTCAATAATGACTCCAAGATCCCTTTCTGCCTCTGTGCTCTCAAGGGAGAACTCCCCAGCCTGTATGTATGCTATGGATTCCTTCTCCCAAGGTGCAGCACCCTGCATTTATCTACATTGAACCCATTCCTATTCTCATCTGCCCACTTTTGTAGTCTGTCTAAATCTAGTTGTCTAAATCAGCTTGTATGTGTGCAGCACCCTGCACTTATCCACGTTGAAGCCCATCCTATTACCATCCGCCCACTTCTGTAGTCTGTCTAAATCTAATTGCAGCCTCTCTCTCCCTTCGAGCGTGCCTACCTCTCCCCACATCTTGGTGTCATCGGCAAACTTGGACAACGTGTTTTCCACCCCCTCGTCCAAGTCGCTGATGAAGATGTTGAACAGTGTAGGCCCCAGGACTGAGCCCTGGGGGGGCCCACTATTCACATCCCTCCAGGTCGAGTACGACCTGTCCACCACCACTCTCTGGGTACACCCCATCAGCCAATTTCTGACCCATCCAACTGTGTAGGCATCAATGCCACAGTTGCTCAATTTATTAATGAGAATGGGGTAAGAGACAGTGTCAAAGGCCTTCTTAAAGTCCAGAAAGACTACGTCCATGGCGACACCATCATCCAGGGATTTAGTTACCTGGTCATAAAAGGCCATCAGGTTGGTCTGGCAGGACCTGCCTTTAATGAACCCATGTTGATTTTCCCTGGGCATAATCTCCCCTGCTGGCCCCTCACAGATGTGATCCTTGATAATTTTTTCAAGGATTTTCCCCAAGACTGATGTGAGGCTTATGGGCCTATAGTTTCCTGGGTCCTCCTTTCTCCCTTTCTTATAAATGGAGACCACATTAGCTAGTTTCCAATCTCCAGGCACCTGGCCCGTGGACCACGATCGCTCGTACAGCTGGGCCAAGGGCACAGCAATGACCCCCACGACCCCGCAGTGAAGTAGCGCCTCCTGATATCTAGCCTGAATCTACCCTCTGCCAGCTTATGATCGTTATTTCTTGTCACTCCTGGTAAGGCTCGAGGGAACAGGGACTCTCCCAATGCCTGCTGGTCCCCCCTGACTAGTTTGTAAACGGCCACTAGATCTCACCTCTGCCTTCTCTTGTGGAGGCTGAACAGGTTCAGGTCCCTTAGCCTCTCCTCGTAGGGCCTGCCCTGCTGCCCCCTGATCATGCAAGTGGCCCTCCTCTGGACCCTCTCCATGCTGTCCACATCCCTCCTGAAATGCAGCGCCCAGAACTGGATGCAATACTCCAACTGCGGCCTGACCAGTGTCACATAGAGGGGGAGGATCACCTCCTTGGACATGCCTGAGATGCATCTGCGGATGCATGACAAGGTGTGGTTGGCCTTCCTGACTGCGTCCCCACACTGTCGGCCCATGTTCATTTCGGCATCAATAATGACTCCAAGATCCTTTTCTGCCTCTGCGCTGACAAGAAGGGAGTTCCCCAGCCTGTAGGTATGCTGCTGGTTCTTCCTCCCCAGGTGCAGCACCTTGCACTTGTCACTGTTGAAACCCATCCTGTTCTCATCCACCCACCCCTGTAACCTGTCCAGGTCTGATTGCAGCCTATTCCTCCCTTCTAGCATGCCCACTTCTCCCCACATCTTAGTGTCGTCTGCGAATTTGAACAGGGTGCATTTTACCCCCTCGTCCAAGTCGCTGATGAAGAAGTTGAACAGTGCGCGCCTGAGGACCGAGCCTTGAGGGACCCCACTGCCCACATCCCTCCAGGTTGAATAAGATCTGTCCACCACATCTCTCTGGGTGTGGCCCTCCAGCCAGTTAGTGACCCATTTGACTGTGTAGGTATCGACACCACAGTCTCCTAGTTTTTTAATGAGAATGGGGTGAGAGACAGTGTCGAAGGCCTTCCTAAAGTCCAGAAAGACTACGTCTACTGCGACACCTGCGTCTAAGGATTTTGTGACCTGGTCATAGAAGGCCACCAGGTTGGTTTGACAGGACCTGCCTCGAATGAACCCATGTTGGTTGCCCCTAAGCATGATCTCCCCTGCTGGCCCCTCGTGGACATGTGCCAGCCAGGATAATTCTCTCAAAAAGCTTACCTAGGACCAAGGTAAGACTAACTGGCCTATAGTTTCCTGGGTCCTCCTTCCTCCCTTTTTTGAAAATGGGAACCACATTGGCCCTTTTCCAGTCCTCTGGCACCATGCCAGAGCACCATGAGTGCTCGTAAAGCCGTGCCAGGGATCCCACAATAACCTCTGCTAATTCCTTTAGCACTCTGAGGTAGAGATCATCTGGACTTGCTGATTTAAATACATCCAGTCCCTCCAGAAGTTCCCTGACTAGGTCCTCACTGACCCTAGGCCTGGGTGCACCTCCCCTGAGGCCTACGGGGGTCCCAGTGGTGGGGGGGCAGGGGGGTGACCTGGTCCCTGCTCAGAAAAATGGAGGCGAAGATACTGTTAAATAGGTTAGCTTTGTCATCTGGTGTGACCGCCAGACTTCCAAGCGTGTCCTGCAGAGGCCCCACATTACCTGGTACCTTCTTTTTACCCCCTATGTATTTAAAAAAAGGACTTCTTGTTGTCTTTGATTCGGGTAGCTAGTCCCAGTTCCATCTCCACCCTGGCCTTCCTGACCGTCCCCCTACAGCCCTGAGCAACGGAGGTATAGTCCTCCCTGGTGATGGCTCCTCCCTTCCATCGGGTGTGTGCTTCCTTTTTACCTAGGAGATGTTCCCAGATGCTTTTGGTGAGCCATGGGGTTTTTTGTGCCCACTTGCCCCCTTTGATCTGAGTTGGGATTACCCTTTGGGCTTGGAGGATCATCTCCTTAAGGAACGACCACTCTTCTTGGACACCCAACTCCCCACCCCTCTAGGACCTCAGTGCCTCCCCAACTATTCTCCTTACCTCATTGAAATCCGCCCTCCTGAAGTCCAGGGCTGCTGCCTTGCAGCAGGCCTTTGCCACCTTGCACTGGATGGTGAATTCCAGCAGGCGATGATCACTGTCGCCCAGGTGGTCGAGCACCCGCAGACTCCTCACCAGGTTGTTGCCCGTGGCCAGGACCAGATCCAACAAGGAGTCTCCCCTGGTGGGGCTGTGCACCTCCTGGGTTAAATGGAGGTCCTGTGTCTCGGCTAGGAACCTACGTGAGCAGTCAGACCTGGCTGACTGCTCTTCACAGCAGATGTCTGGAAAGTTCAGGTCACCCATGATGACCACATCCTTTGACCTAACTGCCTCCGTGAGCTGACTTAAGAATTCCTGGTCTAGGTCTTCCCCTTGGTTGGGTGGTCTGTAGTAGACCCCCACTGTTAAGTCCCTTTCCCCTCGACTTCCTTATATTCTAACCCAGAGCACTTCAGTCTGCCCCTCCTCTGACCTAGTGCTACTCGCTGAGGATGTGTATTTCTCCTTGACATAGAGCGCCACACCCCCACCTTTCCTCCCTGTCCTATCCCTCCTGTACAGCCCGATAGCCCTTGATATTCACCGCCCAGTCATGCATTGGGTCCCACCACATTTCGGTGAGCCACTATGTCTGGGTTGGTGTTAGCCTGTCCTATTCCTCCTGTACAAGGTATAGCTATCTATACCTGTGGTCCAGCCATAGGTGGAGTCCCACCAGGTCTCCATTATCCCTATGAGATCATATTTGTTACTGCTTAGCAGGAGGGCCAGTTTCTCCTTCTAAACAAGTCCTCACACTCCCTGCAGGGAGTCCTCCTTATACTCCCTGCACCATTGTGGGTTAAAGTAGGTAAGGGCTTCTAACTCATCTCCTACCCACAGTACCTGGGCTTGGCTATTATATAGCACTGTGGTTGAGAGTCCTTTAGGTCATGATCATGGTACAGTAGCAGAGGTGGAAGGCATAGGGGTAAAATCATAAGATGGAACAATGGGCTTATAGGGAAATACAGAGACCCAATATATCAGGATTAGGGTGGTTGCTCAGCTGTTTATTTCCAGTTTACAGACTCTTATTTTGCTGTATAAGTCCTCACAGCCACCCTGAGAAATGGCTCCTGGAGTCCACAACCAGAATGGAAGCTGCTTAGCTGGCTGAGAACACCCTTGTCCAAATTTATCAATAAAAAACACACCCCAAGAATGACATCTCAACAGAAAACTGAACACAACAGTTCTAGAAAAGGATGAGATAGGTTCCTCAAACCTTTAGACTGGTGTCAGAGATCTATTCAGTCCTTTCAAAACCATTTATTTCCCTATTAGTCCTTTTACCATCTTGGATTCTCAAGGTCTTACACAATCCTCCAGGAATGCAGGAGCTGTCTTTCTCCAACTAAGCGTACCCCGTCATGGACAGGCTGTCAGGGGGAGGCTCTGGCAGACATACTGGCAGTTCCCTGTGGGGAATAGGGTGCTGTTCATGGGCTGAGCCTTGGTGTTATGATCAGGATGTAGAGGAGGTCTGTTGGGTGACACCAGATTGACTAGATACTTGCACTGTGTTTTAACAGTGTAGGATCTGGGGATTCTGACACATCCCTGCATTTACTCCTTTTCTGAGAATCTTTTGTTTGGATGTGAGGTCCTGGATTAATTGCTCCCAAGGATCTGCTTCTGTGGTTCCTGCCAAAGACTCACTTTTCATGGGTTTTATATTGATCGTCATCATTCTGCTATCTTGAGAAATCAGACCAGTAAAGCTCTTGTTGGGAAGGGCTATGTGGGATGGTAGACTTCAAATTCCATCCTGACAGTAGTCCTGCAAGTCTGAATCCACTTCTCAGAGGTGCTGACCAGAATGCCAACAGGATGAGAAAAGACCTGAGATTCTAACTTGTTTTATTGTCTTTATTGCATATTCTGCTTTACCATTACTTTGGAAAAGGAGTGGGCTGCAGAATAGAGAAATTGTAGGTATCTGCAAACCTCTACAAAGGCCCTGAAACAATGGCTCCCAACATTTTGCTCCTGTAGGCTGGATGAGTGGTACAGAGTTGGTGCATGAGCTTGGTCTGTGAGTATGATCCCTCCCCACCCAAATCTGGCCACATGCTGTTGCAAGCTGGTGTTGCCTTATCTGGCCTGTGGGGTTCCCCATGAGTCCATAAATCTGTTAGCAGGGAAGTGGCAATTAATACTGCCATCACTCACACACCTCCAAATTTCTGGACCCTTGGGCAGTACCATGGGCTAGATGACATTGCTCCACATGCCTGATCTGGGTTGAGCACCCCTGCCCTGGAGAAAAACTGAGCACTTGATTGTCACAGAGGACTTGATATGGGATCTACACTGCAGCCTAAGAAGTGGCATTAAAGCAACCTGACAGTTTCACTGAATCTGGAGAATTAATCATAGAAGGAGAGATTGTATTGGTCAGACAGGTTAGACTAGATTCTACCCTGACAGTGTTGCAGATGCTAGAAATGGCAGCCATAAACAGTTGTTAATTTCGGTAGAAATCTTTCTAGAAGTGGGAGCAGTATAGGCATTCCAACCTGCAGCCACCCATGCGCCTCATGCCTTTTCCAGATGGGGAAGCAGCATTCTCCACTCTATTCCCAGTCTCTGGGAGTAGGGTAGAGGAAGTGGTAAGGCAACTCCCCCAGCCTGTTCCCCAAACTGGCCATTCTCTGATTTGGGGATGAGGAGGGGGCTTCCTTCCCCTCTTGGACCAGGCTGGTGGGAGTAGTAGGGCAAAGCCCCCAGTCAGTTCCCCAAACAGGGATCAGGACCCCTATTTAGGGAGAGGGCAGTGGGCAGCTGCTCCTACCCTCCTCTCCTGGTCTATGGGAGGGGTGGGAGCAGCAGGGCAATGCTCCCCACCCTGCTCCCTGTGTCTTCTCCACAGACTGGAGTCATGGCCATTCTGGTTTACTGCTGGGCAAAGGCACTGGCACAGCAGCCATGAGGAGTAAAAACTGCTGTGTTAATCCAATAGTTGCAGCAAAAGTGGTGACCTTTCATCCTCTGTAGCTACTGTCTCTTCCCTGTCTCCTGAACAGTTTCAGGGGTACGTGGGCAAGTTAGACTCCCTGCCAATGCAAGTCTTGGCTTCTCTTGCTGAGACTGCCAGCTAGTGCTAGTTGTAACGGCGTAACTACATGAGATGCTTAATGTGCAGCAGCCTAATTCTACTGTGCATTAGCACAGCAGGCAAAAACCATGCCAATGCACAATAGAATTAGTCTACTATGCATTAGCATCACACAAAAGTGCGCTCCAGTGCTACTGTACAGTAGCGCCGGTTACTGTGCACTGCATTAGTACCTGTTATTACAGGTACTAAAGATAATGCACAATAAATACAGCACATTAATACACATGGAGATGTGGCCACTTTGTGGGCACTTGTCCCCTAGAGAGTGGACTAAGAACAATTTACTCCTTTTGCTGAAGCTACCAAACAGTTGCAAGGTGCCTGTTTGCATTCATTGCTGACCTGGGCTGGACATGAGCCAGTAACCTGAAAAGGAAAGTCTCCATAGTCTACTGCCAACCCTTTGAGTCATTCACTCTCCATTGTCAGAGTTGGCTGAAGCTTTGGATGGGTCTATGCAGAAGCGGAGACAGGATTTAGAGGCTCTGTAGGCGTGTGCCGGGGTGGATTCTGAAGGAGAATGGAAAAAACATGGTGTCACAGAAAAAGTGTGAGCTCAGCACTGCCAGGCAGGTCTGCTCAGATTAGCATCATTGACAGGCAGAGCAGAGAGATTTACAGAGTGAGGGAGATAAAGTGTATGCAGAAAAAAGAGAGTCCAATAAACAGACTTTCTGTAATCCTATTTGATGCCTTCCCAATCCTTCTGAGAATCTGGCCCAGGCTTTCCTCAAGGCAAAAGCAACTTGCCTGACTCAACCAAATTCTCCCCCCCACATGGAACCCCAACTTTCAGACACAGGATGTTCCCATCCTTGCTTATCGGCACACCCCAGTCCCACCCACAATTCTCTGAATCGAACTTACTCTCAATTTCCCTCTGTTCTCCCAGCAACCAACCCTTATTTAATATGAATGAAGCAGTGGCAAAAGCCCCTTTCATTGGCTCCCTCAGTAGATCCCTGCTGCTTCTCTTTCCTATTAGGTGCCTGAGCTATCTCTTCTTCCTTCTCCCATAGGATTGGAGAAGGGGGGCATCAACTCCATCATCAACACCATCCAGCCACCTTTGTGAGCAGTGTTGGGATCTGGCAGTGAGAACCACTCTTGCTTACTGCCACTGCAGTCACTTGACACATGTAATGGCCCTGAGCCCAGAGATCTTGGCTAGGGGGTTCACAGAGGCTGATGGGCTTACAGACTGGCAATCTCTGCAGTAGCTCTCCAGATGGGGTCAAGTCTTCCTTTCTTGAGACCCCAGAACAGAACAAAGGAATCAGGGAGTTTTGCCCATGGCCCAAAACTTGTTAGTTTGGGCTCATGTTGCATGACAGCATAGACCAGATGAGGAAAGAAAGGAATTTTTGTGCATCAAACAGGTCAGGTCAGAGTGTGGTGGCTGAGTGGTTAAAACCTTGTGCTGCCAATGCAGAGAGGTGAATTTGCCCCTGATCTGAACATCTTCAAGAGGAGACTGGACAGTCACCTTGCTGGGGTCACCTAACCCCCAGTTATCTTGGTGCAAGGGGCTGGACCCAATGATCTTCCAAGGTCCCTTCCAGCCTTACAATCTATGAATGTGTCTAAACGGTGCTTGCCTTTGACCCAGCTGTAAATGGATACCTGGTCATTAGGCATAGTCAAAGGTGGCCAACTAAGAATGCTAGCCATTGGCTAAAGAAACAGGTGTAAATTAATTATGTTAGCCCAATAGGCTGCTAGGCTTGGGAGCAGGTTTGGCCCTGTTGACAAAGGTCAGGCACAAGTTGAGATAAAAGAAGAGGTGGGTGTGACAGGGAGGAATTTGGGTCTGCCATAAGGCACAAATGAGAAGGATACAGCGATTAATGCTATCTCCAGGTCTATGCAAATTCAGAGCTCCAGTGAGGTGTGAGAGAGTGCAGTGTAACAGCAGACCTGTGCAGGATCTGGGCTTCGACAAAGCCTGGGTGGGAAGCAGGAGCATAGCTGGGCAGATCTGCACCCTGACAGTCATGTGATGCCCAGGGCAGCGCTGGCTACCACAGTGCTCATTGCAGCAGGATGGTAAGCTGTAAATGCAGTTGCAGCTATTTTTGTTCCCACTCCTCAACAGAAGTAATGCCCAGGGCTGCTGACCCAGTCACTACCCCCTCATTTACACTGCTGGTGAGAAGCAAGTCAGAGCAGGATCTTGGCATGTCTGCATGAGTCCCCTCCAACTTGTGTGCTGCAGGCGAAACACCCCAGAACAACTCCTGGAGGGAGCTTTCTGGCCTGCAACTAATTACCTAAATGGACACAGGCTGTTGAGAGAGTTGCTATTCCCTAATAGAATTTGCCCTCAAGTGCAATTTAATTTTCTCTGAGGTTGTTTTCCAGCCCCCACTCCTCCCCTGACACACACAGAGTCACTTTCTCAGCTCCAGACTGGGATCAAAGTACCTTCTCTTCAGGGAGACCTGCCACCTTCATCTCTCCCTTCTACTTTCTTCCTCATTTTTTTTCCTATTTACCTTAGTTTCTTTGGTTGGTTTTGAGGGTGGGGCATTTATTTAAGCTGCTAAATAATTTGTTTAAATGAAATCAGTTCCCTCTATGTGCTTTGGTTTGAGAAAATACTGTGGGTTCAGTTAACATTTAACTTTTTTCCCCTTAAAATAACCATTGTCTCTTCTACAATTCCTGAAATGGAAGACGATTTCTTCTACCCCTGGTAAGTACACAAGCTCCTCCTTTTTTTGCAGATCCTCTGTACCTGTCCCTAGCCTTAATTTCTTCCCTCTAGTTAGACAGATCTCTCCCTGGATAGACAAAGGGTAGATTCACTCTTCGTGTATCTCTATGTGAGTGGGGGAGGGTATTGCCACGTTCTGTACAGACATCAGTTTTATCTGTCACTTATGGGATGGCTAAGTCACAGCATGAATACATACCTGTGTACTCAAAGAAGGGGCCTGAGCTGGGCCAGCAAAAGCTGGGAGGCTGCACACATGGCAAATCCTGTTTCTACAGTCAGCAGAGTCCTTATTTCAAAACTGTCCCCCATGCAATTTCACTCTTAAAGGGATAAGGGGTAGAGGCTGCTTGTTTTTGGCATCTCTTTAGCTCTGACCTTTGAGGATGTTCTTCTCTGGGCTAGCAGGTCTTTCTCCTTAGTTCTGAGCTTCTGTCTTTTGGTGTTGGTTTGGTTTTTCAGCTGATTGCTTATCCCCTAAGCTCCTCTTAAAAGAAAAGTTTCTCCTTACAAAAGGCTTTGTGTGTGTGTGTGTGTGTGTGTGTAGTAAACCCAAGGGCCATTGCACTGACTACCCTCTTTGCTCTCAGCATCACTGGGAGCTCTGGTTTGGCTTGAAAACATTTAATGGGCTTCCCTGATTTCTAGGTATCTGGAGACAGAGGAGAGAGAGGCTGAAAGCCCAAGGGGATGTGTGCATGGGGGTCCTTCAGGCATCTTGGCCCAGCTTTGGCTTTAGAATTGAACTGATTTAAAGCTGGTGTAAGGAGATAAGCTGACAGCCCTGGTGGCTAAGTTCTGTATATATCACCAAACCAGATGCAGCCCTGGTGCTGGCTCTCTGTGCTTCTCAACACTGCCCCACCAGTGTGTCTCAAGCACAGCGTGGAGAGGAACCTCATGAACAGATTGAATTTTATTAGTGGATGTTAAGAGTCATGAACCAAAAAAATGACAAAGCCAGCAGGGAAATACAGAGTGTCCGAGCGAGGGACTGACATAAGAGGGATGGGGGTGAGGAGGGGAACCAACTAGGTTACAGAAGATACAGTGTTAGCCAACTAAGCCTTGGGGGGTGGGAGGGAGAATTGGGTTTCCAGAGGTGTGGACAGTTGTCAGTCTACTGTTTTGCCAATCACATCATACCTCTTGGAGGTGCTAAATTAGTTCACATAGGGCAGAAAATAGCTATTGATGATGTGGAATCTTTTGACTCAGCCTGATCTGGCAGCAAAAGGGGAGTCTGTCTTAGCCTTTCTGCAATGGAGAGAAGGCCCTGATTTCTCTTCAGCGGTGTGTGACAATATACCCTTTGTGTGGCAGTGGGATATTTACAGGAATGCAAAGCCTCATGTCTCCTGCTTGTTCCCCACCAGAAGATACAATCTCTGCTTGTATTCTCATAATCCTCCCTTTGTAATATCACCTCCTTAGGAGGAGATTTGACCTTTTTGATAAATGTCAGGCATGGCTTGAGATAAAAGCAGATCTTTTGGTTTGTGATGTCACAGGGAGAGCTGGATGAGATCACAAGCAGAAGACTGAAACTTTTGGTGGGAGAATAGACAGGAAGAGCCAGTGAAGTCCTAATAGTAGGTCATGTTCTGATACAAACCTTCTTAGCAATTTCCAAAAATGTGAAGGAAGGGAATTCCCCTAGGACTTGTACCTGAAAATGGGTATGTTTGCCCCTTTCCTAAGAGTCAAGGTCTATGCACCACTTCAATCTCACTTGGTCCTAATTTTGAGGCATTTGGATAGAAGCTTGTGTAAATTATCTTAAATCCCCAATGAAAGCCACTCTTTGCAGAGATCAGCACTATGGATCTTCCCCATAGTGCTGGTTTCCTGAAAAGAGTGGCTTTCATCTTAAGTGGTTTTATAGTAATGCAGTATATCCTTTAGGTTATACACATACCTGGGGTATCATTATGTACTCCTCCACACAGTGCACTCTTGGAGAACACCTCCTAAAGAAAGCTACTTGAAATGGGTGTCCTCCCTTTTGGGGAGCAGAGTTGGCTATAAGATACCAATTTTACTTTTACAACTATTTGTATGCAAAACAGGAGATACTGATACCACTTTGCTAATGAGGCAGCAGGTTAAATGTTCTGCTGGTTTATTTCTCTTTTCGATGGATAAGAATCTCACATGCTTGACAAGTATTTAAAATCATCATCAGTACAGACAGAAAGGAACCAGCAAAAATCCTGAAAAGTACAGGGACTGCCCTGGCTCTGCTCTTGAGGTTTGACCAGATGCTGATGACTGTTACAAACCCACTAAAACTAAACAAAGAGCAAAACTCCGAATGTACAGGGTGCTTTCTCTGGGGGAAAACCAGTATGGTGTTTGATGGGAGGGACAGATTTCCACTTTTAAAATCTGCCCTTTGGCTTTCATATCTTCCTCACTTTGATGTTTCTAAAAACAAAACAAAAATCCTTACAAAAAATGCAGTCTTCCCAGTATTCTCTCTTTCTCATATATTTTGTTACATATAGATAGCTACACATGTATATTTGTTACATATATATACACACACATATTATATAATAATATATACATATATAATATATATGTATATATTATTGTTATATATATTGTATATGTATATACTATTATATAAAATATATATGTAACTATATATGTGTGTAACAAAATACATATATGTAAATATATATGTAACAAATATATATGTGTAGCTATATTTATATGTAACAAAATATATATATATGGGAGAGAGAGATTACTGGGGAGATTGCATTTTTGTAAGGATTTTTATTTTGTTTTTAGAAACAATATGTGTGTGTGTGTGTGTGTGTGTGTGTGTGTGTGTGTGACTTTGTTGACAGGGGTCAGATGAGATGGACTGGAGGGAAGAGAGACATGGCCAAAAGGCCATTTTTGCTAGGGGACTTTCTTTCCTCCAGGAGAACTATATTATATCTATGTATGTGTAGATATATAAACCATACATATACATGTATCCCCAGTACATACATACATACAAATATCTATACATATAAATATGAGCACTGGGAATACATGCTGTATATTATATTATATTATATTATATTATATTATATTAGACTGCATGTATTCCCAGTGCTCATATTTATATGTATGTATGTACTGGGGATACATGTATGATTTATATATCTACACATACACAGATATAATACAGTTCTCCTGGAGGAAAGAAAGTCCCCTAGCAAAAATGGCCTTTTGGCCATGTCTCTCTTCCCTTCAGCCCATCTCATTTGACCCCTGTCAACAAAGTCATATATTTTCTGTGTCCTGGCACCAGGATTATTCCAGAAAGACTTTGAGGAAACAAGGGCACAAACAGCAGAGGAACAGAGGGAAAGTAAAGAGACAAAAGCAGTGATCGTCAGGCAGGGCGAAAAAAAAAGGATGACTGATGACTGGAAAGAGTCAGAGAGCAAGAGAGCAAAGAGATCCTGCTCTTTCTCTGGGAAGCACCTTGCTGCTCCCCCTGCTAGAGGGAGGATCCCTTGAGGTTTGGCTCTGTGTTGCGCTCTCCGGGTTTTCTTTTCTGCAGTGAGTAATATGGGCCAGGGCAGAGGGTGCATATCCATCTAGCAAAGCAGAAAAATGAAAGAAGATTCAGTGAGGAGAAAGGGGTGGGGGAAGCTGCTACCCGCACAGAAAGATAAATCAGAGGGTGCAGGAAGGGAAGAATGAACTGGCTTCCAACAGCAGGGGAATCATTAGGGAAATAGCTTCAAAATGCAAAGAGGAAGGCTGCAGTAGAGGCAGCCCTGATGTGCAGAGAGAGGAGGAGGGAGGTCCCGGTCTTGTGTGTGCCTATTCGGCTCTGCTTTGATACAGGACACTTGGCTGTAAAGCTGCCGTGTGAAACTGCCTGTCCCCGTCCCAGCAGCCTGACTCGTCCTGGAGCCGCCCTCCAGAGACCGCGCTGGCAGGGCCGTGCTGGAAGGGCACGAAGCCTGCCCCCGGCGCGGCGATCTCCCGCCCCTGGGTGCTGCCCGGCCCGCCTGCCGGCCGCTGCGCTTCAGTGCTCCGGCAGGGATGTGCTTGCCTTGGGCAGCCGGGGGCTTGATTCCCACGTGTTGATTAGAAGACACGAGAAGGGAAAGCTCCAGCGAGCAGAGATAATTCCTCAGAGAGCGATTAAATAGAGATCCAGCGGACGTGGGCGAGTGCACGTGTGTGTGCGCATTAGCGGGCAGCAAGCGGCTGGCGGGGGCCCTCGGAGGGGTTGTGCTGGTGCCCCCGGGGCTGGGCTGGTTGTGCCGCACGTGCCCCTGCATGGCCTTCGCGCGGGCACGGGGCGGCCGAGATGGAGCCGATCGGGGGGAGCCGACAAAAGGCTCTGACGTTGTCAAGCGCCTCGTTTCGGTGTGTCCTGGGGGGAGACGGCGTGTGCGCGGGGCGCCGGGGGCTGCCAGGGCACGAAGGAAGGGTGTAAGCGCGGACGTGTGCGTCAGGAGGGCCGAAATGAAACGAGATATTCATTAATCTGAACCCGGGTTAATTTTTGGATCTTCGATTGGTGATGGTTTGAGATCCCGACTTTTCATCTCAGGTCGGGAGAGTGTGTGTGTGTGTGTGTGTGTACACATATATGTATATATGTCTATGTATATATACGTGTGTATACACATGTATGTATGTATGTATGTGTGTGTGTATGTGTGTGTGTTACAAGGATATATATAGCCTCTCTCGAACTGGAGAGGATAATATTATATAGTATACAATATTATATATTATAATATGTAGTAGACTACAATAATATTGCACAGAATTAATAATATACTGTTAATATAACAGTTCTATTCTATAATATGTAATAATATTGTATCTATATAGTGTATGCCTGTGTGTATATATTATATGCAGTTATATTATATTTCATATTTATCTATTATATAATATTAATATATCTCCTTGTAACACGTGCGGACATATATCACGCACTTCTGTTTCACACACGCACATTTTTTTTCAGTGTGTGTGTGTACATGCATGTGTGTGTGTGCGGACGTGCGTGTAGCGGACAAGAGAACTCGTGCCAGTGTCAGGTGCACCAGGCGAAGACACCGAGTTCCGCTTTCCCTTGCCGGCCCTCCCGCGCTTCCTCCCCTCCGCCCAGCAAGGTCCTCAAGGTTTCGGGAGAAACCCACCGGTCCTCTGCGAGGCGCGGAGCCGGCGGGCACGGCGGGGCCGGCGATCAGGATGTGCCGGGAGTGCCGCCGGTCCCGGAGCTGCTCTCGGCGCGGGGTCCAGCCCGGAGCGGAGCGCTCGCCGCTCTCCCCGGCCTGGGCAGGCCGTGCGGGCCCGCGCTCTGCCTCCCGCGGGTGCCAGCCCCCGGCTCTGCGCCCCATGACGCACTGGTGCGGCGGCTTCTTACTCCCTGTCTCTTACGGCCCGAGTGTTTTATCTGCCACACTTTGAGGGACTCCATCTCCACCCAGTAGCTAACTGGAGCTGTCCCGGGAAGCGTGGGGGTGCATCCTGCCTCCCCCCCCCCCCCGCTCTCGCTGTGACGATCACACAGAGCTGCGTGTGTACATTGCATCTTCCCCCGCGATTAGCTGCCCGGGGTGAGCGGGGTTTCGGAGCAGAGGAGCGATCTGTCTGGACTGGCCGTGTTCCTGTTCCCGGGCTCCGTGAGGAAGAGCGGACCCTGCTGCCCCGGACAGACCGTCCAGGTGTTTGGGGACCCCCGTCCAACCCACTTAAACCCCCGCAGCGCGCGAGCCGTGGCATCGTGGGGAATGGGGCTGCAGACCCGTGCCGTGGCAGAGCACAGGGAGAGTCGTGATCAGAGGCACCGGCCAAGGGAGATCAGCCCTGTGCCTCAGCGCCTCATCTTTAAAGTGAGGACCACGATCCGCTTATTGGATCCACCTATCGCCCTGCCTCCCGGCGGCGTGGCGAGAATAACCGCGCTGCCCGTTGTGGAGCCCTGGGTTAGGTGGCGATGGAGCTATCGAAGCAGAGCGATGCAGGAGATAGATTTGTTTGATCTCCGTTGCTCCTGCTTTGAGTTTAGGGGAAAACAGGAGTATGGACGGACGCCCGCAGCCTCGGAAGCCCTGTCTGGAGGCAACGAGGTTGAATAACAGCGCAGCCAAAGAGCAAGTGCTCTTGCAGGCTAGCGCTTGTCGCGGTTCTTCGCAGTCCTTTCCTCGCCTTGGTCTCATCGCCGCCTATCTCACCTCGGCTGGGGTTGTTCCTTAAAATCCGTTGCATCTCTCTCCATGCATACACCCCTTTTCTCTCCCTCCGTGCCCGGCTTTCTGCTCAGCCTTTGCCAGTCCGAAATCACCCGAAGTGACCTGACACCCTCCCAGCTGAGAGAAGTGCCAATGCCCATATTTCTGTGTGGATCCGTAAGTCTGCTCCTCTAGAAATCTGGACACCCCGCTCCACCCCTCCCCCCCCACACACACACAAACCTCCCTTCTGAAATCTTCCCCACCCGTGGCCTAGGAATCTAAAATCAAGATTTTAGATCCCTAATGTATCGAGTTTGCATTTCGCCATGATCATCTCTCCCCAACACCAGTTGAACGTGATCACTACATTTGTGTGTAGAACTGGTATGCGATAAAGAGAGAGAAGTTATGTAGGTATAGAAACGGAGTCGTTGTCTGCAATGAAGACTCTCCTTGGGTTCCTTTCTTGCGATCTTCGGCAGTTGGTTTGCTCTCATTTGCTCCAGAAAAGATGATTTCGTAGAGGAATCGTTCAACCATCTATGTCCTCTTCCATGGAGAAGATTGCACTGAAGATTGCACATCCACCCATCCATCCACCCATGCATCCATCTATCCATCCATCTCTCCACCCACCCACCCTTTCACTGGTGTGCGCGCGTGTGAAATTTTGGGGGAAAAAATATGGGTAGCGCCGGGCAGTAAGTGCCAGTGTGAAGGGGCAGCTCGCCTGCCTTGGCTCGGAGGCACCAAGGCGGTGGCAGGAGGTGCCCGTCCCGTGATTTCTTCTGCCCAGTTACTCTCTCCGCAGGGCTCCTGGCGGCTGATCCCGCCGCTGTCTGCCAGGAAACATTCTTACCCGCTGCTCTTTGCTGGGTGGGTGGATGGATGGATTCACCCATCTCAGACACGCGAATGTCAGGATCTTCCTCCCTCTAGCCCCTGCAAGTCCTGCAGGATGTGGGAGCATTGCTGATGTGGACAGTGTCTGCCTTGTCCCCACGTGCAGGCTCTTTCTTTAAAGCTGCGGGGCCGGATTCACCCTCGGGCATACCTGGCTTGCTCAGTTGCACGGGGTTACTCTGGCTCCAGCGGTGGGTAGGAGCACCCGGCAAAGTGCTTCTCTTGCCCGGCTACAAAACGAGCCCCGTCGCTTCTTCCCAACTCACTGCTCCGGAGTCCTTTCCCCTTCTCCCCTTTGCGCTGGATCTTGTCCTCCGCAAATGATTCCTGTTAATGGCTTTCATGATCGCTTGGTGCCCAGTGGGGGCATCCCTGCAGCCCCGGTTAAGTGACCGGCTTAGACCCCCCCAGCGGTTTGTCACTGATGCGCCTTGTCACCAACAGCGGGTCACTTCACTGTGTCCTGCTTCGATTTCTCCAGTGGCCAGTTGCAGTGCCACCTCCTCTCCCGTGTAAAACGCCTTGGCCAAAAAGACAGACGGTGGATTTCTCTCGGGACAAAGCCTGGGAGCCTAACAGATCCCCCCCCTCCCCCCGGAGGGCAGGTGCTATGGGTACGCCCCCAGATTGCGGCCGTCCTTGCTGGGGTCCTGATTAAAGACCCCCTACAATCAAGCAGGATTCGATGAAAGGAAACAAAACGCCTACAACAAAAAGCTGCAGGTGCTCGGGGGAGGGGGGGTCTCGGCCGGTGCAAGTGCTTGTCTAGGTTCTCGTCGCCCCCATGGCGGGGTTGGGGTCTAAGGCACTTTCCCCCGTGGATTTGATTTGTTGCCCCCTTTGCTCCTGTCTCGTGTGTCGGGGCCGGGGCCGCCGCTGCCGGCTGCTCGTGTTCAGCCTTCGGGGGGCTTGCATTACTCGCTCATTGAAGCCCCCCGCCTCCGAGCCGAGGTGCGGGTCGGATCGGTGCGATCAAGGCAGGAATAATTCAAGGGGGTGGAGGGAGACGCCCCTGACCTTGTTGTGACCGTTTGGAAACTCGCCCCAGCTCGGAAGCGAGGCACAAGCGGGGCGCTACAGTGGTAACGAAGGTCGGTGGCTGGGGTGAAACTGACACGGGTGAGTGGCGGGTAGCGAGCGGGCAGGGGCGCGCCCCGATGGGGAGCTCCCGCCGCCTGGGGCCGTGCTTGCGGCGGCTGCGGGCGGCATCACGCGGCAGATGCGCGGCTGGCGCTGGCGGAGGTGAGGACCCGCCGCCGAGAGCTCGCCCCGTGCGCGCTGCCCGCGGTGGGGGCTGATCGCTCCGGCCGCGGGGCATTTCTCAGGGCAGCGCCCTGGCCGGGAGCCCCCGCGCCGCGGGGTTTGCAGGCAGAGGAGGCAGCTCGGAGGAGCTGCAGGTGCCGGCAAGAATCGCCCCCACGATCGCGGAGCGGCGCAGGGACAGCGCCAACGCGGGGCGTGCAGACAGCGGCCGGGGACAGGACGGGTCTCCCCGGCCCGGAGCAAGGCGAAGCGGCGGAGCAGGGGGAGGGGGCGGCCCGGCCCAGGTCGACGGCGCAGGGCGATCCCAAGGGTGATATTCCCCGTCCCGCCGGCAGACGCGGACGACCCGCAGTCGCTTTGCACGCCAGCAGGCCGGGCTGGCCCTGCAGCGTGGGCGGCCACCGAAACAACGGCAAGGACTTGGCTCGGGGGAGCTCGGCAGGAGAGCGCGTGACCAGCCCGGAGAGAAGGAGGCTGTCACAGGGCCGGGCCGGGCCGGGCCGGGCCGGGCCCCAGCTGCCACGTGGGGCTGGCCCGTGTCTTGTCCTAGCAGGGCTGGCTGCCCCGGCGCAGAGCACCCGGCTGGGTCCCTGCCCGGAGCGGCGCCGGGGCAGTGGTGGCTGAGGACGAAACAAGACATCCGCGCGGGCTGGGGGGAGCCAGGCTCGGCGGGATGCAGAGGGGAGGGAAGGGGCCAGGAGGGGGAGCCCGGGGGCCTTGGGGCCAAGACCGGGGTGCGGCTGGACTCAGGGCATCTGCCGGGCTAGAGAGCCACGGCCGCAGCTAAAACGGGTCGAGGCCACGGGCAGCAGGCAGAGAAAAGCCGCTCGCTGCCACCTGCTGCTGCCGCCTTTATAGGCCTCTGCCGGGCGGGGAAAGCAGAGTGGCCCCGCCCAGGAGGGGCAGGCCCCGCCCCCCACCCGGCGGCCCCGCCCCCTCCGCCGTACCTGGGCCCTGTCCTCTGCGTGTCCCCGCCCCAGGGGCCGAAATGATATAAGGGGATTGGCTGGAGGGGGCGGGGCCTCCCTGCGGAAAGTGACGTCACGATCACTCCCTGCAGTGTGAATGAATCAAACCTGCCTTCCGCGCAGCGGCACTCGGGCGAGCAGAGCTGCTGCAGCCTCCCTTAGCCCAGGATACACTAACCCGGGATAGCGGGCTCTCAGGGACAGGGAAGGGAGCAGGGCTCCAGCAGGGCCGCGCCTGCAAGGATCAGCCTTGTCTGCCCTTTCCTTTCCCGAGTCCTGGTGGTTTTCTTTTCCTTTGCTCCAGAGAGACAAGAAGAGCCGCTTTGCTTGGCTTTGCTCTGATTTGAATTCTTTTGCTGTCGATTGAAATAAAATGATGCAGAGCTCAGCACTGGCGGCCGAAGGCTCTGTCAAGGGGCTTCCAGAGATTCTCGGTGTGCCAATGCAACGTAAGGAAAAAAAATTTTTTTTTCTCCCTCATTGATTTAATCATAAAGAAAACGGGCAGCCTTAAAAGCGTAACTGCTGCAGGGAGGATGGTTCACTGCACAGTGAGAGGTGGAAAGGAGGAAAAAGAGCCACCCTGTGCCTGGGAGAGGCTGCATAAATGTAAGCTGGACGGGTGTTTTTTAGGGCTAGCTGGGATCTGCAGGGCTGATGGATGGGGCGTGCTGTCTGCCTTGGAGAAGTGCCTGGGAGGGACAGGCAAGCGTGGGGTGGGAGAAGGGGGAAGCGAGGCAGAGATCCCCGGCAGGATGCGGGGCTGGTGGGGAAAGGCGAGGGATAGGGAAGTAAAGAAGCTCCCAGCTGGGAGCGGGAGGCCGGGCCAGCTCTGCCCAACTTTCCAGCTTCTTGCAGGAAGTTGGAGACCTCCCAAGTGGGCGCCCAGCTCGGAGACCCTGTTGCTGGAGGGCCATGGGGCAGTCTCGGGGCAAGGCGGGGGGGGGGGCATGTGCCATGTGCCAGATGTCATGTGCCATGGTGCCATGTGCCAGGAGAGCGAGGGCCCGATTATATGCGCGGCCTTTCCCCACTCCCCCTGAAACACCCTCCTTGGCACTGCAGGGCAGCAGGGGGACGTCTCTGTGCGCTGCCCGGCTCCGGCTGGGGGGCGGGGGTAGGACGGGACGTGCTTTGTTTGGACACGCGTGTGCCGAGGAACGTGAGCCACAGCCGCCGCGTGTGCATCGCGCGTGGCTGTGCGGGAGCGGCGGTCGCGTGCCAGCGTGTGCGTGTGCCTGCTGCTGTGTGCCCGCCCGGCCTGGGCTATGCTGGGTTGCCCGGCGCGTGTACACAGCGCGCGTGTGTACACGGACGGTGTGGGAGGCACGTCCCCCGGGAGCGGCGGGGCCCGGGCTTGGCTGCCCCGGGGTCGGGCCGCGAGTGTCCGCCCGCCGCTGCCTGCCCGCATCGCCCGCGGCCTCCCTCTGCGGTGGGGGCGTCCAGGCCTCCGGGGCACAAGCCGGGGCGTGGGCCCTGCTTTGGACGGGAACAAACCCCGAGACCTGCCTGGCCTGTAGCTGCCCCAGCCCCGCGCCCCGGCTTGTGCACCGCGGGGCAGGCAGAGCGCACGTGTGTACGCGCGTGTCCCCGCGCGGGCGAGATGGCAGCGGGTGCGAGGCGGCAGGAGGCGAGGCGGGCGGCCGGAGGGAAGGGTCGGGGGGTGTGTACGCGTGGGAGTATGCATATGTGTCTGTGTGCGCATATGTTGATATGTATGTGTGTGTGTGTGGCGCGTGTGTATCATATGTATACACACACATATATGTGTGTATGTGTGTGTCCGTGTGTATGTGTTCGCGTGTGCATTTATATATATATGTGTGTGTGCGTGCGAGTATGCATATTTGTGTGTGCGCATGTGTACGTGTGTATATATATGTATACATACACACGTGTATATGTGTGCGTGTGCCTCCGTGCGTGCGTGTGGCCCCAGGCCCGGCGGCAGGGCTCGGCCGCGGCCAGGCCGGGCGGTCGGACCGGATCCCGCGGGCCCCGGCTCTCGCTCTCCTTGGCTTTGGGGCCTCGGCCCCCCGGGCCGGCCCGGTCGCTGTGCGCCGGGCGCGGTGCTGGCCCCGACCGCCCGCCACAAGGTCACGGTCACCGCTGGCCCGGGCGGGGCGGGGCGGGCCGGGGGCGGCCCCGGGGCTCCGCGATCGCCGCTGCGGGGTGCCGTGGCCGCGCGGCGCCCCGTCGGGGCCCTGCTTCCAAGGGCAGGAGTTGCCGTGGGGTGGCCCCAGGGCCGGGTGCGAGTGGAGGCCTGGCAGCGCCCACGGGCAGGCGGCAGGGGGCACCTCGTGGCCCGGTCCAGCACAAACAGCCGAGGAGGTGAGCCCGAGCCCGAGCCCGAGTCCGCGGGAGCCCGTGGTGCCTCGCCGTGCCCGGTCAGCTCTGTGCGCCCTGCCTGCCCCTGCACCTACTGCTGTAGCTGTAGCCGCGTGTGCGCCTCTGCGCACATCTGTGTACACGTACCTGCATATATACGTACACAGAGAGACGGATAAATACAGACAGACAGACTTGCATATACCGTATATCCAGATAGATATCTGTAGATAGCTAAATAGACACATATACATATATCGTATATACAGAGAGAGAGAGATTTGCATATACCGTATATACGGATAGATAGGTAGATAGATACACACACTTTCATACACAGTATATACCGATAGATATGTAGATAGCTAAATTGATACACATACATATACCACATATACAGAGACAGAGACGCACACCTGCATATACTGTATGCACAGATACTTAGAAACACATACATATACCGTATAGACAGACAGACAGATAGATACACCTACACGTATGGTATATATAGATAGATACGTAGATATATATGCATCCATATACCGTATTTATAGACAGATACACACCGTCATATATGTTATATACCGATAGATAGCTAAATAGATACACATCTATATCTATATCTATGGATATATTGATATCTATCTATCTATCTATCTATCTATCTAGATATATACACCTGCATATATCGTATATATAAATAGATACTTAGATACATACATATACATATACCAGATAGATAGATAGACAGACAGATAGATAGATAGATACGCCTACATATACGGCATATACAGATAGATACTCAGGTAGATAAATATATACACATACATATACCGTATATGCAGACATAAAAAGAGAGATAGGTACACTTACATATACCGATGGGTAGATAGACAGATACGTAGATAGCTAGAAAGATACACAGATATATATACCGTACGATACTGATAGATAGATAGATAGATAGATAGATAGATAGATAGATAGATAGATAGATAGATAGACGCACACTTTAGGCAGTCTATAACGTGTACATCTCCTCTGCCTTCTTCACAAGGACTCCGTGTGAATGGGCACGTGGGACAGTCACAGTGAATGACCCCGGAGCCGGGCTCTGCACGTGCAGGCAGGGCAGGGGCAGGGGCACTGGCCTCCCCCTGCGCCGCAGCCCCGGGCGGTGGCAGAGCCCTTGGCCGGGTACTGGCCTCCTCCCTGCAGAGCCCGGTGCGCTCCTCCTCCCACCGCGATCCTTTCTTCGGAGACACGTCCGTCCAGCCCATCCAGCTTCCCAAATAATCCCGGCGTTTAGGAGACCCTGCCATAGTTCAACCTCAGGTGGTCTATGCGGCCAGGGATCGCAGATCATTTCAAAGTCCTGGCTAATCCCACGCGTGATGGGGGAGCCTGTACCCTAGGTATTTATACAGGGGTTGGAGAATTAAACGGATTTGTTCTCAATCCATGTCAGCTAGCGGTGGGCAAAGTCTGACTCTGCCCTTGCCCCTGTTTCCTACCCCGATCACAGCCTCGTAGTGCTGTGGTGCTGCTGGCCGCGCTCGGCCGTGCTGACAGTGAAGCTCCAGCCCTTCGTACGTGGCCGCGGGGCGGTCACAGCAGCCTGCGGCTTGGAGCCCGTGAGTTCCCGCACAACCAACGTCGCCCCCATTTCTACATGCGGGTGCTGTTCGGTGGCAGGGCACCCGCGGGACCTCACCTGCCTTTCCCAGCCCTGCTTTACCGCCCGAGTTAATCCCGATCCCGCCCTGAACAGTGTCCACTTGAGGCAGACGCACAGTATTCATGCAAGGATCGGGAATCCGGTTGCACAAGGAGCTTTTCTCTTGTCTTCTCCTTTATATTTATGCTTATTTTTTTCTCTCTATAAGATTGTCCTTTTGTCTGTGTTCTGGTGCTAAGGACATACCTAGGGCTATTTGAAGATCGTTTGGAGCAATATAGGAACTGGAATTAGCTTTAAAAATGCAGCCAAATCTGAGCATAGTGTAAATCAGCGTATCTCTATTTATATTGACCGAATTTCTGTAGTTCACCGCGGTTGAGGGTTTGAGTCATTAGCTTTAATCCTGCCTTCACCTCTGGTAACAGCGTAGGGCTCGTTCTGCCACAAAACTCTCCTACCTTTTAATTCGGATGTCACTAAGGTCTGCCTATACAAATGACATCACTGTTTCCATAGTAACTAATGTACTTTAAGGAGGAAATAGCAAATCAGTTTTTTTTTTTTTAAAGGACAAAAATTAGTGGCATAAACAAAATATGTGATGGCAGTGATGCTATAAAGTTTTCATTGCTGCTTATTTGGGAAAAGCCTCATAATTCATTCACAGAAGTAGAATGGTCACTGCAAACTCATGGCAATAAATTCTTTATAGTGGCCCACCTGATGGGCCCAGTCCTGCATTAATTAGGTGCACACAGTTCTCTCTGCAGTGAGCAGGAGTTCAGTTCTGGGGATGGAGGTTTGGACTCAGCTGTACCTGTGAGGGTATCTTTCAGTATGGTGTTAAAAACTATTCCTGTCTGTTCTTCATGAATATTAGAGTCCCAAACACTGTCCTTGCTTTTCTTTTTGTTTTCTTTTTTTTTATGTCCACCCCTCTGTTCCTGTACAGTGCTCTGTGCACCAGTCAGCCAGGGCTCTCTACCCCTGAGGCGGTTGCATTCCAGTGGTGCTGCATGTGTGTAGTCTGTGAAACTCTTTGGTATAAAATAAATAATGTAAAATATGTGAATGTAATATCATATTCATAAAGACTGATCATTTTGACCCAGATATTTTGGGTCTAATGTCTAGGTTCAGAGCAGGTGGGATTAGTTGGCACTTATTTTATTTAAAAAAAAGTGACAGTGCAAATTGATACTTGTCTTTAAATACTGTTGGCAGACAAGATTCTTTGGGTAAATGTGATATCTTTTATTAGACCAACTAAATAGTTGGAAAAATTTAAACACTGTTGATATTTGACTGAACCCTTCCCCCTGCAGGAACTATGTCTTCTGGCAACCAGCACAATGGGACCATGATCCTCATTTTCAGGGTGATATTATCATGTTCATGCTGAATAACCAAGCTTCCCAGAAGAGCTGAGCCACAGCTCACTGAGTAGATGGAAAGTCTTCAAGGGGCTCTGTAGTAGGTTTGGAGTTAACTTCAGTGTACGAGTGATGTTGTAGCTGATGGTCCAGAAATTACAGACATCCAGAAATGATGTAGCTGTGATGGTCCAGGAATGTGTGGGGCAATGATTTCTTAGGGTGATCTGCTTTATTGGACCAACTATGTGGTTGGGATAAAGCTTTCAAATGCAAGTCATTCTCCCGGTCAGGTCTCTGATCACAGGGAGCCAAGCAAGTTATTTCACCCCCCCCCATCCCCTTCCTTTGGAGACTGATTTTGCAGTTCTCACTCAAGCGAAACTTTCATTGGAACTTGTGGGAAAAGACTGAGCAAAAGATCCAGGAAAGCAAATTGCACTTTGTGATGTAATAAAACAATGTGGGGCTTTGTCTGCTTCAGCTGGAGTTACCTTTTTATATCCCCATAAAGGCTTTTTATTTATTTTTAAAGGAGCAGCTCCATTAGCTGGTACTGTCATTATATCTGTGCTCACTAAAAGCAGGTTCCATTGCCTATGTGTTCCATGTGTGTGGTTGTGCTACAAATGTGAGATGCAGGATGAGAAAGGAGCATGGCTGGAAATGCATTCTTGCTCCAAAACTAAGATCCCCAAATCTGAGAAATGTTTGAATTTGAAGGATTTGTTTTCATCTTGTCTTAAAAAAAAAAGTAAGGACCATCTGGAAAATTCACATTTGGATGTTGTACTTCCTTGAAGATTAGGGGGCCAGGCTCTGAGATTTGCCTTGGGACCACATCCATTCAGGGGTCTCTTGGATTATGTCTGCATTTTCATTTCTGACATTCTTGGTGACAAACTGATATTAAGAATTTTCTGCAGTCTTTCAGAATCCGTTTTGTTTCAATAATTATTTTTTTCTGACGGGAGATGGTGATCTAAAGATGAAGCTGGGTGTGATAAATCATTCTAACCACTGATCTGATATCAGATGTGCTGCCGGCAAGTGGCATTGATACAGACCACAGAGAATCTGTCAATCCATCATTTCAAAACCCTAGTGGGCAGGGCAAGGAGTAGTACCGAACCTGAAGTGTGAGCTACATTTTTTTTTAAATTTTAATAGTACAGTAGTTATAGAGAGAGCAGGGATGCACACGCAGCAGGGTATCCTTGACTCCCAAAAGCCTGATCCCATGCAGCCAACAAGGCTGGGGGAATTCTGGAACCAGGCACAACTTATTGCTTGCCTGAAAAGCAGCATCATGTACCCCTGGTTTTTAAATGCTGTACATCACAGCATGTGTAAAATTCAGCTGAGGTTTAGTCATATATTACTTCTTAGCCAGAGCTTTTTTAATGTCCTGGTGTATAAGTCTGTTCAGAAAATCTGATGATGCTCTAAAGCTCTTTCCTGCATACCGAGAGGGATCTTGTTTTGCTGTATGCACTGGGGGATGTCTCTCCGGTTTTTCTTTCACTCTTGAATGAAGCCACACACAGAGGGGGTACAGCCTAGCCTTTAGATGCACTTAAGTTAGTAATAGATTTTCAGATGTGATAGGTTTTTACAGTGCCTGGTTTGAGGCATTTTCAAACTGTTTCATTTTCAGGGCAGTGAGTTCTCAGTATCTTCTGTAAATCAGGCATGTGTCTGCAAAAATCAAAACACCCCAGATCCCTTTTTGCTTTTGAGAATCCTGATCAGAAACTAATTGGTAGCTAATATTTGGAGTCAAACATTATATCCCACTATTTTATATTTTTTTCTGAACAGTAGTTGAAAATCATACCTGAAAACAATTGGGCACAGAGGAATTTTAAGATTATTTTTATTATAAAATGTTGTGTTTTTTCCCTCTCCAAGTTAATGTCCATGATTAAAATAGCTAAAATCAGTAAGAAGCTTCAGTGTGTAGATTTTAATGTTATCATGGTGTAATGCTACCTATGTGGGTTGCTCTGAACAAGGGCTTTTAGCAGTAAAAATGGGTACCTTTAGCACTTGTTGCAAACAGTAGTAGACTCTAATCCCTTCATATGGTCCAGCTGCTAAAGGAAGATAAAGGAAAGCACCATGCAAGTAAGATATGGCTCTGATGTGTGTTTAGTGAGTGCCCGGTGCAAAAGCATTCTGTAACCCAAGCCCTGTGGTGTGGTATCCTACGATTCATTGTATTTAAGGCTGATTTTTCCATATAGGATCTAAATTATTTTGTCCTATCATTTGGCTGACCCTTTTGTAGATTGCAAGCTCACGTGGTCCTATCTCATCCTGTAGTTGTGGCCAGTAGTAATTCCCTCTAAAAACAATTGATCATGTATAGTGGAAAAGTGACAGGGCAAGAATATTCTAAAGATATTAAGAATAAGAAAAGACATATATCTCTCTTTTCTTATTGGACTGTATTTTCTGTACATGTTAGATATTCATGTAGGTAGAGGCATAAGAACAAATGGGGAATGAATTTGTACAGATAGATATGCAGTCAATTAAGCAGGACCACTAATCTAATTACTTATTGTGCTGGATAGCTGTCATTGAAAGACAAATGCTGAGGTAAAGTATTTATCAAAAATACTGCAAGCAGAGAGGTGAAGCTGAGACATTTGTTGTTAAAAAGCTAGACAGTAATCTAGTCACAGTGTATAATTCCATTAACATTATTCTTATTATACCAAATAATTTAGTTAAAATAAATTAAATAAATGAAAGCCATTCTGCAGGCATATGACAGTAGTGGGAGAGCTGACCCAAACAAAGACAATTCCATTTTAAAAGACAAAGCAGGCATATTGATTATATTTAATATCTTTCTCTTATTCTTTCATCTTTGATGAGAAGGACAATTTTCCATCTGATCCTCATTGCCTTGTGTCATGTGGATTTTGGAGGTGGCTGGGTAGGATGCTCTTTGGAACCCATCAGTGATTCTCCTTAGCTAGTCACTGGGTCACTAAAGGAGAAAGAGACTGAGATGAAGGAAGTATGCTCTAGCTGTAATCACCATCAGGTCAGGACACATGTAGTTGAAAAATTGCTTTCAGAGAATAGTTATCAGTAGTCCCCTGTCAAATATGGAGGGCATTTCAAGTGAGATCCCAAAGGGGTCTATCCTGGATTCAGCTCTATTCAATATTTTCATTAACAATGTGAACAATGGTGCAGAGAGCCTACTTTCAAAATATGCCGCTGACATCAAGCTGGCGAGAGGGGAGTTGCAAGTGCCTGCAAGGACAGGATCTAAATTCAAAATGATCATGAAAAATTGGAGAAATGGTCTGAAATCGACGAGGTGAAACTCAATAAAGACAAGTGAAAAGCACTTAGAAAAGAAAAGCAAAATGGGGACTATCTGGTTAGGCAGCAATACTACAGAAAAGGTTCTGGGGTTTATAATGGATCAAAAAATAAATATGAGTCAACAATGTGATGCTGTTATAAAAAGACAAATCTAATTCAGGGATATATTAACAGGAGTGTCATATATGAGACATCAGAGGTAAATTACTCTGTTCAATGTGTACCAAGGATGCCTCAGCTGGCATGCTGTACTGAGAGAGAAAAAAATTTGAGGAGGGTTCAGAGAGGAGCAATACAAATGCTACAAAGTTTGGGGAACATGAACTGTGAAGAAAGCTTGAAGGAACGGGATTTGTTTAGTCTAGGAAAGAGTGGACAGAGGAAGGACATGATTACAATCCTCCAATATGTAAAAGTTTGTCATAAAGAGGACAGTGATCAATTTGTCTCACCAGCCATTTGGGAAAGGACAAGGTAAAATCATCTTAATTTGCAGCAAAGAAGATGTTAGGCTGGATATTAGGAAAACAACTTTCTGTTAGCATGGTAAGACACAGTACCAGACTACCTGGGGAGGTTGAAGAGCAGGTTAGACAAACATCTGTCAGAGGTGGTCTAAGCAGGTTTGATTCTGCCTCAGTGCAGCAGGATGAGCTAGATGATTTCTCAAAGTTCCTTCCGGCCCTACATTACTATGAAGAATTTAAAAAAGAGCTTTGTATTAGTGTTGCTATTATGATAGAGCCATGCAGGCTGCACCCCTCAAGATTGTGCTACAAGCTCTACATACAAATAGAATGATGCAGTCCCTGTATGAAAAGCTTAGAAGCTCCAAAGACAAAAAAAATATCTTTTTTTTGAAAGGAGTTGGTACAGGAAGCTGTTAAGTGGCTTGCCCATGGTTACACATGTGGTCAGTGGCAGAGCCTATCCAGCTCTAGTCTAATGTCTTGCCTGCAAGAGCTGCCCTCCTTCCCAGACAGCATTGCTCCAAACCAGAGCTGAAGACAAATTGGAGGGTCCACTTGACCACATCAGAGAAGCCATACTTTGCTTGGCCCAGAAGCTGATTACCTGCTTCTGCCAATCAGGAAATGGCTTTAAGAGGTATAGGGTTGATTTTTTTGTGTTAGTGAAGTCTATTTCAGAGGGTATACTGGCTTCAGACTGGCTGATGCCCATGAGTTTTAAAACACTTATCAATAAGCCAATCAGCTTGGCTATACCATTTTGCTAAAATAGGGTAACTCCTGATCATTATCAGGATTTGTGGCAGCATGAAAATGCCCAAATATTTACTACCAGTCAGTCTCCTGATACCACCAAATTATCCAATAGGAGTCTGAGAGAAAGGAAGACCTGATGCATAAACATCTTCAGTGATATTACATTCCTGCTATGGGGCATGTTTCTTCAGAAATCAATCTTTTTTCATGCATGCATGTCAGCATTATGTGCATTGCTTTTACTGGGCAATCTTCTCCTGCAGACTTTTACAGCGCGTTCCATTTATTCTGAACTATAGTCAGATAGAAATAGAGATAAATATCTGGCAATCTAGATCTATATAAGCTGCCTATCTATAGACAGACATCTTATATGAATCTAGATAGCTAGATATATATCTTGCATTTATATAGACTCTCTCACCCCAAAGCATCTTAAAAGCCCTTTACAAAGCATAAATACTGTACCAGTGGGATCATTTCAGACGCCAGTGAAATGCAACCACCTTTGGCGGGGAACAAGGTAGCAATTTAACAGGGCTCAGGAACACGGCACAGCAGTTTAGGAGGGAAAGCAAAGTAGTTACCCAGTATCCAAATGAAACTGCAGAGGACGTGAAATGAATGAATAAACAGCGCACAGACTCCATGATCTGACTTGGTGGCTGTTTTTGGATTGCTATACAGGCCTAGGTGGTAGAGGAGAATTTTTGCAAGCCAGACCCCTGGAACAGCCACTTCTACTGATAAACAAGGATGGGGGGTGCATAGGGGAAAGATGGGAAGAGAGGAGACCAGTCAGTTTGACTGGAGTCAGTAAGACAACGAGCCATATGACCTTGCTCCTCGTACTAGTTTTGCTCTTCTGCTGTCACTTCACTCTTTTTTTCACATACCACATCACATACTCTGTAGATGCCTTTACGCTCATCAGCTGGTCATGTACTCTGTAATAGCATAGTGTGTATTTTAGTGACTCCTTGGTCTGCTAAGGAGGGAAAGAAGCTTCCACAGCTGCCAGCTGAAGGTGCTAGTATTTTATTTAAGCCAGGGTTGGCCAACCTATGGCATGCATAGGCAACCTATGGCATGCACAGGGCAGCCTGTGCGTGTGGCACGTGGCAGGTTGGGGAGGGAGCAGGCAGCACATAGGGCAAGGAGCAGAAAAAAGATCAGCAGATGGGGCAGGGAGCGCAGGGTAGAAAGTAGAAAGCAGAGCAGCAGATTGCACAAGGAGCACAGAAGGGAGCAGAAAGTAGAGCAGCAAACTAGGCAAGGGAAGGGGACTAGAGTGGTACTTGGGGAGGGTGTGGGGCTTAATTTGTGGCATGCCCGCCAAAAAAGGTTGGTGCTGATTTAAACAGCAGAGGCTCTAACTTTTACCAGAACTTCTCCCAGATTCTTCTGTTTCAGGTATTATCTTACCTAGTCCTACTCCTTGCAGGCTGTGGTATTAGAAGTGGGACTGGTAACACTGCCTATTATTAAGGTTTCTGGACCCTTCCTAACATGTGCCCCAGCTTTCAGTAGCTTACCATCATGCCAGAATTTAACGGCTTGGATTGTCCTTAGTGCATCTACCTTTTCTTGGAAAATTTAAGCAAAAAAGAAAAATCTGTTTCTTAAGACAAGGCTAAGAAAAACATCCTTATGCTTTTGCTCAGGTTAAAAAATGTTGGCAAATGTTCTTTGAGCAGTCTTTGTGACCTCATGCTTTGGAGCTGGGACTTGCAATCTAACATGAGGGATGACCTTAGGGTCACAGGCACACTTTTTCCTTTCCCCTTGGAAATGCACCCAGCTTTGGCCAGGCTATAAACCTTTGAGCAATTACAGTTCACTTCTTCACAGTGAAGATTTTGCAGAACTTGGAGACTTAATCCCCTGCAAATTTCATGCCTCAGCCTGGGGCTGCTGGGGGCTGTGCCAGATTTCCCTGTAACTGCAGTTCCTTGTTGGGCCAGGCTGCTGCTTGGTCTAAGTATCCAAACCAAGAGCAGGGAGCTCTCTTTGGGAGTCTGAGTGCTTCTGCGTCTGGACCCAAGCAGCATGGAGGAAGAATATGTCTGGATCTAATGCAGATGGGACAAGAGCTGGATATGGTGGGACTGGAGCAACTATATTGATACAAACTAGAAGAATGAACATGCAGGCTGGTGGAGAGTGGAAAGGTTAAACTGGGATGGGGAGCTGGTGGGGAAGACTGGGAAAGGAACCAAGGAATGGAGAAAAGGTTGTAATTGACTAGGCAAGGAAATTGGAGCCCTTTGGGCAAGGGGCCTAGGAATCAGTAGGCTGGGAAAAAAGATGGGAGAGTAGTGGAAATGGCTCTGCTAAGAAGTCAGAGGGTTGAGAGGGTCCTGGAACTGGCTGAGCAAAGAGACTGATGAAGAAAGTGGGTGAAGGGGGTAGGACACTGAAATCAGACAAGAAGCCCAGCTAGAGACTGGGAGTGAGGGGCAACAGGGATGGGGAAATTAGATGAGAGATTTACTAGGGTTAGAAAGATAATTTCCTAGATTTACTAGGGGTAGAAAGTTCATTTCCATTTTCTGAGTGCTTTATTTTTGCAACCATAATAATGTCCTTTTGCACAGTGTTGTATGCATGGTCTGGATATGTGCAACCTGACCTATGCTTGTATGTCAAATTCAATACAAAGACACAGTAACTGCAAGGGGGAGTAGTTAGGTGGGGTATTGGCATTGGGATGAACATTTGACCAGGACACGAGACAGGCGCTCCTCTTGATATGGGAGTTTTGCTGACCACAGAAAATTAGGACCACTTAGCCCATTCAGAAGCTATCATTTCCAGCAGCATGAGCCATTTCTAACAGAACCTTTTGTAGTGCAACCCGCAATTTAGCATTAGCTGCTCTCCATCGCCTAAATGCCTCATATTCCTCACACACTTCACCAGGGTTGGCCAGGGATGGTGTGCAATCTGCTCCCTCTTCCATTTATTGGGCACAGGAAGCCAAAGAGAGAGCAAGAGGAAAGGGAAGTTGAGAGGGTGAAGTTGTGCAGGTCCTTGAGGATGACATCAGTGAGGAAGGGGAGATGAAGCACTGAAGGGGTGTCTCTCACTAGGTGGCACAACAGGGTCCTGATACCTCCGTATCTGGTTGACAATGAGTTATAACAAATAATACTGTGCCGAGGGAAGTGGGTGATATTGCTGGAGCAGCAGAAGAGGGCCATCAGCAGGGGGAAGTGGGAGTGTGAAGTGCTCACACTGAGGGTACAGGGCCACAACATGAGCTTAGCTTCATGGATATTAGACCTTCAGTCAGTGGCCTGTTCCCATCCACATATCTTCACCAGGTACAGCAAAGGACTCTGAGTCCTCACTTGCTGCTGATTTCTTCCTCAAAGGGTGCTGTGTTCACTGACGCTGCTCTTCTCCTTTCTTTCTTCCAATTGCTGCCCCTTCAGAGATTCCCCAGTGTGCTGGCTGCAACCAGCACATCCTGGATAAATTCATCCTGAAAGTCCTAGACAGGCACTGGCACAGCTCCTGCCTCAAGTGTGCGGACTGCCAAATGCAGCTGGCAGACAGGTGCTTCTCCAGAGCTGGCAGCGTCTACTGCAAGGAAGACTTCTTCAAGTAAGTACAACTGTCTCCTTTGTTTTGGGAGAGGCAGGAGGCAATGCTCAGCCTTTTCTGGGAGCTCACGCCAGGCTCTTGATAAAGCTCCCAACAGCCTACCCAACCTGATTTTGAATCCTGTTTTAGCTTAATTTTTCTCCGAATCAAATCCCAGCCTGTCCCAGGCACAGTTAGAGTTAGATAAAACCAGCACGTGGCTCATTTTGAACTCCTCTCCTAGGGTCATCTAGGAGTAACTTGATTGCCCAGATCACAAGAGGTACCAGGCTGAAGAGGCTGGTTAATCCCATGGTGCTTTAATTCTGGGAGACATCAGAAGGGGAACTGTTTGGCCTGGTAGACATGCTAGCCGCTCAGGGCCTCAGCGCATGCTGAGATGGATGGAAATGGAGAAGAAAGGGGGAGACAGATGATAATTGTGAAAATGCAGACATGAGGGTCTTAAGCAGGCACCGCTACAGACAGACATGGGAACAATCGGACAGTTTTTAAGCATAATTTCTCTGAAATCTTCTTATAATTTTTTTTTAAGCTCAAGTGTTTAAATAAAGGGAATTTTGCTGGTTTAGAGCTGCCACAGGCTGAAGGCTATTTGTGGGGATTTAACCTTCTTAGAGACCCAAATCTCTCTAATACTCCCCTGCCCCCACAGCCTCCCGTCCTATTACATTTTTAAACCCAAATTGGACTAAAGATTCGTCTTGTTAATCACCCTGCATGCACATCTGTTCAGATCAGAGCTAGAGGGCAGGAGAAACCCACACAAACACACAGACTCCAACTCCCTGCTGCTGTTCAAGGGCTCTTCTGTTTGTTTGTATTTCCCTGTCATCTTTGTGTTTTTTTTCCTGGTAGTGTAAAACCTTATTTAATTTGCACTCTGGTTGTTTGTCATATACTCATTAGCCTCTAAGCTATCTGCTATACCAGAAATAGCACAATCTTTGGCTTGCCTGTGGACTTTAGCAGCACATTTTGTTCCATGGCTGCTGGCAAAATTCTGTCATTTTATAAAAGCTAGATGATACTGGGCCACATCCTCAGCTGGTGTAAATGGGTGTAACTTCATGGGAGTCAACAGAACGGTGCTTACTTACACTGAGGATCTGTCTAGGTGTGTATGGGCCATATCCTTGATGTAAATTGCTGTAAGTCCATCAAAATCTATGAATTGAAGTTTATTGGTACAAGGTGGGGATTTGGCCCAGTACATCTTTTATGACTTAAAGAAAAAAGAGTTAATGAGGGGCGTTTGGAGGACAGAGCCATTGTAATTTAGGACTTTCAGTGTGTTTCCTGAGGAGGCACAAGGGCTGTGTAATATAAATGGCTTCCCCTCACTGTTGCTGCATGTTACCATTCTCTGTTTTACCTGGTCCCAGACAGGACCATTCTGTAGCATCCTGACACCACTGGTAGTTGAGATAGTCCCCTTGCTTTGTAAGAGCCCCAGGTCACACCGTTCTTTTCCAGCCCACCGCCAAGGTACTTATAAAAATCTCCCTTCTAAAGTAATCCTGGATAAGGCTGCAGTAGGGGATTGGCAACAGATCTATCCTTTTCTACAGGAGTCTCACAGACAGCAGTCAGGAATGTTTGACTTGAAAAATGCAAGAAGCTCCAAGTGCTATGCTCATTGCCCAACTCAGCTGGGGTATCACAAAGCCAATGCTTGTTTAGCATTCATCTCCCAAATACTGTGGCATTGGTCAAATGCACTGTGAAATTATTCATTCAGCTTTTCCCAGCATAGGACTTGCCTGCCACCCAGTGCATTCAGTTTAACAGGGCGTGGAGTGTTGGTTTTGTCTTCTGGTTTCTCTAAACACAGGTGACTGGTAGGGGGTGCACAGGGGTGCACGTGCCTCCCTGAAGAGGCTGGTGCCCCCCCTGACAGCCAACATGGATGCTGTCAGTAGGGCTGGTGCCCCGCCCCCCCCACAGGGCTGCCACCAGCAGCAGCTTCTGCGGTTGCTCCCCTAGATTCAGGAGGCACCAGTCACTCATGTCTCTAAAGATGAGAGACTAATCATAGATTCACCTCTAGTGAATCCATTGTCCCCACCACCATGAACGTTGTGTGCCTCCTGTGGCTGGGGGGGCACAGTGAGCTCCCGCAGGCGGCCACAGCAGTGTCAGTGGTGGGGGAGTGGTGGCGGTGACTGGGGAGCTCCTGCATGCAGCTGCGGTGGTGTCAGCGGCAGGGGTGGGCCGAGTGGGGCGCTCCCGCAGGCAGCCGTGGCAGTGGAAGCGGTGGGGAGGGGGTGCCGGGTGGTGAAAAATAGAGGACATAAAGGCATCTAATTTCATATCAATAGAGGACAGAGGACCAGAAAACTGGACTGTCCTCTCTAAAACTGGATGAATGGCCACCCTATTTTAGACACAGGTTTTCAGATCCACAGGGATGCAGACAATGGACAGCCCCTGCTTTGTTATGCCAGACAGTTCTCTGATTTTTGTATAGTTCTGCTGGTGTTGCTATTCCCATGCCAGATGCTCCAGGCCTAATTTTCACAGCAGGGCGGTATAGTAGGTGCTGTGAACTATTGTGTGAGAAGCTTCAGTGCCTCAGCATGGGGACAGGCTCTTCAGAAAAGAACTGGGGGAAAGGATGAGGCTGGTGAGAGGCTGTCTCTGCCCCAACCCATTAGGCATGCTTGCATCCTTTGCTCCATTGGTTAAAGCAGATGAAGATGTGGTAAGGAGGGCATCCATTTTAATAGCTGTTGCTGTGGCTTTTGAGTGGAGAGACACAAGGAGGCACCATGTTCCCACAGTGAGAGTATACAACAAGGGGAGGAGAATGGGGATGAGAAGAAAACTGTCCAAGCAGCATACCAGCCAAGCATGTGCAGTGATGAAGAAGGCTGGTGAGGGGCATGTCCCCCAGCCCCCTATTCCAGTCTTTATCAGGCAGAAGAAATGACAAAACACATTCAAAGCAACCACACGGTCTTCTGACTTCTAGAGAATATTAAGGCTTCTGCACAGAATTGCTATAAACCCTGCCCAGAGGAAAAGCATGGGGAGTGAGGTAAGGAGAGCATCCCCTCCCTCCTGAAGGAGGGGCTGTGTGTGACTTGGGGTGAGGAAGGGCACAGAGGAAGCGCTGGGAGTGGGGACAAAAGGGGCTGCCCCTTCTCCCCCCACAAGTGCAGCATTGCAGGACTTGCTGGTCTGCTTGGGTTTTTTTTGTTGACAATGTAACAGCTCAGAGCAGTGTTGTGGCACTGTAAGGCACCCATTGTTATTAACTGAGCTGCTCAGATGCGCCACCCTATCTTGTAGGAGTAGCACGCTTGTGTTCAGACATAGGGAGCATGAGAAATGCGGGAGTTAGGACACCTGGGTTCTTGTCCCAACTCTATCTTAAGGCAAGAAACTTAATTTTTCTGTCTTCATTTGCCTGGCTTTAGAATAGGGGCGAAACTCTGCCTTGCAGGATTATCTTGACGTGCAATGAATTAACGTCTGTGGTGTGTTCAGAGCTCCTCAGATGGAAGGTGTCAGGGTGCTAACTGTTAGTGCCAGTACCTTTAAGTGAGGCTCTTAAATCTCCATTGTGCTGCCATAACACTGTGGCCAGCTGTCTGCTGGTGCAAATCCACAGCCTCCTATCTCTCATCTTTTAATTTTTAAGCATGAGCCTGGTGAGTAGCTGAGCATTTTTCACTGCTGTTGCTGGATCTGGATAGCTTGGCTGATTCATCATCACTCTGTATTTCAGCATCTGGTTTTGTGAATGCAGCCTGTCAGACAGCTGCCTTTGTTACAAAGTACAGTCACCATCATCAGTATAGGCAACATCCTCTGCTTCAAAAGTGACTTGGGTTTGCTTCAGGTGTTACCCATTTTCATAGGACATAAATCCATCATGCCTCTCTAGTAATTGTTCCCAATTGTTTTAATTGCATTAATAGGCTTCCCTCAGTGATCCATGGTAGCAGCTTTACTCTCTTGCTTCTGTAAGGACAATGACTGTAATATTAGAACCCCCACGGTCTATGCAGGAATGAAAACTCCATTGTGCAAGGCATCACGAGCACACTTGTCAGTAAGTCAGGCTGTGCTTGGAGAGTTGAGGTCAGAAGACACCTACTGGACAGGACAAGACAATTCAGGGAAGGGAAGAGGTGGAGGATGAGGTAGTGGTGAATCAAGTGCGGTGTGTATTACTCCTGTCTTACTACATGCCTGCCATTGGCAATGACTTAATAGCCCTTCTCTTTTTTTCCTTTGCCTTATCATTCTCTTAATTCCTGCTAAATCCTTTACCATAGGTAATAACAACTATCCACTGGCACTTGGCAGCAGTACCCAGCTATCTTTGCAGTTTCAAGCTCCACATTTCATCCCACAACACATTTCTGTAGACCACCAGGGTCAAATAAGGATCTTTTTTTTTTTTTACCCACTTTTAAAAGCAATTTTCCAGCTCACTGCAAACAGGAGTCTCCAGGAGTTTACAGGCAAGATAGGGGATGAGTGAGGGAACACAGATGTGGTGACTTGCCAAGGTTCCCCAGCCTATCAGCAGCAAAGCCAGGAGTTTAGTACAGGTGTGCTGAGTCCAACTGCATGCCCCCATTGCAGGGCTGTGGTGCTTTTTTTTTGTCATAAACTAGCATTTCTCTGTAAAAGTAATTTCTATTGCTAGCCCTGCAACGGACTAACTGCCTATCTTGGACAAGTCTCTTAACTATGCTATACCTCATTAAGCTAGGTACAAATGGAGCTAATGCTTACCTACTCTGCAGGCATGTTGTGAGGCATGTAGTTTATTAATATTTGCTCTGGCACCATGATGTAAAATATTATTAACATAACTATATTCATATTAGAAAACCCACAGACTTCAAAAAATTAATATGGGATTCTGTGATTATTCACCTGGTAAAAGCATTTCATTTCTGATATTTTCCAAACTATTCATCTCAAAGTAATTTCAGCAGTCGTCAAGAAGGTTCAAGTTATCAGTGTTAATTAGAGTTGAAAAAGCAGTGGTTTCCTTAGATTACAGGTGGTCTGGGTTACTGTGTGATGACCATTAGCTTTAGGGTATTCACTCAGTCATTTCTCTTATCTTTATTTCAGATTATTTCAATCATCCGTTCATTGCTCTTATTACATTAAATATATATAACATGCAGAAAATGTGATGATTCAGAAATTAATTCAGTGCTGAGTTCTAGATTTGCAGGATAAGACACAGGTTAACATTTTGTAACAAAGATGCATGCCTGTAATTCAGATCAAGATTTAAAAAAACAAATGCCTTATGATTTTTGGTGTCTCAGTCTTTGGATTATCATCTTGAGACACCTTCAAAGGGACCCTGCTTTTCAGAAAACACTTGAGTTTCTGCCCTCTGTATGAGGAGACTGTTTTACAGAGAGGTTCAAGACAAGCACCTTAAAATGAAGACACAGAATATCACAAGTCACTATGGAAAATCTTGGCTTCCAACCATTTCTTTCAACCTAGCAAACAAATTTGATGCTTGATTGAGAATCAGTCTGGCAGTGTATAGACCTAAGGAGGGTGATGCTGCAAGGGTGGAAAATTATGGGACAACTGTAAATAAAGAGGCTATGAATTTTGACACCATACTTGCACTGGATCCTGCATCTTCAGAGTCATTTATCCATATTCTTTTTGTTGGTTGCCTTGTGTTATGAATAAAAAGATCCCAGTGGAATGAGAGGGAATTGCAGAAAGGCTAAGCTGGGAGTATCTTGTATCCTTTTCTCTCACCTTTTGTCTCTCTTGCCTACTTAGAGCTTAGCATCCCCAGGTTAAAGATGATCTCAGTCAGAGATGTATATGCAGTGCCTAGCAGAGTGGGCACCAGCTGTTTGGTATGTCTGCACATGACTGTAACACAGTCGATAACCATGCAGCACTGATAGGCAATGAGCATCTTTGTGGAATGAAAGGCAGGTCTCAGGCTGACTGGTTAGGAGAAACCTATGGTGGCCTGTCGCAGGAAGCTGAAAAGCCAGTTTATAGTTCATCACAGAGAAGTAAGGTTGGAAGGGACCTCAAGAGATCATGTAGTCCAACCTGGGATCAAGCCAAGTTCCTTATCCCCTTTCCATTGCACTGCAAGACAGGCCAGACAAGTCATGCCATGCCATAACCATAACTCCTCTTCACCATGCAGCTGTGTGACATGCACATTATGCTCACCAATGTCACAAAGGTGCCTTGGCCTCCTCTCTCTAACCAGCCCTGGCACCCCCTGCCAGGCAGATAGCATAGTCACATAACCTGTCATTTCTCTGCAGGGGACAGTTTCAAAACATACTACAGTTGGGGATAGGGAAGAATTACGCACAGTGCTGGCTTCAAGTACCTCCTCCTTCTGCATGTTGTACTTCCTCCTGTTTCTTTCTTCAAGCTTACAATTAGAGGGAAAATATCAAGCTTTACAAACTGGAACTCCCAGGACTTTCAGGAGGAAGGGACAGGGTTTCACGGAGGTTTGTGTTGATTTGGCAGCTCAAGGCTGAGAGTCTGAGAGGCAAGACACTTTCTTGGAAACCTTTAAAAATACGCAAACCCCGAGTCGCATCCTTTCACTAGCTGCCCCTTCCACAGCCCCCTCTTCTTCACTAGCTGAGTCTGCTTTGTGTTGTTGCATTCAAAATGGAGGAAAGAGCTTCAGAGCACAAGTCCCAGCTCCCTATATAAATCATATAAGTCCAGGGGAGAAAGGCCTTAGGGGCTGAGAGCCTGGGTATCAGTAGAGAAGTGCCAGCAGGATCAAGTTTGATTTTTCTGATGGCTCTGCTAGGCTCTCTCTGTGAGCCTGTGCAGGGCCTGTGATCTTTCTGCCACAGAAGATGGTGGCCAAAATTTCACTTCATATATTCCCAGACTGTCTCAACAAGTTGGTGGTAAATCAGCACCCTGCACTAGAGGACACCTGCTGTGGGTTTCCAGTGCCAGTCTCCTCCACATAGTGCCCACTGAGCAGTGATCCAAACAGTGGACTGTGATCAGCTTATGGCTGTGCCAAAAGGAGAAGGGGCTTAATGGCTTAAGAGGTGGGCTGTGAATGGGTCATGTAGCTACAGTAATGGTTGAAACAGGGAAGCAGAGCCAATGTGGGGCGTGGCTTTCAGCTAGTTGCATTGCCATGACTTCATGGAGCAGAAGCACGTTTGAGGCTTTGGAGAGTTTATAATTTTGGCCAAGCAGAGGGTGGGGAATTTGCAAAGAAGAGTGTGGCTCCTATCACAGTCTAGTGGGGTTTTAGGAAAATGGGATTTTGCAAGCATGTAAAATTGTTCCTGAAGATCTTCACCTCAGTCAAAGCCTCTTGCTTCTTGTATCACTCAGATACCCCAGCTGCCTATAAGCCAGCTACCTTGGGTATGCTAACAGCGTAGCTGCAACAGTATAGAGCTCAGTGTGAGCAGTTTTGCAGCCAACACTGAGCTCCATGCTGCTACATGCTGCCATGGGTACTTAAGTATACTTGCGTATAGCTACATGAACTGCAGTCACCTTGACTGTAGACTTTGTAGATGTACCATTAATCTAAGGTGGTCTTCACAATGGCTGCAGCATTCTTTGTGCATATGTTCAAGGCCTTGCTAGAGACAGATGAATAGGTGAACGTGCAGGAGGCATTCCTAGATGGAGGAAAATGGTGTTGGACATCTTCTGACAGTTGGCCACTCTCAGAGTCAGGACATGGGCTTACATGTGTCACTGTTTTGTTCACGTGTGGTAAGTAATGTGTTGCTTGATGTGGTGGTAGACAGACATGGGCATGGCTTATTTCTCATTGCTGGTGGCCATGTCACTTTGGGCTGTTGGGAGATCAAGATAAACCCAAACTGTGGCAGAGTGAAAATGATGGTGATATTGCTTATGCCCCCTCCTTTGTGGGTTTGTAATGAGCAATGCCCCTGTGTATTAGTGGGTTACTTAGCTGTCAGAAGTGCCATCTTTACATGGCACTGGGGTCCTGACCATGTTGTGTCATTAAGGGTATATTTACCCAGTGCAATGACTGCTGGGCAGAGATACCCATTCTGGCTCTAAGTCATGTTAGTACAGCCTGCATGGACCGCAGAGATGCAGGAGCTGTTTTTGCAAGAAAAAGGCTGTGCACCTTGCTGTTGCGGCTGAACCCAAGCTCAGGTGGTCTCATTCTGGATCCCCAAGTTTCTTGGTCACAGAAAACAGTCACCACATTTTAATGAATTGCTTGCATGTTGTGGTGTTGTGGTGCAAGTGAATGTGGCTGGCGTGGCTGAATGCTGGTGATGGGTGAGCCTCTGTTGTGTCCTGTGATACAGCGATGATTTATTAATAAATAGATTTTTTATTCTGTACCTCACCTGATGGGTGAGAAATATACTGTATAAATCATTCACAGATAATATGAGACAAGGCCATTGGGTGCAAATTCATGTAGGAATTGCTCTGTGAATGTGAGTTCAAGAGCACTGTGAACCCTTTGTACAGTGGACATTATGGGCTGACTGTGTAGGGCAGTTCTGCTAAACACAGGGGCCAGCAGAAGAAGGGACAGTGGTGAGGTGGGTGTCTGTACAAAGGTGAGGCCAGGGCAGAGTGCTGCGAAGGAAGTGATTGTTGCAGGACATGCTTGTGTATGAAAATGGAGGCACTGCCATATGGATGTGACAATGGGGTAGAGCATCCTGCTACATTGTGCATGGTAGGATGATCTGTTCCCATGTGTGCAAGCAGTTTATTGCTTCCCAGGCTTGTGTTAGGAATCCTCGTGTGCCTGCAGCACTGAGTATTACAGACAGTCAGCAAAACTGATACCCCACCAGGTTATTCTCTTCCAGAAGGGGCAGCATATCTTAATTTCTTGTGCTCAACAAGAAATCTGTGTTAACCAATGTCGTGGAAACACACACAGAGTACTTTTGGGTCAGGTCAGCAGAAGCTTTTATTCAAAAGAAACTACAGCTGTAGGGGGAGTTCCAAAGTGACATGGATTTCCCAAGCACTTGGAAGGGGTCCCCCCCCAAGAGCAAAATCAGGAGGCTTATATACTTTTTAACAGTCGCTTACAACTCACGTGATCATATAGTGAAATTAGCATGAAAAGCGGCTATAATATTACTTCATTATTTCTTTGCTGTTATCAGGATGGGAATTATGGGGGAGATAGGGTTAGTTCACAAACCTCCTTCTTGCACCTGGAAATCTACTTTGTACATACTTTTTTTTTTTTTTTTTCTACCTTCAAGGCCGCGGTGAGCGAAGCATTTGCAGAAGAGTTACAAAGAACAAACACTTGCCCTTATCTGTTCTACTGTACCGAGCCAGCAATTCTACACAAAGCGGTTATGTCATCTTATAACTAAAATAATCAAAGTTTAAGGCATATATTTTTTCTGATTCCACAGCCCCCCCCTTTGAGACTATTTAGTCTCACTTTAGCCTTAAATTTCCATTCTCATGAGCCCCTCTATTTCATCATGCAGCCTTTCATGTTTTCTTTCAATCTGCTCACACTTTTGTAACACCATTATTCTAGACTCTGCTGTGGGTTTTCTTGCCTTGCTAAAGCTTCCCCTGCTGGCTTTCACGCAGCAGAGGATCAGTTGCATTAAGACATAGAACATTATCAGAACTATCAAGACAAACAATATTCCATACAGGATTTTCTTGCCAAGGGCCCCGAAATCTGGGAGCCAGGAGGTTAGCCAAGACCACATTTCTTCTAGACCCCAGTCAGTATTTTCTGAGGCCACTTGATGTAGGACCCTTAACTGATTTCGGATTTTGCGAATGTCAGTTTCGATTCGCATGTCCTGATTGACATAGACACAACAGGTGGAGTTTACTAAGGCACATACTCCTCCCTGGGATACCAATAGGTAATCTAGGGCTATGCGGTGTTGTATAGTTACTTGTGAGATCTGGGAGATCTCTTTTTGCAGAGCCTGAATTGCATCCGCAGTGGCATTTCCCATAGCTTCCATTGTGGCTGAAATGTTAATTATGGCTAGTTCCAATTCTCTTACTCCAAGCCACGGTATGAAGGTTCTCACAAATCGATGGAACCCTGTGTTTCTGGTAGCTAAGGGGTTAACCGCCCTTTTCATGTGATGGTTGAAATTTTTTACTTGTTCCAGATATATTGCACTATGCATTTCGAAACCAGGGATAACACGTCCAAGAGTGCATGCCCCCACCCAATTCCAGGGCAAGATTTTATGAGCCCTGTTTCCGCAGAGCCAGTAAAGGCCTGGGGCAGAAAGGGTACTCAAATCTCGGCAGTTGTTGTGCCCTATCCGGCACTTTCGATTGATATGCATCGTATAGGACGGTCCACGTTCAGCTGTTATTCTGCTGGACCGAGATATATTACAAGAAGTAAAATTGGAGTGAATGTAAAATTCTGATCTGTTTGCAATGAGAGCAACATGAGGTTCCTTAGAAAAGTTGTAGACCATGAATCCTGTACAATTGAGAGAGGGTACGTTACCCAACAGGATTCCACTGGTGCTACTAGGGCTATAATCTAGAGTAGTTAGGCAATGAGGGTAGTGTCCTACAGGTGTGGCTTTATTATAAGCTCCGGTGTTGTTGGATCTGTAACAGAAAGGCGCCTCTACTCTTGGGGAGATTATCCAGTTAGCAGGGGCGGCCCTCCATTCTTTAGGAGCGGATCGATGGGCAGCTAACGAGTAGTGTCTAACGAAGCCGCCGTTTATTGTTCCCCATTGCTGGAGGGATATTGGTACTCCGATCATTGGGATTCCTTGGTGTAGGTGTGCTGGGCTGTGAGAGCATATCCAGCAGTCACTTTTATTTCCAGCTTGAGCCACCGCATGGGAGATCTGCAAATACAAATTTTTCTCCCACCCCCCTTGGGTGATACTGAGATACCCAAGTGTGATATATAAGGATATCAGTGCCATTTTTAGATACAGGAGGGACAAAGAATCTTAACAACAAACATAACCAGCACCAGTAAGAAAAAGAACACTACCAGCCAAACCCAGGATGGCAGCCAAAGTCTTTCTTCGTCCTCTGGGCTCAAGTTACCTAAAGGACTGATAATGTCGGCTCTTGGTCTTGATCGAGGTGGTGATCTTCCGAATGGGAGCATTCACTTTCTTCGAGGCCGAAGATGATATCTTCGTTCTTCAACTGATGAATCCGGCTGGGCTGAGGTGTTGGGTGCAGGGGAGAGGTTACTAGCACTTGCACCCTGATGCTCCTCACTTGCCTGAGTGAGGTCCTGAGGGTCTTTGTCCTTGGCCTCAGGGAAAGATCCCAACCTTGGTTGGAATACAGCTGCTTCGGGGTCCAATGGAGGTGATACCTTCTTGCAGTGCGAGGCGTGAGTCCACGTTTGGTGACCTTGGCAACGAACAGCAGAATTAGTGGTCAGAAGTACCTGGAAAGGTCCTTTCCATCTGGGTTGAAGTGCGTTTTTCCGTTGATAGACCTTTACGTAGATCCAATCCCCTGGTTCGAGGTTGTGACAGGGAACATCCGGTGGTTGAGGTAAGGCTTCTTGGACCTGTGAATGAACAGACCTGGCATACTTCATTAATGCCTTGCAATAATTTAGTACAGTTTCATCAGTTAATTGTAGGTCTGTTTGGTGAGGGGCAACAGGTGGTGTAGCTGGCATCCTCATGGGTCGTGCCATGAGTATTTCATAAGGGGTTAGGCCATGTTTTCTGTTAACAGTGTTTCTAATGTGCATAAGAGCAATGGGCAGTGCATCAGGCCATTTGAGGCCTGTTTCAGCACAAATCTTCGAAATGCGCGTTTTTAAATCAGAGTTTTTACGTTCTACAGCACCACTTGACTGTGGATGATAACTACAGTGTAGGTGTTGCTGTATGTTGAGTGCTTGGCAGATGTTTTTTACTATCTGTCCTGTGAAATGGGTGCCACGGTCACTATCTATTGTGAGAGGCAATCCAAATCTAGGGATGAATTCTTTGAGCAATTTCTTTGCTACAGTGATGGAATCAGCACGTACGCATGGGTAGGCTTCCACCCATCCAGAGAACACATCAATAATAACAAGAATGTATTCATAAGAACAGCACTTAGGTAGCTGCACAAAATCAATTTGCAGATTTACAAACGGTCCCCATGGAGGGGGATGGGCTGCGGGTGTCGTTTTTACCCGTTGCCCAATGTTGTGAGCTAAGCAGATGGGACAGGAGCTACAGTACTGTTGTGCCATGGAAGGAAAATTTGGGGCAAACCAATTTCTTTGTACTGTAGCAATCATTCCTCCTTTGCTCGTATGGGCCACAGAGTGGGTTAAACGAGCAAGATGTGGCAAAAGCTCTCTAGGCGCCACCAGGCGGCCGTCCGGGGAGCGCCAGAGAGAGTCGGGGTGCAGTGAACATCCTGCACGCAGCCAGTCATTTATTTCCTTTTTTGGGGCCTGATTTTGAAGAAGGGCCAGACTTGAAAGGCTAGCCAAAGGAGACTGGTCTGCTGAAAAACAAACAAAAACAGAGTTAGGAGCCTGTGGGCCAGAAAGGGCCGCATTTCTGGCAGAACGGTCTGCCAGATCATTTCCTCGTGTGACATCATCAAACGGTTTCTCATGAGCTTTACATTTAACAATAGCAATAGCAAGAGGCAATTGAACAGCTTCTAAGAGCGCTTTTACATAACAACCATGACTGATTTGGGTCCCTGATGAAGTGAGGAACCCTCTTTGTTTCCAGATTTGTCCAAAATCATGAACAACACCAAAAGCATACTTAGAGTCAGTATAAATGGTTGTGGTTTGATTTTTTGCAAGAATGCAAGCACGTGTTAAAGCAATGAGTTCAGCAACTTGAGCAGAACGAGCTTGGGGTAAAGAATAGGCTTCCAAAACAGCATACTGAGTGCATACTGCATATCCCGCAACTAATTTGCCTGCATCATTTCTAAGACAGGAACCATCAACAAACAAAACAAGGTCAGAGTTCGGGATAGGAATGTCCTTGAGGTCAGTTCGAGGGGTTAACAATTGAGTTGTGATAGACAGGCAATCATGAGGCTCACCATCAGAGGCAATAGGCAGAAGTGACGCAGGATTCAGAATTGAACAGCGATTTAAGGTTACATTTGCAGCTGACAGTAGAAGTTTCTCATATTTAGTAAGACGGGAATTGGAAATGTGCTGAGTTTTGCCCTTGAGCAGAAGGGCCATCACAGCATGTGGAACTGCAACGGTTAAAGAGTGTCCCAAAACTAGAGAATCTGCCTTTTCAACCAACAAGGCAGCAGCTGCAACTGAACGGAGGCAAGGAGGAAGTCCCGCAGCTACGGGATCAAGGGCAGAGCTGTAATATGCAATTGGGCGATGCTTTTCACCATGCAGCTGAGTGAGTACTCCTAAAGCGATTCCTTCCCGTTCATGACAAAACAAGGTAAAGGGTTTCTTATAATTAGGAAGTCCAAGAGCAGGAGCAAGAGTGAGGGCTTGCTTAAGGACCACAAATGCTTGTTCGGCTTCAGGAGTCCAAGGGAGGGGTTCCGGGGTGGTATCATGAGTGAATGCTTGCAAGGGTTTTGCGAAAGCAGCATAACCCAGGATCCACTGTCTACAATAACCCGTTGCACCTAAGAATCCCCTCATCTGTTTTCTAGTCATAGGTTTGGGAATGTTGAGGATAGCTTCAACTCTACTAGGGGAAAGGTGTCGTTCTCCTGCTGAGATATCATGCCCTAAATAATGTACCTTAGACTTGCAGAGCTGCAATTTAGATTTTGAGGCCTTGTGGCCTTTCTGAGCTAAAGCTGTGAGGAGTGTCAAAGTATCTTGCTCACAGGCCTCTAAAGTGGGCGAGGCTAACAATAGATCATCAACGTACTGAACAAGGGTGGACCCCCCTTTGAACGTGATAGGATCCAAATCTTTTTTTAGGATCTGGGAAAACAGGGTTGGGGACTCTGTATATCCCTGAGGGAGTCTTGTCCAGGTATATTGAAATCCCTGATAAGTAAATGCAAACAGATACTGGCTATCCTTATGAACGGGGATAGAGAAAAAAGCAGAACAAAGATCCACTACTGTGAAATATGTAGCATCTGAAGGGATACAGGAAAGAATAGTGGCAGGGTTAGGGACCACGGGGAAAGCGGGTAACACAGCGGCATTTACAGCTCGAAGATCTTGCACAAAGCGATACGTATCTTTACCAGGTTTTTTGACAGGTAGGATAGGTGTGTTGCAAGGGGAGCGTATTGGGACAATAATCCCTTGCTCAAGGAGTGAGGAAATGACAGGCTTGATCCCTTCCTCAGCTTCCTTTGAGATGGGGTACTGCGGGACACGAGGAAGTGGCTTGGCAGGGTTCAGGATGATACGCACTGGTTCAGCACTCAGCATGTGCCCCACTTCATTCGCATGGGTGGACCACAGCTGTGGAGGTACTCGTGCCAACAGTTCCTCTTGCAAGAAGGAAGTGTCAGAATCAGAGTACTCCTGGGTTAGCAAAGCCACAAGCTCGGTTTCCCTATGTTCCGGTACCTCAAGGTAAACACCATCTGGGCTACAATAAATCACGCATCCCAGTTTACACAGCAAGTCCTTACCAAGAAGGTTGACAGGTGCACAGGGGCTAAGAAGAAAGGCATGATTTTCAGACAAAGGGCCAATAGAGATGGAGACAGGTTCAGAGACGGGATGTGGGATAGGTTGTCCGCCTATACCGACAGCATTTACAGTTTCAGGAGAATAAGGTAGAAAAGGAAACTCAGCAGCCTTTAGTGTGGAGCGGGACGCTCCGGTGTCGACCAGACAGGAGACAGGTTTACCAGAAATAAGGCATTCAACAAACGGACCAGATTGGTCAGTAGCAAGCAAAGGAGCAATGATGTCACTGTCCCTCAGGCTGTCCTATTCAACACTGGGAAAATTGACAGGAAGTGGAGGTGGGGGCTGGGGTCTGGGTCCTTGGCCGGGGCGGTTGGGGCATTCTGATTTCCAATGTCCTTCTTGCTTGCAATAATGACATTGGTTCCCATAGCCTGGGTTTTGTGGGCTCAAGGATCTATCTCTTCCCCTGAATCTACCCGGGCCTCCCCTTCCCCGTCCTCGTCCCCTTCCTCTACCTGGACCCTGCAACTGAGAAATCTGTAAGGCCATTAACTTAAACTCGGCACTGTCTTTAGACCGTTCCAATTTGTTATGAAAATGGTTAGCCGCAGCAAGGACTTCGGTCAAATCTTTAGTTTCCCAGCCAATAATTACTGTTTGAATTTTCTCAGCAATTTTAGGGTTAAGTCCCTGGACGAATGCTGCCACTATTGCTTGTTTAGCATTTCCGACTGGGTTATCCATTCCTGAGTATCGTTCAAATGCCTGTTTGAGGCGTTCTAAATAGTCACTGGGGTGTTCATTTTTGTTTTGTTTACAGGTATTTATTTTGGTCCAGTCTGCCTTTTTTGGGCAAATTGTGAGAACTGCCTGAACCAAAGCATTTCTCTTGTCAATAAAGTCTTGGCCAATCCCTGGGTTTTGATCTGGCCAAGTACAGGCAGCGTACAGACGTAGCATAGTCTCCTTGGGCAAAATGGATCGCATGAGCTGATTAATGTCAGCCCATGTTGGATTATAACAATTTATAACAGTCTGCAATTCTTCCTGAAATTTTTCTGGGTCTTCCCTGATTTTTGGGAACTTTTGAGTTAAATTGTAGAGATCACCTGGAGTCCAGGGTGCATGCACAGTTACTATATTTTGTCCATCGTTGCCAATGCCTGGCATTTGTCTTAGGGGGTAAACTTGTGCAGTTCGGGATCTCAGATTGATGGGAGATCTTTCCATGCCTATTCCCATTCTTCTAAATACACCTGTGGTGGGTTGTGACCCAGGAGTAAATTGCCACACTGGTGATGATTGAGTGGCAGATATGGTGGATGAGTCCGGACTATTAAGCTCCGTGGATGGATTTACTGAAGGAGCTTCAGCTAATGGGTCACTAGCCTGGGCTGCAGCCTGATGTTGAACCGGTTGTTGCTGATGTGGGAGTCCCAGGAGAGCCGGGTTCGAACAAAGGTCAAGGATATCCTCTGCTGGCTCCGGTGGTGGGGGCGCCCCGGGCAATGCTGGATACATTGGAGCGGTGGCCAGCGTGTAATTTGGGGGAGCAGCCAATTTCTCCCGAACAGCTTTTAACTGCTGTTTTAATTTTTCTTGAGAGTCTTTTAGGCTCCTAGTTTGAGATTCTGTCCGCCTTTTGGACATTTCATCATACCAATAAAAGAACGCGTCCCACTGGTTTTGTGGTGTTTTGGATCCACGGGACTCTAACGCCCCTCTCAAGTGCACTATTTTATCCTGATCAAATGTTCCTTCCTGTGGAAAATGTTTCACAGGATCATCCCTAGTATACCAGTTCCACTTATCCAGGTACTTGCAAGTCTCGGGAGAATAGTGTGTGTACATAAAGTACGCCGGAGTCCCCTTAGGGGGGACAGGAATCTGTTTAGACTGACTTGTTCCCATTTTCAGTCACACAGGGAGACGTAGGAGAGGCTTATTTAGGATGTCCGGGCCGCTCAGTGCCTTGCCTCGCAGTTTTTCACTGCCCAGACAAAAGGCTTCTGACCCGACACCGGCTCATAAAATGGAAATGGGGAGGGAAACACTAGAGGGATCCTTTCACTCCTGCTTTCGGCAGAAGCTACTGGGACGAGGGGTTTGGAAAAGACAAAATCACTCAGACGCCCTGTCCACTGGGTCACGAGGTTCCAGTTGGGTCCCCTTGCTTTCAAAACTGCCCTGTCAGGCAGAATTGGGGCGGCTGAACCCAACCGTAGTCTCAGTCCTGGTCAGTGGCTCATATTTCTAAATACACACACACATTCATTCAATAAGCCCTGTCCACTGGGTCACGAGGTTCCAGTTGGGCCCCCTTGCTTTCAAAACTGCCCTGTCAGGCAGAATTGGGGCGGCTGAGCCCAACCGTAGTCTCAGTCCTGGTCAGTGGCTCATATTTCTAAATACACACACACATGCACATTTATTCAGTCAGCCAGACCTCCTACCCCACACCGCCTTAGTTAATTAACTACAAGCCCGATGTGCTGTTGGATGAAGGTGCCTCAAACAGTTTCTCCCTAAAACGTACGTTACCAGACACAAAATGGGATCCTTTACCAGACAGAAAATTTTAGCCGGCAGTAAGGTTCAGACTGACCTGTTTTAACAAGGTTCAGATCCAGTTACCACGGCCAAGTTGGGAGCCTACAGGCAGTCCTCCTCCGAAACCCCAATAGAGATTTTGAATTAGGTCTCTTACCTCTCAAGTTTGGCGCCTCAGGGTTCGGGGGGGGGTAGCCTGCGGTCCTCCTTCCTCAGCCTGTGTTCTGGATCCGAGTCACGGCACCAGGAATTGTCGTGGAAACACACACAGAGTACTTTTGGGTCAGGTCAGCAGAAGCTTTTATTCAAAAGAAACTACAGCTGTAGGGGGAGTTCCAAAGTGACATGGATTTCCCAAGCACTTGGAAGGGGTCCCCCCCCAAGAGCAAAATCAGGAGGCTTATATACTTTTTAACAGTCGCTTACAACTCACGTGATCATATAGTGAAATTAGCATGAAAAGCGGCTATAATATTACTTCATTATTTCTTTGCTGTTATCAGGATGGGAATTATGGGGGAGATAGGGTTAGTTCACAAACCTCCTTCTTGCACCTGGAAATCTACTTTGTACATACTTTTTTTTTTTTTTTTTCTACCTTCAAGGCCGCGGTGAGCGAAGCATTTGCAGAAGAGTTACAAAGAACAAACACTTGCCCTTATCTGTTCTACTGTACCGAGCCAGCAATTCTACACAAAGCGGTTATGTCATCTTATAACTAAAATAATCAAAGTTTAAGGCATATATTTTTTCTGATTCCACACCAACATGATACTGGGTCATACCCCCAATGCATTCTGAAGTGTTTCACACAGCTTGAGGTCAGCCTGGATAGAAAATCATTTTGCCCGGTCCTGAAATGTAGCCACCCCTGAGGTGGAATCTGGCAGCTGTTCAGCGGCACACAACCATACTTCAGCACAGCCAGTGAACAGTGAAATATCCAACCGCAACGTCAAGGAGAGTTTAGGGAAGCAGAATGCATTTGCTCAACATAGGGTTTGTGCAAGACACCAGAGCTAGCACTTTCACCCTGGTGGGACTACTGTTGAATGTGCATTTCTAGTAGTTACCCTTTGCTGAAGCCACTGAATACACTCTAGGTCATGAACGCTTTACTTCCCATTGTTATTTCACCTGTCTGGGGTCTTGTGAACCCAGCATTCATTCCTGCCTGTGGCAGGGGGTCAGGCTAGATGATCTGTTCAGGTCTCTCCTGACCCTACCTACTATGAAACTGTTATTGTTAAGTATAGCTGGGGCTTTCTTGTTAAGCAAGAGAGTGAAAGCAGAGTAAGCACTCTCCAAGCCGTGGCTCTTACAAATGGGGCATTGTCCTGTTTCAACAAGGAGCTCTAGTGTCACCCCAAAGCATTGTCAGCACAAGCTGGCTTGTCATTCATAGCGGGCAGGGCTGGAGCAGGAGCAGGTTGAGTCATCCTGGTACTTCTCTCTGATGCTGGAGGGGCAGAGCCTCTGAATGCCAAGGAACTGCCAGCCACTGCAAGTAAAGCCATTTGGCAAGCACCACACCTGCAGTTTGTGCCTGTGCCGGGCTGATGTAAAGGCTGTGAATTGCTGAGCTGAGTGGAGGCGGGGGGTGGAATCTATTCAAGTTGCTTCTCCTACATTTTGTGTGATAGTCCAGAGCCCATGTGGCGGGCTTAGCTTATAGATCCTAGCCAGATAAATAAGAATCCCTTTAGTTTTATCTTATTTCCTCCTAACTAGAAGCTCACTATACTTTCCGTCTGCACTGTGTGTGCATTAACCAGGGAGTTAAGTGTCCCCCTCAATCCACCAGCTGCTTGCATCTCTTCCCAGGGGATCACATAAATGGCCATGCAATCTGCCTTGCAGAAATACCAGCCAGTGTTTTGTTTGCTTCAAATCTCTTTAACGGTGTTACGTAAAGAGGGTTTTAATGAAGCATTTGAGATGCTCAGTGTGCTCATCCCAGGCGTATGAGGCCAGACTCTACTGAAAAGATGTTCCACTTAGGTGTTGCGATACCTAAGATGTAGGTGCCTTGTTTTAATTAACAAGGTTAGGCATTTACTAGCAGCTCATCAGAGAGGCACCAATTGCTCACCAGCAGGAAGCCTAGGTGCAGGTGGGTCTGCATTTTAGCTTCTCCTGCCTCAGGACTTCAAGTGAAGTCCATTATGTCAGGTCCCAGGCTGCTCAGCGGGTCTGAATCAGAATGCTCTAATGGACAATTTCTTTTCGTCTTGCAGAGGCTTCTCAGGGGCCTTTGATGGTGTTGTAGGCACCTCTTTGAGAGACAGTTTGAATGATCATAGAGGTCAAGCAGGAGTTAGGTGCTGTAGTACACCTAGGTACACCATGTAGGTCACTTCTGTGTGTGAGCAGAAACGTCAGGTAGATGCCCCAGGAACCTTGCAGTCCAAAACTGAGCTCTCTGATGAATTCAGGCATCTTATGAACTTTGTGGCTGCTGGTATGGGGCTAGTTTGAATTGGTCTTTGGACTTAGGTACCTAAACTCCACCTTCCCCAAGAGTGCTATAGCTCCAAGTCATTCCAGCAGTAGTGGGTCCCAGGATCCTAGCCTTGTGCCACTGCCTGTTACAGGCTTCAGTTTGGGTGTTATTTTCCCAAACAGTAGGGATATTAATGGTGACACGGTGGCTGTTGGACCCGGCTTGCCATTGATGTCTTGGCTCGTGATGCCAAGCCCAGATTTCAAGGGCATGGACATGTGTCTAGTTTAAATGCTGTCTTAGTCATGCCAAGATGGCATTTGAAAATGTAGTGCCTCCAGAAGAGTGAAGGGTGGGTGAGAGGCCTCTTAAGGTGGAATGACCATGAACTGAGGCACTCTGGGCTGCATGCTTCATAATATCACTGAGCAGAATGGGGGCACGAGGGCTGGACCCAGTGATTTCATGAGGTCTCTTCCAGCCCTAAACTTCTGTGAATCTGTGACAGCAGTGAGGGCTCCTGACAGCCTTGCGACTAAGATGCTGGGCTGGGTCTCAGTAGGGGAGGCTTCCACTCATGGTGCTGCCGTGGGCTCGGCCTGTCCTTTCAATGAAAGCTTTCTGGCTACCCCATGTATTTTACTTTTTTTCTTCACCTTAAACTGCAAGGCGTAGATCCAGCTCTCCCTTTGGCTGGGAAGTGGCACTAACACAGCTAACCTGAGCCACATAGGCAGATTTTTAGACCTTACTCCCCACAACACAGATCACTAGATTTTTCTGAACAGTTTTCAAAGGCCCTTATGCATTGGTGCTATCCACCCAGGAAGGTGTGCAAACTCTCTGCATGTCTCTGAAATGTTAAGTACAAAGAAGCCTTGGCCAGAAACTGTTTAGTGATGTTGGCAACAGTGGCAGGATGTGGCCTCTTATCTTTTAGCCCAGAGCCCTAGTGGTGAAGTCACCTGCCAAGGGATTCATAGATGTTAGGGTGTTAGATGTTAGGGTCAGAAGGGACCTCAATAGATCATCGAGTCCAACCCCCTGCATAGACAGGAAAGAGTGCTGGGTTTAGATGATCTCAGCTATGTGCCTATCTAACCTCCTCTTGAAGACCCCCAGGGTAGGGGAGAGCACCACCTCCCTTGGGAGCCCGTTCCAGACCTTGGCTACTCTAACTGTGAAGAAGTTCTTCCTAATGTCCAGTCTAAATCTGCTCTCTGCTAGGTTATGGCCATTATTTCTTGTAACCCCTGGGGGTGTCTTGGTGAATAAATCCTCACCAATTCCCTTCTGTGCCCCCGTGATGAACTTATAGGCAGCCACAAGGTTGCCTCTCAACCTTGTCTTGCGGAGGCTGAAGAGGTCCAGGTGACCCAGTCTCTCCTCATAGGGCTTGGCCTGCAAGCCCTTAACCATATGAGTAGCCCTTCTCTGGACCCTCTCCAGGTTATCCACATCCCTCTTGAAGTGCGGTGCCCAAAATTGCACACAGTATTCCAACTGCAGTCTGACCAGCGCCTGATAGAGGGGAAGTATCACCTCCTTGGATCTGTTCATCATGCATCTGCTGATGCACGATGAAGTGCTATTAGCTTTTCTGATGACTTCGTCACACTGACGACTCATGTTCATCTTGGAGTCCACTAGGACTCCAAGATCCCTTTCCGCTTCCGTGCCTCCAAGCAGGTCATTTCCTAGGCAGTAGGTATGCTGGACATTTTTCCTCCCTAGGTGCAGCACTTTGCATTTCTCCTTGTTGAACTGCATTCTGTTGTTTTCCGCCCATATGTCCAACCTGTCCAGGTCTGCTTGCAGCTGTTCCCTGCCCTCCGGTGTGTCCACTTCTCCCCACAGTTTTGTGTCATCCGCAAACTTGGGCAGAATACACTTCACACCCTCGTCCAAGTCGCTGATGAAGACATTAAAGAGTATCGGTCCAAGGACCGAGCCCTGCGGGACCCCACTGCCCACACCCTTCCAGGTCGATACTGACCCATCCACCACGACTCTCTGGGTGCGACCCTCTAGCCAATTCGCCACCCACCGGACTGTGCAGTCATCCAAGTCACAGCTTCTTAACTTGTTCACCAGTATGGGGTGGGATACCATATCGAAGGCCTTCCTGAAGTCTAAGCAAACGACGTCAACCCCTACTCCTGCGTCCAGGTGTTTTGTAACCTGGTCATAAAAAGAGACTAGATTAGTCAGGCATGATCTACCTGCTACGAACCCATGCTGGTTTCCCCTCAGCATAATTTGTCCTGCCGGGCTCTCGCAAATGTGAGCCTTGATAATTTTTTCAAAGACTTTGCCTAGGATGTAGGTGAGACTGACTGGCCTATAGTTGCCCAGGTCCTCCTTCCTCCCCTTCTTGAAAATGGGGACCACATTGGTCCTTTTCCAGTCCTCTGGGACCTGGCCCGTGCACTACGAGTGTTCAAATATTCCTGCCAATGGCTGTGCAATGACGTCAGCCAGTGCCTTCAGCACCCTCGGATGGGGTGGAAGACTCAGGTTCTGGGGTCCAGAGGGGATCAGAGTCTGCATCTCCCACTTAGCAAAGTCTTCTAGTCAGCAGGTCATAGGTTAGACATGGTCAAAAGCACCCTTCACCCCTACATTTGAAGCTGGCTCACTTGTACAGGCAAGAAGGGAAAGTGTATGAGGCCAGAAGGAGAGCATTGTGGAGGGACTGTTAACACTTCAGTGAAATGGGCATTGTCTTGGTAAGGAAAGGGTCTTGGGTTCTGGCCTCTGCCCCTAAATGGACAGGAGCTGCCCTGGTGCTGTCTAACCATTGTATCCAATAACTCCTAAATGCAACAGCACCCCTAGGGGCAGAACCAAATCCCTTTTCGGGTAGGGGTGGCAAACCTCCGGCCCATGGACCTAATCTGGCATGCAGAGCCATGGCATCCAATCTGTGGGACTCCCCATGGGTTGGGAAATTTGATGGAAGAGAGTGGCTGCAATTAATAGCACCATTCTCCACACTGCTGAATTCCCAAGTCCTGTGTGGCATGTTGGAGCTGGACCATGCCCTCTCCCCCTGCACGGCCAGATCAGAATCAGGCCGCACCCCCTCCCTTTGCATGGCTGAATCAGGGTCAGTTTTCCTCCCATCTTCGTCTGCACGGCTAGATGGAGCTCTGCTGCATCCCCGGGTGCTAGATTGAGACCCCCAGCTGGATCTAGCTCACAGATGGCCTGAGCACTGCCCATTTGGCCCACTGGGTAAAAATGTTGAGCACCACTGGTCTAGGACATTACCCATCTTATGGAGCCACACTGCTCCATAGGAGTGTGGGGTGCTCTGGATAATCCCTGCTTGTAGTCTGGTGGCTGGAGCACTTTGCTGGAAAGGAGAAGATACAGGTTCAGCTCCCCTAAGGTGGGAGGGGTGCCTAGAACCTGGGCATCCCACTCCCTGGGTACATGCTCAAAGCAATAGGATATTGGAATAAAGGGTGGGAGACTCAAAAGGGGGAGCGATCGCGCCACTGCACCCCCTCTGGATCCATCCCTGCTCTTGGACAGTTCTGCAGTTATAGCAACACATCTTTAGGGGAAATCCAAAATCAGGCATTTCTCAGGATTGATTAATGGCAGGACTGATTATCTGCTTGTGAACTGGCCTATCTATATTATACACAACCCAAGTGAGACCAGAGACCTATTGTGCAAGGAATGTCCCCCTTCTCCTTGTTATGTTGATGAAATTGCTCACCTTCCCAGGGGAATAGGATCTTACATGGCTAATCTAGCTGTGTAAATGTGACTTCCTATCTAAAGGTGGCATTGGATTTGAGTCTAGCCACTTTGGGGCTGGGGGCTGTTTCTCGTTCTGTAAGGGTACAGCACCTAGCACAGTCGGCTTGCAGCCTTGGCTGCAGCCTTGGTTCTACCACAGTAGGACTACCAGTGCTGTTAGTATGGCACAGACAGGTTTTGTTGCTGCTCCAGAGTGGCCATCTGCTGTTACCTCTGCATCTCTTGTAGCAACACAAGTGAACTAAATCCCTGTAATCTCAACCCTGAATGAAGCCCGTATGGGTTACATCCAGCCATTTATACCAGTATCCTGGACAGGACTGACCTGTTACTGCTGTTGATAACCACAGTGGTGTAAGGCACACTGGGGATGGTCTCTTGCTCTGTGTAGGTAGAGCACCTAGTGCAATAGGTTTCTGACCTTGGCTATGGCCTTGGTACCACCACAGTAAAACTGCTGCTAGTGTGAGGCAGGCGATACTATAAGGGAAGCTCTGTGCTATATGTAGGCTCACACTGACACACGGGGAAAGGAAGAGGACACAGAATGAAATCTCCAGGTTTATATCACGTCCCCATTGTTCATTCTCCTTTTTAAAACCAGTCAGATCTGGTGTCAGGTGCTTATCGCTGCATATGATTGCTTAGCAGGGTTTTCCCACCATTTGATATACTCCAACAAGTGCTATTAAAGGGCATAATTATTTAATAGGTTAGAAAAAGTGCTTGTGTGTGGTGCAAACAGGGCAGTAGTATAACTTGGGGTGGGGAGAGGAAACCTTTGGTGGGGGGACAATGCTGAAGCTTCCTTGTTATGCCTCTGAAACAGAGGCAAGAAGATACAGTCAAGGGAAATTGTGGTCTGTGTTTTCTGGCTTTTCACCACACCAAATGGAAGATCTGGGCCTTTGCGATACTCCTAGAAACCAGTTCTGAGCATGGGCACAGGGCATTAGCTTGAGAGGAGAGGAACTGGAAATTGTTGTCATAGCTCATGGGCAGGCTGCAGAGGAGAGAGGGGACTTGAGCATATAAGAAGCTCATCTACAGTCAGGGAGCAAAGCTGTGAACATCTCCATTATTTCTGGCTTATTGTCTCAATGTTGCAACCTACTGATATCATCTTTTGTAAGGCTCCATATCACCTATTCTGCTTCCCCTGTCTTGGGCATGTCTTCCACTTTTCTCCTTCATTGCACTTCTGGCCCAAAAAGGCAAACACCAGCATTTCCTACTGCCCATCAGGGACAATATGGACCCAAGAATAAGTTCCTTCCTGATCTTTGTGTTTCAAATTTATCAGGTTTCTGCAGGTCTTTCACTTGTACCAACACCTGCAGTGCCTGACCTGTGTGCTGTGCTTGGCATGGTATTATCACCAGGCTGCCTTTCATGGGCAAAACCCAAAACTAATGGCTGAGACTTCCCCTGCTTTGTGCAGCAGGGCAGCTTCAGCCCAGACACCACTTAACATCCACATCAGTGGGTGGAGCCCTCGGCATGAGGGTAAGTATCAGCCTGAGCCCCTCTCCCATGAGCCGCTGTTCATCTGCTCAGACCTGCAGTGCTTGCTTTTTTATCTTTATTTGCCATGAGCTAAGCCAGCCAGAGTTCTCTGTGACTTCCAAGGGGGTGGTTGTAACTTAGAGTTTCTATGACATCGCCAGGCATTCCTGTAGATACTAGGGGTGTACGAAATGGATCCTATTCAATTTGGATTCGGCCCGAACTGGGGACAGCGATTCGATTTGTTGATTCGGATCACTGTCCCCAATTCAATTTGGCTGAATCCGAATCTGAGGATTCAATGCTGATTCAGAGAATCAGTGATTCGGACACAGACACAGCTTTAAATGTTTTTTTCTACATACCTCGTGGTACCAGGCAAGGCTTGTGAATGCTGCAATGGTGGGGCGGATGGAGCGTCCCACAGGAGTGCAAGGGTGGGGAGCCTCCACATGCTTGGCAACGAACCTGGAACTGGACCGGAAGTACTTTCGAATCGGAGGGTTCCGATTCAATGTGGAGAGATTAAAGGGTTCTCTGGTTTGATTCAGATTCAGAGATTCAGCCACTGAATTGGTTGAATCTTCACACTGCCCTAGTAGGTACCATTTGCCTAATAAACCATCAGGCTGCCAAGAAACCAGACTACTTCCTATTTGGACTGTTCAGGGTTATGATGACCCATGGAGTCATGTGTGCTTGGAGGGCAACATATTGTCATCGACAGGTTCTGTTTTGAAATGGTTGCTACCTGTGGTCCGAGAGCACAAGTCAGAAGAGTGAGGTGAAACATGCTATGTGTGGTCTGACACAGCTCAGATGTGACATGCTATGGTTATTTCCTATATGGCCCAGGTCAGTGTGTGTGTGTGTGTGGGGGGGGGGGCAACCTTCTAGACAGACATAATTAGCCCTGCACCCTCCCCACATGTCACTCCAGTCCCCTTCTCTTGCCTAAACTGCTGCTCTGCTTTCTGCTCCCTGCCTGATGTGCTGTCCTGTTTTTCTGCTTCTTGCTCAGTCTGCCACCATGCTGCCTGTCCCCTACCTGATTGCAGGTAGGCTGCCCCTGGCCTAGATCACCTAGACTAATACCAGAGTGATGCAGAGACTGCAACTCTGAAAGGAAAAGGGCTGTGGAGGTGCAGTTAGCTAAAATCGAGGGTGTGTCCAGAACGGGTGCAGTGACAACCCCTTTTCATTTGATGCTGTCAGGGGAGCAGCAGCCAAGGACTTCTGATGTCTTTGAATTGGGTAAGAATTCACCCCTTCCCTTCTCCTCCATAGTCAGAGCCACTTTCCCTCCCCTTCCCTCCTCCCACTGCCCACCACTGCCACTGTCTCTGGCTTCCCAGAGCCAGGGGCAGAGGGAGGCTCCACAACTGCTCCTGCTCTGCTTTAGCTGGGCTTTGTGAGGAGCTGGGCTCAGCCCCGACAGTGACAGCAGCAGGCGGGTTCCTCCTCCCTGCCTGATCCTCTCGCTCCCCCCACCCCCAGTGTTGCCCACCAGATCAGACACTGCAGCCAACTTTGTAGCAATGCTTGCTTCTCCTGCCCCTTCCCCTGCCCCACTTTTCAACAACTTGGATCTGTAATTTGTGGCTTGCTTTTGCCATTATGGGAATCAGCTTTGTAGGGCCTTCTTCCTGCCTGCAGTTGCTTACCTTTGTGGGTGTAAAATCCTATCCAGGCAGCAAGGTGTAAGCGACTAAGCAACCTGGGGAGAAGCCAGTCTGCAGTGTCAGGCACAAAGGGGCAGAATGTCCTTTACAGAGGCTGCTTTTGCCATTGCAAGCATCAAGGGAAGCTGTTTGGTGCAGAGTCAGTTTTCTAACTCTGAATTTTGGTGGCAGGAGAGAGGAGTGTTTTAGCACCTTAATACGGCTAATCCCTGTACAGCTTCATAGTGAAGAGAAGAGGCACTCGGGGACAGGGCAGAGTTTTATGGCCTAGGAGCACATTACAGGTTGGGCGTAGATGGGAAGATGATGGCTACGTCAGTGTACATGCACCCCACATGGTTTGGCTCCCTGCTATCTACAAGATGAGTGACTCTGGTGATCTGACCAGTCACAAACATTCGATCCAGCTCAGTGGACTCAGGGAAGGCTGTCTGCTGGGGGTAGGCAACCTAAATGGAGTCCTTTACACAATTGCATTGCATCTCTGTGGACTTTGGTGGGGGGGGTTGCATTGCTGTCCATGGTATCCTGCTCTCAGCCAGCAATCAGAGACCTGCTGCTGCTGCTGCTACCCCTTCTGACTACCTCTGGCTGAATTCCTAGGAGCCAGCAGGGTCTTAAACTCTGTCTTGGACCAGCTGTAATGTCTCAGCTTTTCCATAGTGGAGGAGCAATAAATCTGGTTTCTATGTAGCTCATGGTGTTCAGACACTGGAACAACGAGGTGAGTGCTATATCCAGCAAAAAATGTGCTATAAATTTTAAGTAGGTCTTTGTCTTTTGAATAATGCAGCCCAGAAAACCCCTGGATCATCTGATGCCCCATGGTATGGGATACTTAGGAGTGGCATCCAGCAAGCTGGGTTTGGTCCAGAGCCCACAAGCTCAATAGAAAGGCTGAGCTTGACTTCAAAATGGGTGTGAGAACCTACGAGGCAGGACTCCCCTGTTGTGCAGGGGAGTGCTTGCTGGGGCAGCTCACTGCACACTGCAAGGCTATAAGAGGAGGGAGAGCTGACTGCACAGATGTGGTGGCATGGTGACAAGTGCCTATGCACAGCAGCATACCCTAGTGCTTCACCAATGGTAGAGGCATAGCTGTGTGCCAGACTAGCAACTGGCTGGGGGTGGGGGCTGAATCACCAGCTAGTACCTGCTAATTGACAGGTGACTGTGTGTCACCCACCCTGTGGCACAGCAAGCTGGTGCTGTGTAGCTGGGTCTAGAGGCAGAGCAGGTGGGGATTGAGAGGAGACAGCCATTTCAGTGACAGTTGTGTCTGTGGAGCATCCTGCAGCCATTCACTGGGTCACTGACCATTCTGCATTGCAGTGCGCCGTGGCTCAGGGGTCTAATTCACTTGCTTTTTCTCCACTGCAGAGCTGAGTTCAAAGTGTTCCTGTTGTCAGAAGCTAAAAGACGTCTGGCATTTCATCCTCTTAGACATTTGCTGACAGCCCACAAGTCTGACACAGGTCAGCCCAGCTGGCAGCCTCCAATGCAGGGAAGTGTTCGTGGCTGGGAATGAGCCGGAAAGGGGAAGGGAGGGGCTGCAGGTCTGGAACAACCTGCACTAGCAGGGCTGGGGGGAGGCCGAGGGCTGGCACTGCAATTGTTGCTGCTGGGCAGAGTTTAAATGCCTTGGCAGAGCTATGTGGGGAGATGGGCTTATTTCCCACCCACACAAAGGCTTGCTCTGGTCCCTTCCACCTGCTTGTCAGCTTCCTGAGCATCTCTCCCCTTCTTTCTTATACAACACTGTCTTGCTCTCACTAGCCACCTCAGGAAACAGAAATAAGCCAAATGCCTCACTCTAGCTATGAGGAAGTTACCCCAGACACTTTATAAGCCAACAATTAGACCACAGCCCCAACTAAATGCTATGGTCCATGGACAGGGACAGTAAGTGCCTCACAATACGGGGTTACTGAAAAGGATTTCTCTGGGGGTTGCAGTGAGTTTATTTCAGTGAAGCTATAACTGGACACTTTGCCTGAGACCAAGGGTTTGCTTTATTTATTTATAAGCCTCTTTAAGAACATCCGGGGCTTGGGAGCTGGTATCCCCAGGAGTGCTGCACCCCCATTATCATGTCTTCATCATGCACACTCTGCTATCCTTATCTCTCTGTCAATGCATGGGGTTTGATGTTTGTCTGAGCAGCAGCCTTCTTAATCTTTCTCTATGCTAGCTGTCTTATAAGGTGCCACAGCTATAGTATTTAAGTACTGGGTATCTCTTTGTTACTGTCAGGCAGCAGCTGTTGCTGCTGTTACTGAAGATTGCTATTGTGGTGGATACTATGCAAACACATGTGAATGCAGAGAAGCATCCTGTGGAGTGTGTAACATGCTGGAAGTTACAACCTAGCCCAGGGGCCTGTACCACGCAGCATCACCTGGTAGAGTGCAATGGAGAGGGTATTCCAGGCACTGACTGAGCACCTTCTCCCATGAGAGCTTCCTGATGCCCAAGTGTGGAGAATGGGCATGTGCCCCCACCTCACTGCCAGCCCCCAGAGCACGGGGCGGCTGTTCTACGTGGCCCCCACTGAACCATTCAAGTGAGGATCCATAAGAATTTTCCACCTGGATTGGAACCACGATCCAGCTAATTTAGTGGTGGACACTGACTACTGCCTCAGGGAAAGGTGAACGAAGAAACTTTAGAGTAGGTTGCTGAAGGGCGATCTGTCCCTCTGGGAGATCTCAGCTAAACTGTTAGCAGTTATGGATTGGCTTATGTCCTGGGGTAGACAATTTTGTTTCCCTTCCAAAATCTCTTAGCACCAACTATGGAAGCTCTGGGTACCATGGTCTCTGCATCCAAACCCTCTCTGCAGGAGAGGAGACTAAATTTTTAAACACATTGTTCCCTTCTTAGGGCTAATCACTGGCACAGGTAACCCCAGGGACAGGGCTGCACTGCCCTTTTATCTCCTGCAATGCTTATTAAATGTAGCGCTGCATCAATATGACTGAGCATATAGAGCATAAATGCTGAGAGGAGTAGCTCAGCAACAGAGAGACAAGCCAGACTGCACATCCACCCAAAGCATGGTCCCAGATCAGGCAGTGCCACCCAAGGCCAAGGTCTGCGCAGGCAGGAGTCAGATGTCAATAATGCAAAAAAAAAAAAAGCATGTGAACATAAAGCACGCTGGCTGTGAGGGAGTCCAGCTCTTGCTTTCCCCATCTATCTCCTCTGTCTCTTTAATGCCACCCGCTCAATTGGGCCTGGTAAGAGATTTTTCTGCAGTCTGCAATACAACACAGGTTTTGCTGAGTTGAGTAAAATTCCTCCCATGTCACTCTCTCTTCCTGTCCCATGATCTTAGCCATAACTAAGGGAGAGATAGAGTCACGCAACCCAAGCTTTTCTTTCTCCCTTCCAAATGGTACATGGTTCCCTTTGTGCCTGTTGGCATTCAGGTTATAATAGCACTGAGATAACCCAGATGAGCATGTGGTTATTTTGGTAAAGTGCTGTCCAAACACACGAGAGACGCTGGGAAGCTTACAGTCATATCAGAGAAGAATGCGAGGGGAAACAGAGAGGCAAAGAGAAGCAAAGGGATCTGGCCATGGTCACCCAGCAGGTCAGTGGCAGAGCTGGGAAGTCAGATTTCTCCACTCCCCTATGGATTTAGGAACCTAATTGTACATGTGCAAATTTGTCCAGTGTGGAGTGGAACTTTCAATTAAACAAGAATATAGTCCTCATGGTGCCTTTGCTGAGTTGGGGGGGGGAGTGTTTAATTAATTAAAATGAAAAGTAAATTAATGATTGAAGACTGTTCCTTTTGGTGAGATTCTGTGGAGATTATTGAGAGAGAGGAATGGGCCTATAAGACTTAGCTGAAGACACCAGGCTTGTTATTAACAGGCTAGCTATAAGTAACCCACTGAAATGCACAATTGAGGAGGAACCTCCTTCCCCCAAGCTTGCAGTAAGGGAATTAAATTCATAACCTACATTAGCATGATGTAGCATTTGCACAGACAACATTTTATCTGTAAGGTTCCAACAGCAACACAAAGGCGCTGTGTGCAGGCAGGGGCTGTTATCTGGTCCAGCAGCTCAGTACCTCCTGTTTTATGTTGTTGAAACCACTAGGACCTATGCAACAGGGCTGAGTTACTGTTGCTGTTGAAACCTTAAATGTGTGTTTCCTGACTTCTGATTCTTTCAAGGGTTGCAAAACTGAAGTTGCATTACTTCCACTTTACATGGATATGACACCTAGAAGAAAAGTATTTAATTCACACCTGCTGCTATAGAAGGGGAATAAGAACAACTCTTGTGTAAACTTTCCACCAGTGGGGGCATTCCCTCTTCCCGAGTCCACCCCCCTTTTTGTTGGGCAGGAGGAGAGGGTACCTTTACATGGAGATGAGAACCGTAGAAGCTCTGCTGTCTGACATTGCCTGGGGGAGGTATCGACCCAGCACTCATCTTCCATGTGCCTTGGCCTGTATGGGCCTGGCTCACTCTCTAGGCTCTGTTTATCTGTCGGTTCTGGAACTAAAGGCAGGACTGTAGAGGGGTAAGTGTCTCTTGTCCCTCACTTGAAACTGGATTTAGTGTGTGTGTGTGAGACTGGTTTTAGGGGTGGGGTGGGGTGTGTGTGTGTGTGTGTGTGTGTGTGTGTGTTGAAAACAGTGGCCTTCCTCACACAGCAGCTGCAGTAAGGGTACACTGAGAAAGAGAGAGAGCACCCTGTTTGCAGGTGGGACATGAAAGACAACATAGAGCTGCTTTCATTAGTCCCTGGTGTGAATCCCACAATCAGGGAAATTGCTGCTATTACTAAAAACCGTGGCAGAGAAGTCCATTTATTTTTCATTTTTCTTGGGCACTTGCAACCCAGCAGCATGAATCACTGTCCGTATGTAGAATAAATTTACGCCACACATTAGCTTTCATGTCTCTAGTGCATGTATGTCAGCTAGGGCTCCTGGCCAGTAAAATTCAATAGCAGAGTGACTGTTGCATGCTGCAGCTAGGACAACATTAGCTCTCATGAGAGAACATCCCTTTGCTATAGAATATCTCCCTGGACATGAATAATGTGTGATGTCTGTGAGTGCCTTGAGCCGTGGATCTCAGCACTCTTTGGTAATGCCTAGTGCTAGAGATCAGAAGGACTAGAAGGTATAAGACAGTATTTCCTTGTATCAGGCTGATTTGTTCATGCATATGGGAAAGGTTTGGGTTTGTCCATTGGTTATTTATTTAAAAACAATATGGGCAGCTGTGCATCTGTATGCAGATAAGAGGTATTATGGTCTCGTGGACATGGTGCTGGGCTGTGAGGCAGGAGACCGGGGTCTAAGTTTACCTCTGCTACTTACTTGCTGTGGGACCTGTGGCAAGTTGTGTCACCTCCAGTTTTTCATCTTCATGTCTGTTAGAGTGTTCATTCCTTAAGGCAGGTCTGTCTGATTAAGTATATGTCAATTCCTTGCACAATAGGTCTCTGGTCTCACTTGGGTTGTGTGTAATAGATAGGCCAGTTCACAAGCTGATAATCAGTCCTGCCATTAATCAATCCTGAGAAATGCCTGATTTTGGATTTCCCCTAAAGATGTGTTGCTACAACTGCAGAACTGTCCAAGAGCAGGGATGGATCCAGAGGGGGTGCAGTGGTGCGATCACTCCCCCTTTTGAGTCTCTAAGTCTCTGAAACAGGTAAGATCTCCTCCTCTTCCCTCTGTGCTCAGCAGCACATCCTTCCCCTCCTCTGCCCACTTCTGCCACCATCCCTACTGACCCAGGGGCAGGGAGATCTCCAGACCTGCTCCTGACCCGCTCCAGCTAGGTTGCACAGGGATCTAGGCTCAGCCAGGAACAGTGGCAGTGATGGTGGTGAGCGGGTTCCTCCTCACTGCCCGGTCCCCCCTGGTGTTCCCTGCCAGCTTGGGAGCAGACATGGGGAGCGGGGATGCACCCACTGCTGTCATTACCGATGCTGTCCCTAGCTGATCAGGCTCCTGTTCACCTGACTGGAGCAGGGCAGGAGCATCTCTGGGCCCCCCCCACCCCCAAGGTAGCCAGGGACTGTGGGGACAGTGGCAGTTGTAGGTGGGGAAGGAACAAGATGGGAGGGTGGCAAAATATTTACCTGCTTTGGGGACTTAAAAATAAGTCCCTGGCTGCAGCTCCCATAGTGCAGTCTGCCCAGCAGGGGGGTATGCAGGGAAGCTGGGAGCACAGGTGCAATCACCTCTGCAGTGCTGGTAGCTGTTCCTGCACCCCCCTTTACAAAATCCTAGATCCACCCATGGCCAAGAGGGTGTTGTTTTGAGTTTATTTTAGAACGTGCCTCTGAGATCATGATTCATCTCACTAATTCTCATGTAAACAGGGAACAGATCCCATGATGTCAGGGATCTGACGTTATGCATTGGAATGGCATAACAGTGATCTGGGGAATGTAATCATCTTGAAATTAAGTGATTGAACATGTGAATAACAAACTGCCTTGAACAATGTTCTGTCCCAGGTAATACAAAAGACATACCCAAGTAATGCATATCTGCATGGTACTGAATTTGAAGCGCTCTGGGATTCAGAGCACTTCAAATGCATGTCTGTCCAGACCTTCAGAGCCGTATACTTTACAGGAACACGCAGACATACACGCACACATTAAAACAGACTTGCTCTCAGGCAGGAAAACACAAATACATTGTACAAAGGACATGCGCACACACAAATGCATTTTATACCGGGGCTTACAAATACACACAGGTACTTGCTCTCAGACACACAGAGATGCAAGCTGTCACGTGTATACCCCGCTGCACACTTGCAGAGCTCTGCTTAGCATGCCTACTCCCTTAGCTGCCCTCTGCTGTGCACTGAGGCAAGGATGCTTATCTGCACACTCATTCAGTCCCACCTGCAAGGAGCTCACTCATTATGATACATTCCAGCCTCAAGATTAGTACATTACATAGCTGTGTGCTGTCAGTAGCACAGCTACTCAGAAGCACACACTGGGAGGTGTACGCTTATAGTTGGGTATACTCAGTATTTCAGATACATTTGCCCACCCTTAGACACCCGTCAGTGTGGCAGATGCATACTGCCAGCTATCATTACTGTGTAAGAGCCCTATCATTTTGAATTAATCTGGGATTCATCATGCTAGCAGTGAGTGTAATTAATTTATTTGGTATTAATGTGGATGAAATATGTACTGTCCTTGCAGGGGAAATCACACTGCCTCTAAGCATTAGTTAAAAGGACCATTAAAATCAAACCTTTCTGAGAGCCATTAAGCCAGTCTTTCATGCTGAAGAAGATAAAGCCCTGCTGTGTGAAATGTCATGCATAATTAGGTTGATTGCTGTTTTAAACTCTGCCCCTTCTTCCCTGCTCCCCCACCCTCATCCCCAGTCCTTGCCTCCTGGCAGCACACACTCACCTGCTCAAGAGATTCCCATCGGCTCTAGCAGTTTATTTCTCACCATTACTCCATCCATGTCAGAGCTGCTGCTTGTCCTCTTTGCAGGCGTTTTGGTACCAAATGCACGGCCTGCCAGCAGGGAATTCCTCCAACCCAGGTGGTACGGAAAGCCCAGGACTTTGTCTATCATCTGCATTGCTTTGCCTGTATCATCTGCAACCGTCAACTGGCCACGGGTGATGAATTCTACCTCATGGAAGACGGGCGCCTGGTCTGCAAAGAGGACTACGAGACAGCCAAACAGAATGGTAGGTGTTGAGCAATTAGCTAGCTACACCAAAAAAGGTAGGGGGGGTGGGGTCCATGCCTGGAAGATGCCATATGTAAAACTGAGTTTCAGATTATGACCCATCATAAGGAAAGTCTGGGTAATAAGGATGTTGATGGTTGCTTAAAGCATGCAAGTGTTTAGTGGGCCTGCCCAGGATTTGCTGTGAAAATTCTGGGAAATGTGGATCTAAATTCTGGACTAGATAATGCTTACAGGGTGGTTGGATCTTGGTTATGCTTGGCCTCTCATCCAGGTCTGAGTGTGTTTATCCCCTTGCTCTGCTGTGTCCCTTAGTACATGCATAACATCGAGTACACAAATAGTCTCACTGGCACGACTAGGATTGCTCACATGTATAAAGTTGAACCTGTCCTTAAGGGCTGGGCTGTCTTGGGGTTAGGCCGTATATTTCCCTTTTTCCTTTTCTTTTTTTGTATTCGTCTTCCTCCATTTTTTGTTCCTGAGATCACCAGCAAGAGACCAGGATCTCCTTGCAGCTTTTCAGCTGTCTGTTGCCCACCTGACATTGCACTCTTCTGTGAGAGTGAACATCCTGTTGAAAGGATTAATCCACCAACCTCATGTGGGAAATAAACAGCTGAAGCAGGCGGACCCTTAGGAAAAAAGATGCTGTTTCACAAAGAAATGCACCTATGACCAGGTTTCCAAAGAGGTTTAAACACCAACAGGTTCAAGTAATTGTGAGTTAGGCACCTAAATGCTTCTGAAAATCCCACTAGACACCTATCTTCACCTTTAAAAATATCTTTAAAACTCAATCCCTAGTACAGTAGAGTCAATTATCCAGACTAAATGGGACCAAAGCCCATTTATAAAATCAATATTTGGTTAATGCATTAAATGAGCATTTATGTACATAATATATGCAAACTTTCTTCAGTTTGTTAATTATTTCCCAGTCTTTTCCTCAGTCATCAAAATGGTTCTCTTTTTTCTTTTAGTCTCCCTTGCTCTCACTTCTACCACACACTGTGCAGATCAGTGGCATGTCCTGGGTTTGGAAAACTGAGTGGTCTGGATAATTGGTGTTTGGATGATTAACACTGAATTAAAATTTAAGAATACTGGGGAATAGAAATATGGCGGGGGGCGGGGGGGACCATGAAAAAGGAATTTCTGGCACAGGAGGTTAGGAAAAGGTGATGCCAGGAAGATAGGTAACTCCCTTCTAGTCAGGCCAGGCATTCCTGAGAGGCATTAGAGTGGAGATCCACATCACAAACCTAGTTGTCACCACCATGATTCCTTGCTAGTAGCCTCCAAGGAAGCACTAGCCCCCTCCTGCCCATACCTGCCACCTAGGGTAGGATGAGGCAGATCAGTAGTCCAGTATGAGGGAAGCTTTTCTTGCCACTCCTTTTGCTGTACCTGTTCTGCAGAGATGTGAATCACAAAGCTTGTCCATCCAGCTCTCTTTCACAACCATTAAGGAAAGAAAGGATAAAGTATCTAATTGGCATGAGCTTGTATAGGATGCAAGAAAAGCTATGGCAGTTTTTATAGCAGTTTCTTTATCATGTCTTGTTGTTAGTTCAGCTTCACTGGAAATTAGAAGGTTTCTAACCAGCAGAGCAAGGAGGCTCTGCAACAGTCTTCTAAAAGCAGTAGGGACAAGTACCCAGACATGTGTTAGGATGGAGTTTGGTATGTCACACAGCCCTGGTCATGATATGGTACCTGCGATAAAAGCACACTGGTTTTGATAAGCTGGAAGGTCTCTTCCAGTTCTTTGTCCCTAGGCTCCTATTATTTCTATATTATCATCTTGTTTCTATTGTAATTTGAGATTGGCCCATATAGGAATCTGGGTCCAAATTTTGCATACTATGGGAAGGTTGGAATCCAGATCTGATCAGCACTTCAGCTTAGATTAATTGGACGGGTCTATATGTGATGCTACGTTGCTGTTATGGTGTGCTATGGTAGCTTAGCATCCACCAGTGTCTACACGTGACCAGCAGCTACTTTGCCGTAGTGGCATCCTCTCCCATTATAGCACACTGCTACAGCGAAGTAGCTGCTAAAAATAACTGTGCTACATGTGTGGTGCAGTATGGGTGGTTACCATGCTGTGCTTTCATACTTCCAAAAGGAAGTACGAAAGCACAGCGCAGTAATAAAGTCACCATAGGGCGACGTGTAGATGTGCCCATTATTTAGTAGTAGTAGTAGGAAGTGAACTGATTTTCAGTCTCCCATTAAAAACAATATGTGTTTCTCTGTTATGGGATGGTTGAGATGAGAATATTCCATCAGTTCCTCTGGGTCTGCCCTTCCATAGAAAAACTAGCTCAGAAAGGCCGTGTCAGAATAAAGTGAAAGGGCTTTACCCTGCTCCCATTGGAGGCAATAGAAATTTTGCCATTGACTTCACTGAGAGCAGGACAGAGCTCTTCCTGCTCTTCTACTACAGTAAGTTTATTCCAACCTGGATCAATCTACGCAGAAATTGAATGAACTTGGAGAATGAATATCCATTCATAGAAAGTGGCTGTCACTACACAAGACACTGACTATGTAGTTGTTACTGCACAGTCATTTAGTACTTGCGTTAGTGTACAGTAGCTTCCCCGCATGGCTTCCAGGGGACATTTACTGTGCTGTAACTCATTACTACTGTGCAGTAGCTTGTTACTGCTGCACAGCAGTGTCACATCATGGTTCATGCCCTGCAACTCTTCTGCACAGTACTAACAAGCTACTACACAGTAGTAATTTGCTACGGCGCAGTAAGCACCTTGTTTAGACATGGCCAGGGACTATTCCAGGGCTGGAATATCAGAGTGTGTTAGTGACAGAGGATTCACCAGACTCATAGAACTAAGTGCCCCCTCTCCAGAGGATATTGGTTCTTCCAGGTCAGATCCATATGTATCTTGCATTTTCCCAAACTAACATGTTCGAGCCTAACCATTAATTTGAGGGAACATGTTCAAGGAGAAGCTACTTCTTGTACAAAGCAGAGCTGGTGTGATTTACTTCAGTCCAGGGGTGGCAAAGATTCAGCCTGTGGAACCCTGTCATCTGGCCCACAGTGCTGCCTAGGTCTCAGACTGGATCCACACACTGCATGTTGTGTGCCCCACACCAGGCCACATGCCACATGTAGGGCACAGGCCTGGGCTCCCACACTGAGTGCAGTACATGGAGCTGGTCCAGGGTGTGTGGTATACATGGCCCTCATGATTGGACCCGACCCACATGCTGGACTCAGCATGTGGGGCTGGTCTGACCCATGGGACCCCCTGTTCTAACTCATAATAGAGCCAACCCTTAACAGGGTGGTAAGAGGTGCTGGGATGCTGTCCACGAAGCCTACTGCATGAGATGTATCATGAGTCTCAACTAGTTGTGGCCAGTACAGGCCCCATAACACTTTGACCTCCTGGCCAAAACTCCACTAAAGGGTAGTGACAGTTTGCATCTCTGAATTCTCCTTGCCTGATGTGGGTGTAGTTTTCTGACTCATTCCCTATGCCTAGACAGTTCTCTATTATGCAGTGTTAAAGAGCTGCTACATTTCACTCAGCACCTGCTGAACTGCACTGCTTAGAGAAGTTATTTTTTCATGTAGGTAAAGGCCAAATCCTGGCCATTAGTTATCTTCATGCAAATATGCTCAAGTCAGCAAGTTTCCCTGGAAGTAACCAGGGGAGAATTTGTCAATTATTGTTGAAGTTTGTAAAATAAAATAATAGTTAGTTCACTGAGATCCCAATTCCCTGTCCTCTGCTCCCCTCCCATCTTGTGGCAAGTGATCTGTCTAGAGCAGAACTGAGGTATGTTGTCAGTAGACCAATACATACAAGATTCAGTTTTAGCATTGACAGGACTGTGATAAAAAAACAACATAAATGAAATTCTGCCCTGGTGTAGGCAGGCTTAGCTCTACTAAAGGGGATGTGTTGCACCTTACATTGGTGCTGGACATGGCCCTCAGTTCACAAAGTGTGTGTAGAGGAGCCAAATGGGGACCTAAATAGCCAATACAGAATAATCTGAAAAACAAGGATGAAGGGAGGGAGAGGAAGAGACTATAGATCAGAAAACAGTAATGAATCCACAGAGACTTCCCAACTGCGCCTGACTGAAATTAAAACCCGAACAGGTCTTTAATGGATTTCATGTTGACAAGCCCTGACTTCTCATTAATTAAGGACTCTATTTTGACCTAATCAATTTGGTTAGGGTGATGCAATGCCTATTTGTGCTGTGGGGAGGGGGAGGGGGGGCATGGATTTAATATTACTCAAATTCCATTATTGACTCCCAGAGCTATTGATGGCCTTAGTGTCATGGCATCTGACAGGCCAGAGAGCCAGTTGGAAAGAGATGAGCACAAATTTTCCTCTCTGTGATAAAGGTGCATCAGAACTGATTTCAGTGGCAATTTGCTTGTGCAACTGAAAGGATGGCTTAGCCAGATGTGGAAGTGATTTTGTTGAGAAAGTGAGGCTGAAAACAATTCATGCCACAGCGCAGTTTCAAACAAGTTCTGCCAAGACCAAGCCACTGATTTCACCAGAGTTGAGTCTTACAATCCGCCCCCACCCCCAGCTCTTCAGGTAGAAGGCTTGTTTGGGCTGCTGTCAGTTAAGGTACCTAAATGCTAGTCCCTGCCAGCTGCGCAGGTCCACAGGCCACTTATGAATGGTTTTACAGACAAAACTAAATACAGCCTCTCCCAGCTTGCAAATTGACTTCTGGAGGCTTCAGGGGTGCTCTCTTTGAAGAATGTGTAGCTGAGCTTTAAGAATGAAGCCTTTAAATGGCGGGGCTCAGGGGGCTGAACAGGGACTGAACTCCCTGCTTGTCACAGGCAAGTCCCTTTATGACCTCAGGCACTTCATGTAGACTGAGTTTTTGGTTTTTCTTTTCAAATCAGTGGAAATTAAACACAGGAATACATTTAAATATCTGGCATTTAATGTCTGTATTTAAGTTCCTCTTTGTGAAATGGCTGCTACAGCACTGATCACCATCCTTGCCCTCCTCTCCCCCCCAGAAGGTACAATGACAAGAAATTAATTGCTAACTGTAAGGAACTCAGGTAGTCTAGTAATGTTGACCCCCAGACTATTTTGAGGAGGCAGCACTGTCCCACCTCAGTACAGTTTCTACCAAGGTCTACCAGGACAGAGCCACTGATTACACCAGGGCTGAGTCTTGCAAACACTCTTCTTTCCTTGCTCCTCAGAGCCAATGTATCATACTTTAGATTTTGACAGAGCTTCTGTGCTGCTCGTTGGCAGGTCTGCATTTCATGCTGTCTGTTCCAAAATGGTAAGAAATTGTTCTATTGCAGATGATTCAGAAGCTGGAGCTAAGCGGCCACGAACCACCATCACAGCCAAACAGTTGGAAACGTTAAAAAATGCCTATAAGAACTCCCCCAAACCTGCCAGGCACGTACGGGAGCAGTTGTCCTCAGAAACAGGTCTGGACATGAGGGTGGTGCAGGTGAGAGAACTGCAGGCTGAATGATTGCTTTCATTTCCTCCTCTTCCCACCAAGCAGAATGGTGCCATGCAACGTAAGCGATCCCGGAGCTGTTGCGCATACCGCCCATGAGTCAACTGTCTTGCATAGGCCCGTTCCACCCCAAAACATAGGTCGATGGGTAACCAGGGTTTTTACCCAAACATGAGCAAATACGGGCTAACCCCCATAGCATCACTTTGGGTGGAGTTGTGTGTACCAGATACGCTGTGTGCTGGCTTCAGGTGGCCTTCTGCTCATGCTGAAGTGTGCCCAGCATGTTCAAGCGTGTTCAGTTGAAACACTCTGGTTGTAGGTCCCCTTGGGGGTGGTAGGGCATAGTCCAAGATTTCTTTATCCCCACCAGGGTTAGTACTTCCCACAGTAGCCGGCTTTCAAAATCTCACCCTTGATCGGAATGGATTCTAGCCAGCAGGCCGAATACAGAGAAATATTTCTCCCACAGTACCTTGGCAACCATCTGCACCGTCTGGTCTTGCATAGGAAAGGCTTGGGGATACTGGGTGAGGTGATCTGTCACCACCAGCACATTCCCTTCCGGTGCCCCTCTCCTTCTATGGATAGGAAGTCCATGCACACGAGCTCCAGGGGTTTGGAGCTCTGAATGGTGTGTAGGCAGGCGGTTCAAGTGGGCAAAGTTATTCGTCGCACACATCAGTCACAAGTCAGGCACTTGGCCTTTACATCTTCAGCCATCTTTGGCCAAAAGGACCGCTTATGCACCAAGGCCAAGGTGTGGTCCACCCCCATATGCCCAAAGTCATCATGTAGTATCCGTAATACAAGGGCCCTATACTTCTGATATCACTACTTCCTCTTGTACCACACAAGCCCTGCACTTCATGCATGGAGTAGTGAGTGCAGTGTTTCCATGTCAAAGAAACCAGGGCAGGAAAATCTGGGAAGCATTAAGGCCCTCATTCTGTTACTAATGGGAATGACTAGGCAGCTGAGTCTCTGCAGAGCCTTACTGACTTCCATGAAGCTGCCTTGGGTGTTGCCATCCACCCACATGGATCACAGTGCAGGATCCAGACCTGAGGTTTTAAATTTTTCTTTTTATGATCTAGGAGTGCATTAGACGTGAGTATGCAATGGCAGAAAGATAAATTAGGCTGCATGTTTGGGGTGTTAATGCCAAGACAGTGTATCCTGGAACTTGAGATAACTGGCCTGACCTCTCTGTGGGGGCAAACCAAAGCTGGCTGGATTTAGTTAAGTTCTTTCCACTGACTTCAGTGGACATCAGTCAGGTGTGTCTAACTGCAGTGGAGGCCTCCCTTGGAAGTGTTGTTTCTTGGCTGATTAGAGGTTTCGCAGAGGGCAGATGCTTGCTGGAGATGTCTTCTGTGAAAATCAAGGAGGTTTCCTTTGAGCTTACTGCCCCAGAGATGGCCCCGGTCCTGGAAACTGAGTAGGAGTTTTAGGGAAGTTTGGATGCAGCCTTTGTGGCTTGGACCTGTGCTATAGCTACCTCCAAACTGCAACCCCTTGGAGTTGGAGGAGATTCAGGATCTGGACTATCTTGAACTCTGGAAGGATCCAAGCCAGCCCTGAATATCCCTGCCCAGGCTTTTCACTTTGCCCTTCAGTTCTGCTCATGACTCTGTCTCTTACTTTGTGGCAGTGTGTTGGGTTTTTTTCTTCTTTTTGTGGCTCCAGGTTTGGTTTCAAAATAGGAGAGCCAAAGAGAAACGTCTGAAGAAGGATGCCGGGCGGCACCGTTGGGGACAGTTCTACAAGACTGTGAAGAGGAACCGCAGTGGCAGCAAACATGAGAAGGAGAGCTCCGCGGAGGACTGTGGGGTTAGCGACAGCGAGCTGAGCTTCCGAGGTGAGTGTGGAAGCAGGGACTGCATGCAGGAGTGGCACTGAGGATTGAGGGTGGGGAATATAGTGTCCAGAGCAAAGGGCAGATTCTTGGGATTCCCACATATAAACTCAGAAAGAGGGGATTCCTGTCACCTACAAGCTGGAATGATTTTTGTAACCAATACTCCTTCTTCGGACAGAGAGGCTGGTGGTGTGGCGGCCTTTAAATAAGAGAGAGGTAAAGGAATAATTACTACTATGTCATGCAGTGCCAAAATAGCGCAGTGATCCGTCTTCCAGGGTAGAGGTTGCTAATGCTTCAGGGCAGGTCATGACAACCCAAGAAGGCATCACCCTGTGGCATGTGATATCACAAAGTTGGACCTTTCCTCCATCTCATCTGCTGATCGGTTAGGCCCTAAAAGGGTTCATACCCTACACTTGTGAGGAGTGATATCCCATTACATTTCTTATTCTCTTTCATGTCACTGGCAATGGGATTCGTACCAACATGAATTTTCAGTCCCCTGTTGGAAGCTCACCATACTCTAGGGCTCAATAAGCTAGTAACCTATCTCTAGGGAAAACACGCAGCTATCAGCAACCAGAGTCCTCCTCGAACAGACCCTCTTTAGGATGGCTGAATCTGGCCATTGGAAGCCAAATATTTCTGACCACAGCTTCCTTCAAGACTGATAGTTAAAGGAGGGGCTCTACAGAAGCATTTTAAAGGCAATGCATGTATGCCACCCACTGTCTTGGGTGATACATTAGAGATTGAAGCTGGAAGCTCCACAGCTGAAAACATAAATCTCTGCAGTTTGAACTAAGCAGCCAGACTTCCTTACTGGGAGTTGACATAAACCAATGCCCTGTACACTAGGCACAGAAGAAGTGTGGTTCATAGGCAACGTACCACTGTGCTTTCTTGTGTGAGTTTTCTACCCACGTCTCAAAATTTAATTAAAGGTTTATAATATCAATGAAACTATAACCTTGTCCTGCTTAGGTCCTTGTACTGTGACTGGGTGGATTACATATAAAGAAAAAATCATTGGTAATGAATAGGCCTGGATAGGAATGTATTCTTGGTTGTGCCAACAGTTTGGATTGGGAAGAACCAAGTATTTTAATGGAAATAATTTTAAAAAATCCTTAAATAAATATTATCAAATTCTTATAATGCTCCCAGTGAGAACTATGGCAGCAAATACAAAACCCACAGGCAATAACTAAATTATTTACAGTCCAGCAAGGATCAACTGTGGTTCTAAATCCAGCCTCTCATACAGCCTGAATACAAAACTTGTTTTTTAGTCAGTTTAGAAATAATGCCCTTTATGTAAGTGAATGCACCAAGCTTGAACCCAGTGAGTACTCCCAAAAGTAGCTGCTATCTACCAGCAGTTTTGTTCTGACCAAAGGGTTAAAACATTAAAAATAATAATGGCTCATAGGTAGGGATGTATAAAAGTGTCCCTTTCAAGTAGAAATAAGTTTTTTAAATTAAAAAAAAGCCTGCTTTAGGCATAGTTCCATTTAGATTTTATTCTTCATTAGTTGTAGTATATAGCATGGTTACCCACCAGAGTCAAATGAACAAAATCCTCAGCTAGAGGACATCTGCTCTGTTGCGAGGGCACTATGCTGGTTGACATCAGCTGAGAATTTGCCTTAATGTACTTACAACTGGCCTGTAATAGCTAGTGTCCATTCATGTGCATTTTGGTGGCCAGGCTAATTCTTGGAGTTATCCCATTTATTTCACTAGGGTCACCCAAGACGTCATTTGCTCTGCATGATGCGTTATCCATGACTGTGGTGTTCCTACACTCATAATTTGATCTTCCTTCTTTCATTCACAGAAGATCAGATCCTCTCAGAGCTTGGCCACACCAATAGAATTTACGGCAATGTTGGGGATGTTGCTAGTGGACAGTTAATGAATGGAAGCTTCTCCATGGATGGGACAGGACAATCTTATCAGGACTTGAGGGATGGAAGTCCCTATGGAATTCCTCAGTCTCCGTCCTCTATATCATCCCTTCCTTCCCATACTCCCTTGCTTAATGGTCTGGATTACACAATGGACAATAATTTAGGAATTATAGCACATGGAGGGCAGGGGGTGAGCCAGACGCTAAGGGCAATGGCTGGGGGACCAACCTCTGATATTTCTACAGGAAGCAGTGTAGGCTACCCAGACTTTCCAACGAGCCCTGCCTCTTGGCTGGATGACATGGATCATCCTCCTTTTTAAGCACCTCCCACTTCTCCAGCCCACCCCTACCAATGCATTCTTTTGGCCCAAAAGTGTGCTCAAAATATCAAGAGGCAACCATCGACCTTCAAGAATCCTAGACATACAGCACTGAGAAATTTCCATTATTTTCAATGGGAATCCTGGTTCCTGGAGGCTTGTAAGATGATAGTGTGGTATTTGTTTCCTTTCTATTTGGAGAATGGGAGGGTAGGAGAAATCCTTCCTTGTACACAGCACACTGGTATATAGTATCTGGTTCTAGGTTTGCAGATTGGTAGTAAACACAAACTCACTGACACTCTCCACTTTGTTGTTGAAGACTCTGCTGATGAGTGCTTTTGAAGTGCATGTTGACTGGCTCGGCAAGCATTGGCCATTGGGATCAGCTGGCATTTCCTTACTTGGAGTTAAGTATGTTGCAAAGCCTCCAAACCCACTGTTTTTCACAAGAATTGCTTGAGTGCAGGCAGCCAAACTTATCTTCCATTGAAATGAAAATGCAGCATTTCCAGAACTGTGCCATGGTTAAGCAAGTGCAATACCCTCACCAAGCACAGGGCTCTGTCTCTAAAGGTCACAGACAATATGGACAGTCACAGGGTGGAAAAGCTATCAGGATTTCTCAAGGTGAAAAACATGATTTCCTACCACTGAATAGCCACATAGAATATTAATGTTTCCTGAATGTGGCTGGATGTCTCTCAAGCCAAATTCCTACTCCTGAGTGTAGCCCTGCTGCCATCTTTGGGTCAAACACTCAGCAAGTGCTAAGGATCTGACAAGACCTAGGATGCACAGACTCTGTTCTGACCCTCTACACAAAGATGAATTCCTGTGCCGGAGAATTACATTGCATTAGCGTCTGTGTTAACCTCCCCTGGTAGACAAGGACTATCCAGTGTAGAACCATGTCAATGGTTATGGTTAATCCAAATGTGGAGTTTCTCAGATTCAGCTGACATGATTTTTACACCAACAGCTCTTCTCCACACTGGGTGCTAACTCAGGCTTTACACTGCTGTTATCTATATTACAGTAGTGGCCAGAGGTCTCATTGCGCTGGGTGCTTGAGACACGCAGAATCTTGGGCCTGTTGAACTCACAGCCTAATGAGGCCAGACAAAGAGAGAAGAGAAGGCAAAGTTACTTACCCAAGGTGGCAAAGCCAGAATGAGACCCCAGGTCTCCTGACTTCCAGGCATGTACCACAAGAGCAGGCTCTCTTCCCAGGTTACCAAACATATGTTATACCATAGCACATTTTCCTAGTGTAGACAGCCCCTAACCATTGCAGCTTGCATGCCATTGAGTAAGAACAGCAGGATTTGGCCTATAGGCCATAATTCAAGACATGGCAATAATTTATGCTTCCCAGCTAGCTGGTTGAAGCACAATCTGGGTTTTTTTTTTTTACCTCCTTTGGTAAAAGTCCATTTGTTCACACCCTTTTAAAAAGTCCCTCAGCTCCTGCTGATCAGGCTGCAAGTCACAGATAGGAAGAACATAAACTAGGGAGAAAATGTAATGGAAAGACAATCAATAAAGCAAAATGTTGGTCGGAATAAAGCCGCTCAAACAGGTTCTCAAATCAACCCAGCCAGCTAGCAGGAGAGTCCCTTGACTAAGTGTGCTCTACAAAAGGAATGACAATGCAATCTTCTATTTCCAAGAGTTATTTTAGGACACTGGGTTGAAAATGTTACTCTGAGCTGCCAAGATCGTCACATAAAAGAAAAGCTTATATATTGGAAAGTGGTTTATGTTAGTGCAAGAGAGACCAGACTCCAATTCACACACAACTTTTTCCCCTCAGTTCTCTTCGTGGCAGTAAGTGTTGCTTGAAGTGGCCTAAGAAACAGCTGGGTTCAAGTCATTTGGAGACTTTCTTTCCCCCTCCAAACAGTGAATGCCACAGTGGTGGGGGGTGGGTTGGGGAGGGAATTTATTTACAGCTAATATTTCTATATCTAGCATTTTGATCAGAAGCCTGCCTCAGATGAAAGGTGAAAACTGGTCTTATCTGCAGCATCCCCTTGCCCCTGCCCCCAGGTGTCTTTCATCAAGGTTCATGTGCATATAAACAGGATGGAATGCTGGCTCCATGGAAGGCAATAGCAAAGCTCCTCTTGGCTCCCAGAGGGGCTAAGATTTTCCTTCTCAGAGGTACATGGGCTGGGGGTATCTGCCTCAGTGAGGGATCAGGACTATTTAAGATGGCCCCACTCAACTACTGTCACCTGCAGTGCCCTTCACTGTTTGAAAAAAATGCTGATAGTGAACCAGAACCTGGAGGAAACAAGCTAATCTGAGAAGTCACCCTGAGCCAGGCATGCAGCCCTGTGCCAATCTGAACAATTTGACAAACTGGTGTTTTCCCAGGCTCTTGCCAACACCCACATCCTCTAGAGGAGCAGTGTCCCTTTCTCCTCCAGCATCCTGTACTTACCAGAAGCTGGAAGTCCCTCTCCTCTCTCTCTGCCTGGGGATCTATGACCATGAGTCACAGCCCTGAACACTCATGCACTCAGCTCCAGGCCAAGGACACTCAGTGATGAGTATTCTCCTGAGATTCTTCCCTCATTGTAACTCAAGGTGGTTGTGTTCAAGCTTTCCCCTGGATTCTGCACAGGTGCAGGCAGGATTTTACTGCTCTTGTTGGAGATACTGATTTAGAGGAAGAGGCAAAGACTTTATTGGCACAGTGCTCTGCATCATTAGACTGCAGGGACTGTGTCTTGCTGGGGCTCTGTACAGCACTTAGTGCACACAAATGATTAGTCATAATGCTCGGAGGCAGCTCCTGTTGTTAACTAGACCCTCACTTAGAACCTGGAAAGCCTGCTTCCCACTGAGCTCCCCTATCACCTGGGCTCTGAAGCCTGTCCTGAGGTCTACACATGCCTGTTGAGTGCCTTGCACGCCCGGCTTTCATGGCTGGCAAAGTTTGCGGGGAAGCAGGGGTGGGGGGCATGGAACAGGTTGTTACTGCAATAGCTCCTTTCTACTTGCAGTCCAGGTTCTGATCTTAAATCAGCCCTCTAGGCCTATCCACAGAATGGCTGAGGGGGAGAAACTCAGTGTTTCTTACTTCAGAGTATCCTTAGTTAGGTGAGGCCAAGAGTGACAGCAGCTCAGGGTCAGATCCCTTCATACTGCCATAGCAGCTGGATTTTCCCAGCTAAGAATGCAAACCTGGTAGCCCCATCTGATGCACCATCACCCCAAATAATTCTGGGGCAGGGGCCATAGGGGCAGAAGGCAGGGTACAGCTGCACCACACTGCCCTCTGATTCAGACTAGCTGATGAGTGGGCCCACTGGCAAATACCTAAGTTAGAGCAGCCAGCAGGCAGGACTGGTTTACCCTGAGAAGCAAGAATCACAGCAAAAGAAAGGCTTTGACTTTTAGAGGAGGGCCTTGGCACCTTCCTCCAGCTCAGCCCCAACTACATGTTTGCATTACTTAAGTCTTACAACCCTCCTCCACAACCTCTACATGCACTACTGGGGGTTTGACTAGATGACCTCCTGAAGTCCCTTTCAGCCCTAATTTTCTATGATCACTCTTTCCTCAGCCCAGTGAGTGTAACAGTCTAAGCTGTAGTAACTCAGACCCACGAGCTAGCATGGAGGAGGAACACAGCTGGTAGAGGGCATGTCCATGTGGACGTTACAAGGGCCCCTTCCCTCCCTCCTCTTACTTACACCATCTAATACTACCTCCAAGCCTCCACACACAGGTTACTCTCACTTATACTTCATTCTCTAGCAATGAGTCATGTGCAAGTAGGTCTAAAGGACTAAGTCTAGCTGCCACAAAGACATTTATTGACTTCAGTGGAAGCTAGACTGGGGCATACAATTGACTGTCAAAGAGACTAACTTAGGCCCACCCTCTCCCTCCCATGGCTTCCATAGTCAAGGTGCTTAGTTTACAGGGGCAACACCAGTGCTGAACTCTCCACCTACTTTCTAAAATTGAGTATGTCGTAACAGCCCTGGAAACCAGGCTGGACTTTTCCTGCCTCTTCCACACTGTGATTGATCCTGCCTCTTGAACAGAATTGAAGAATGGCATGATGCCAGCTTAAGAAACCAGTTCCCTTGGTCCACACTGATCTGAACCTACACCTTAATAGGAAACAAACAAAATATTTAGGAGCTATGACCTGATGACTCTGGTTGGCTGTTCGAGTCAGTGTCATTTTTACAGTCACTTTTTGAAACATACAAACGTTAAAAAAAATGCTTTCCTTTCGTCTTCTAAAGGACAGGGTATCTGCAACATTTAGTCACTGTAGCTCAACACATCCTTGTACTGAGAAACATGCTGTCTTCTTGCTAAAGAACTCATCACTCTGATGCTAAAAGGGTAAGCCAAAATGCAGTTGTTATGATGATTTATCATTGGCTTTGCAGTAGTGCTTAGATTGCATTATTGCAGTTTTACCTTGTTAGCTTGGCAAGGATGAATTTAAATATCAAAAATCAGAGCTTTCCCGAACAGCCAATCTTGTTCTCTACTGGCTACCTGGCTGCAAAGTATGACAGATTCAGCAGAGGTAGTCTGGTACAGCTCATCGTATTGGTGACTCAAGAAAAAAGTCACCCACCAACCACCTAGTCAGCCGTAGTGAGGAGAAATGGCCCCAGAAGAGCAAGGAAGAGAGGAGAACTGTTTGTGGTGAATAGAAAAGATCAATAGCAGAAAAGACAGTTAGCTTTAAATGCATTACAAGCAGTGACAAATTATACTCATGTAGTGGGCAGTGCGGTCTTATGATGAGAACTGAAGAAGCTTAAAGCAAGTGCTGGCTGCTGCACAAAGTACAGGGAAGTATCAGAAAACAGTCCGCATGGCTGAGATTTTCAGACCTGACAAAGTGGATTTAGGCACACACCTTCTAATATTAAGTGGTGTCTTAATCTCTTTTTTGGCTTTGAAAAGGCTCAGCCGACAAACATGATATAGCATTAGGCACAACTGCAAGATGGCACAACTGCCAGTGATGCAAAGGGTGCTGTCAGCTGCAGGACAAGATGGTTGGAAACATGAGCATAAGTCACTTCAGTTTGATATGCCTTGTAGGTCAAGTTCAGCTCTGGATATGCCACCACTGAAGTCAAAGGGCAGTGGGCATAGTTATGTCAGGGCTGATTTTGATTTGAAGCATGCTGGAGTTCAGTTGACATTAGTGCCTTTGTGTGCGCCCAGGACTGCATACTGTGATGAGCTAGTTTTCCTTGGTCTCCTCTTTTCCTCCAGGGTTCTATTGACATTCCCATAAAACCCTATAACATCTAATGAAGAATGTTACCCTTTCTACAGTCTATTTAAAACCCTCAAATAGCTTTGCATGCAGGGGTACCTTCCCTATGAAATGGTACAGGGGAGTTCTAAAACACTGATAGCAAGAACTCTTATTTTCTAGTGAATCCTATAGGACTTGCCCACAAAGGCTTAAGCAATGGGATTTTTCAAAAAGCACTCAGGAGTGACCTAGAAACACAAGATCTGTGGAGAGCCACTGGGATTTGTGCTCCCAAATCACATTGTGGTGCCCCAGTAAAGGAGCCCTAGTCTGTAAAACACAGCCCTTGGCACCTCAGGCCTGTTTTGTACAACCAAAATGCCACCTCAGTGTAGAGTCACTCCAGTGCAAGTCACTTGCCTGGTTTGTGACCAGTTGATCCCAGTATGCAATTTATACATTTAGGCCACAACCAAATTGATCCCAAGAGAATCCCCTGGGCATCGCCCCTTCCTAATCCAGGCTGCATTTATTTGAATTTTGCCTGGTGCTTGGAGAAAGGAGCATGGCCTGGTATCAATGCCTCTTGCCAAGAAAGTATTGGCTTAGCATCGAAAAAGCGCTTTCTCCCACAGTGATCCCTCAAGAACTTGTTTTCGTGTGTTTATTGTATGCTGGCCCTATGTAGGGTACCTGCTGTTCACAGTTCCTTGCCCTAAGTCAGACAAACATGCACCCCTTTCCATTAAGCTAGTGACATCACAGAAGCTGTTGCTATAGCATTGCTAATCAGTGGAGGTTGGTGTGTGCGTGTGCATGTGTGCGTGTGTGCGTATGGGGGGGGGGAGATGCTCATGTTTAAACATTGCACTTTAAAAGCTGGAAACAGTAGGCTGAAGAATTCAATTAAGCGGAAATGAGCTGTGTTTTATTGCCGGCTGTCGAAGGCCTCTGGGCACGCTGAAAGCTAAATAAAAAGCACATTGCTAGCGCTTGCCCCTCTCGGATTTGTCGGTCGGTTATTGCAGGAGTTGCTCCTGCTGCACTGACACAGCAACTGGCGCAAAAACAGAGCTCAGCAATGCCACATTCAGGCTGCTTGGCAGCACAAAGCACATCAGTGACACTTCTCGCTCATGCTGGTGAATGAGACGGCTTCCCGCAGTAAGGCTCGGACTGTGAATGTTAGCTCTTGGAGCTCATCAGGCATTCCACTGGATTAGCTACGCTGTGCAGACCCGCAAGCACAGACCCCTGCCCTGCAGCAGAAGGGAGCGCAAGAGCGTGCAGAGCTTCTTCTGCAACACAGAGGCTGCTTGTATTTTGTTTTCTGAATGCAGTTTCCACTGCAGGCCAGGTCACCAAGCTCTCTTGTCCGTGGCTCAGTGATCCTCCAATCCCCTCCTGACCACCCCTTGCAGTGTAAATTTTGTACAGTTCCAAAGTGAAGTCTTGTTTCCTGAGAAAAAGAAAATTAATAATAAAAACTTATTTATTGCCATGTGTCTTTGGAAAACAGAACAGAACCTGGTGCGTTTCTTTGTATTATGCCTTCTGTGCGTTGGCATGAGATGTGTATGGTCAAAACAAAATCTATGTAAAATAAAACATGGAAAGTTCTTTAGCAGCCTGTTTGTCCTGCCTTCTCTTCTTTTGTATTGGAAACAGATGAGAGCCATGAGAACACTTGCCCTTCCACAGTACTTTTCATACACGGATTGTTAAGACCTCTGATGTTGGTGACTATGAGAGCTGGGGCACCAGACTAGATGGACCACTTACTAATAAAATATAGGATAATACTCATCAATGCCTGCATTCCTAAACCTTACTATCTGAAGTAGCACATGAAACATGAGTATGAGCTGCCCCATATTACAGGTGGGGAAACAAGCCTAGAGAAATTAAGTCCAAGATTTTCAGAAGTGAAGGAAGTTTGGCGCACAATTCCCATTGCATCCTAGCCAGAAGTGGGCATCCAAACTCATTCTAATTCTTTGCAAAGCTCCACCTCTTGCTCAGATCCTCAAAGATACTTAGGCAGTTGACTCCTCTTGTTCAGGCAGAGATTAGATAGGCAGCTGCCTAAATACGAGTCCAAGCCTTCGCTCACCCAAAATCCCAACATTCCACCCCCTGCTGCACTTATCTAAAAGCACTTTTCCCACAGATGAGGTTTTACTGAACTCTCTCTACGCTGCTTAAGAGCCACCTGGAGTAACAGGTAGAGCCAGCATGGAGGATGCTGCTGGAAGGGCAGGCTTGGAAAAATGGAAGAGAAGAGTTTAAAGAAAGAGGGTGCTTGGTGGCTCAGGACTGGGCTGAGATGACAGAAAATGGCAAGGATATAATTGCAGCAAAGTGAAAGCACTGGAAGGCCTCTGCTGTACCCCTCCCCTTTCTGCATCTCTCTTGCTGCGAGGGCCAGCTTAAAGGGTTAAATAAATGGACACTCTATCTAATGTGTTTGTACAATGCCTAGCACAAAGGGCCCTGAGCCCATATTAGGGCCTTCTGTATTCCTACTATAATCCTTAGTATCAGGCTCCAATGCACAGCCTTCCTCCTAACTTCCAGTCTGGGAGAAGCTCACTGGAGTCCAAATACCTATTGCAGAAACTGCTCTGAGAGCTCCCCTTATGCCACAGGAAATCCTCAAAGCTACACATGCCCCAGCTGGCATTGCTGAAGGAGGTGATGTACAGAAAGGGAAGAAGAGAGATAGCAAACATGGGTTTCTGCCAAATGGGAGACCTGTTGGTAGACACAAATAGGTAAACAGAGTCTTTCCTCATCAGGCACGTCTGAAAGCGTTACAAGCTGGGATCTCTCAGTGTGAGTGGGAGAACAGGAGTGAAAACAACTGGAGAACAGAGAGAAATGACATTTCATAAGCTACTGTATAGCATCCTTGGACATGACCAGATCCTCTACCATAACAGCACTTGTGTTTTAGCAGCACCCACTAGGGCTGGGTTTTCGCAACCGCCCTGCTCTAACCTGGCTTTATATTTTTGAATTTGCCTTAACTGTCACTTACCAACACCCTTCTCCTGCAGTGAACACCAAGGCCTGCTCAACCTTATCTTAGCCCAGCCTTGTACATCAGGTAAGCAGCGAACTTTCTAGTAAGCAGAGTGGGGGATGCTATGGAAGAGTACGGCTCCTTAGTCCTTGGCTCACTGAGTGACATTGACCATGCAGGAGAACTGGCATGTTGGAGGTCCTAGCACATCCGCATCAGGGCAGAGTTTCCACACGTTAAGCAATCCAGGAGCACTGGGAATGGAGGGGAGTCTTTACTGCTATGATGCATGTTGCTTTTTGAATAGCCAGTTGCTTTCCCTTCATCCTGGGCCAGACTGAGCTCTCGGCTACACTGCTGCAATCATATTGACTGCAGTCAAATCGGCATGGATGCAGAACTGGGCTTCTACTACGTGCGATAGGAAAGGAGCTTTGGAAGCCAGAATCCCCTTTGCTTACAGAGCCCCTCAGCACATGGCTGCTTTTGCAAATGTCACAGAAGAAGTGGCCCAGGCATAAATGTGCTTGAAGAAACAGAAAAGATCCATTAAAAATGAGCACCTCTTTCCCTCTCCTGCCCCCGCTCGCTCTTTTAGCACATATGTACAGGCACACAGCTCAGATCCTCAAGGCTGGCTAGCGTGCTAACAAATTGATGCAGCCTCTCACCTTCAGCCATAGAGCAGAGCTGCATGCATACTAAACTGGAGATGACATCCTGTAGCATCAAAGAGATGACCCAGGAAACAAATGCCTCGTAGATTCCAGATAACTACTCATGGTAGCATTTAAAGCTCACGCTTGCTGGAGGATTTAGAGATGGAGATAGTACTTATGGAGTTAGGCCCTTCGTACACTATGGTGTGTTGGCTTTATATATTTTAATCATTTTAACATTTAATGCTTCTCAATTAAAGTGATTTCCTGGAGTGGATGCCAAGCTTAGTTTGAATGCGCATTAACCACTTTCTGTATCGGTAGTTAAAGGCACTGAGGGATTTAAACAGCAATCCACAGGGCTGCAGGGGAAAGGTTTGGCTGAATAAAGCAGATTACAAACAATAATATATGTCTTTCTCATTTTTTTTCTTCTCTTTTTGGAAGGGCTCCAAGCTCACAAACAGACCTAAAGTGCTATAAACATATCCAGGCCTAAGCTGAATGTACTTCATGAAAGCTGTGGGCACTGCTGCCACTTTTCATCTATGCGCGTGTGTATTTTAAGAGAGTATTTTATTACACAAAATGTCCATCAAACTCAACTTCCCTTTGCCATATTAAAACACAAGCAGGGATAACCTTCAACGTGAAGAGAAAAATAAATCCTGGGTGAGGGCAAGGTGGCTGTTGTCTGGGAAGACAATACATGAAGGTGACCTCCCTATTATTTTTTAACCTCTCTCACCCCTTGTTGGCACAAACTGGAAACTGGTTACTGGTACTGAATCCAGTTGAACATCTTCATTTCTGACCACAAGGGATTCAATCAGAAATAAGCAACCGCGTAACAAAAATTACTTTGGTTTTGTACATTCCCTCCATACAGCTGGACCCAAAAGCAATCAATAAGCTCTCTGCATTATACAACAGGATGCACGTTCAAAATCTTTCTATTTTATGTATATATCCTGCATATATGGAATTAATATCCATGTAAAAAACTGCAGAGTCCAGTGATAAACTGTGGAACCGGGTGCTAATTTTGTCATTTCTGACCATACCAGCTTACTAAAATACACATTTATTAGTAAACTATCAACACCTGATACAGGCAATACTTGCATGGGTGGAGTTATTAACATTCCAGACAGGAAGAGAAAAAATATCACATTCCCCTACAGAGCACAATCAAAGAAAGAGTCTTTGTTAGCCAGCTGAGTGTTCAGATTCCCATAGCTAAGTTAGTGGAAGGGCATTAAGAGTAGTCTTACAATTCATTTTAGCTGTGACCAACTTCAGACTTAGCTGTACTCCCAGCAAGACATTGTCCTATACACCATCGTGTTCTGCAAGGTTGTCATCAGAATGCAGTTCAGGAGAAAAAGGGGACATGGCCTAATGTCTGTTATAACACCTACCTTGTATGGTGGGAAGCAGCTTATCAATTTTAAACAGCAGCCGTCTTAGTCCTTGCTTCTGTAGATCCAGAGATAGGGGGTGAGGGGTGCTTTCAGTGGCATTCCTTTAACATACCACTGAATAGGATGGAGCATCAGTAGTTACCTGCCAACACTCAGCTGCACATTGCACACATCACCTGAACACATTGGCCTCCAGTGCTTTTCTGACATTAGGTGATAAAGCCAGGCAGAAAGTTCAACCCTTCCTTTTACAAGCACAGGATTCATGACCTTCTACATGCAGAGTTCAGTTAATCAGAAAATAATTGTGTGCAACTCCTCCTGCTGTTCTTCTGTGCGACATGCACCATTCACATCTTCCAGGGTTTCATAAAAGATACAGAGTCTGAAGCAACAAGCTAACATTCTTATTCTGTACAGTAACCACCAGTTACATTTGTGAGGCCACAAGACTATGCAAGCCATTGCTGCATCTGGGCTATAGTAGATACTGATGTTCCTGATCTGATAGCATGCATGCACATTGCCATGTTACTAAAGCCATCCTGGGCTGTTGTTTTGAAAGCTCATATTTGTATCCACAAGTAGGCAGAGCACAGAGCTGCACAAGCAATTTCTTCATTTTGTCTTCCAAAATAGGTATATAAATTCTCTAATAAATATGTTTGTATCAACAAGTGCATCTGTTTCAGTATTTTAAATGGGTCAATTGGGTATTAACTAACACAGAGACAAAAAGGAATCTTTTTTGGTCAACCACACTTTAAAAATGTACAAGAACATGCTATTTATAAATGAAATTTTTTAAAGTGTTAAATTAGGGCAGCTACAAATCTCGCAAAAGACAATGGAAAGATTCCCCTTTCCTTCAGTAGATGTTGGGTCACCACCTCAGATCCGATGTCAGCTGAAGAATGAAGTCAGTTTAGTTAGAAAACAGGTAAACCGTTGGAAACAACTGGGCACAAACTTCAGTCATAATGTTCCATCCATGTGTCTGTACAGGTCACACCGTAAGCATGAGTAGGGACTATATTCACTGTGTGTTCTGTTCTTCCAGGGGTCAAAAAAACCCAGAGAAAAAAGGTGGAGCAGTGTCCACACAGGTAGTGTGCGCTGCTCAAAAGTAGAGCCAGGCCACCCAGAGCCACACTATGGCTGCCAGCCAGGTTCCACATCGCAGGATCACTGCTGCTGCAGTCCCAGGTGCCCCCCCAAGAAAGGCTGCCCTTGGGGGTATCTTGCCACGCACCAGAGCACGGTGCATTTCCTGGGGACAAGTAGTAGCAGCAGCGCAAGGTGAGCTGCTGCTAGTTGTCCCTGGGGAACCAAACATCTGCACCATGTGTGGATGCGACCATTGTTACTATGTTCAGTGAGTCAAAATAACATCTTCTGTAGTCAGGCCTTAACAGAAAGGGCTCGACTCAATGTCAAATGGATTTATACTTCAGTTACATTTGCACAATTCCATCCACCTTCTAAAATCCCCTGCATCAAATGACTATTAACAGCACAGCAATCTCTGACACTAACAAACACGGTTTGGCTTTGCTGTACAGATAAGTCTGAACTGTGTGGGTTTTAATCCTGTCCTGACCAGTGCTAGGTCCCTGTATTTTGAAAGAGCCTTAACACTGGTTGAGGACATGGTTAACACAGAGTAGCACTCTCCAACCCGGCTAAAAAGAAACTGCAGTTATATGCACATCTGATGCACCTCTACAATCCTGTCCACTGGACTATTAACTAACCAAACGGTAATCACTCCTAACAGCAGTCTAGATGTTCACAGCTCCCTCCAGGGTCATTTAGTCCCTAAGAGGTTCTTGGTGGCTGTCACAAATCACTATCAGTGGCATCTGACCTCAGAGAGTTATCCTTAAAGACTTCCCCATGATAAGGAGCTGGAAAAACAAAAACAAAAACAACTGAGACTGAAGAAAAGATTCTTATTCCTATGTTTAACTATAAGAACATATGAGAAACAGTCATACAAATGGCAAAATAATTCCTTAAGATTTCACACTAGGCATGGAGAGTGAGAGTTCAATGTAGACAGACGTCTGTCCTCCTTTCATATAATTTTTCAGGCCCTAGGATACTTTATATTTGTGATACAGCAGGACCCAAGCAAAAGAAAATGCTTATTTCCCTGAGCTGATCAGAAGAATGCTCAGGCTTTGTTTGCAGGGTAAGGGTTTGTGAAAGGCCTCCATTCCACCAGCTTTGCAGGAGTCTGGTCATCCCCCCGCAAAAAAGTCAGACCATTTTCATATTCTGCTCTTGCTTTTATTTATGGCATTTGGTCAGGCCCAGGGAAAATCAGCTTGGCTTCCTGACAGGACTAAACAAACCTTACCATACCTGATCTCCCCATGGATCCCATTTGGTCACACCTGAACCTTCAGAGCTGATCTGTTCAACAGTCACTAATCATATACATTTTCCAAATGAGCAGCCATGTTTAATACAATAAAATGTTGTTTAGAGTCCCCTCCCCCCAAGAACAGTGATAAATTCCAGAGCATGCAAACCTGAATCCTTTTATGCACAATACATATCCAATACCATCGCCAGTCCAAAGACGTAAGCCAGACTTGCCAGACCCCAACCACCTGACTATTATGTGCCTTTCTCAAAAAAACCCAATGCATATGGAAGAGGATCGTGAAGGACAGAGTGGGGGGTATTGCAGAGTTCGTCCATTCTCAAAGCACTGAGCTGATGTTGTCCACAGTCACCCAGCCTTTTGGCTAGGTTTTGCCAGTTGTGTGCTGCTGCAGCATGGATGTAATCGCTTTACAGTCTGTCACTTCCTCCGGCAGGCAGCCGTCTTGGTCCTGGAGAGTGGGGTCTGCCCCAGACGTCAGCAGCAGCTCCACAATGTCAATGAACTCGCAGGCAGAGGCTGGAGGAGAAGGCAGAGTCAGTATGGGGTTACCAACAAATGGGAATTCTAATTCAGCAGGGGCTGGCATTTACAAACTGGAAGATAAAACAGTGGTCACCTCAAGGGAGATTTCACAACGCTCCACAATGGTGCTAGGCATCCTATCCATATATTTGATGGACATTTACTGGTGCTAGGATCTGTCACTTCAGCTTCTGGCAGCGCAAAGCAAATCCTTGTTTGGGATAGTATTCAGCACTAATTTATTACTTGGATTTGGAGTGAATACTGCTAAGTAAAGGGAAAATACAGCCTTGAAGATTCCTGTTGTCCTGAACCCTTGACCTGTACTTTGGAACAGCACAGCTAACTGGCTGAGGCCAGCAGCAGTGGGATCTAGCAGCAAACATGAGCCCTCTGGTGTAGACACCAATGTAGAAGTACTGCATTAAGGGGTCCAGGGAAGGCAGGTAGATTTGGTCAGCTGGAAGGAGGAGGAATGAAAGGAAATATGGTTTTGAAAGTCATAACCTATTTGGTCTTATTTGCATTACTGCTGAACCAACGTGGCCTGGGCATGGACCAGAGCACCTTGGTGCTCAGTATTGTATAAACACAAAGCAGAAAACCAATCCTTGTCCATAAAAGCTAACAATCTAAGCATAAAACAGGGCATAGAAGATGCTTACAGATGGCCTGGGGACATGGGGAACCTGGACACCATGCTGGGCAGTGGGTCTCAGCAGCTTAGCCATCATCCAGGATTTTTGTAGGTGCTCCAGAAAAGGCAAGAGTTTTGAAGAGCACTGGAGAAGGAAAATATAGTTTTCCAGGTTCTTACAGGGAAGTCCTCACCAGTGTAAGGGGCAGTGTGGGAAAGAAGTCACAAAAGTTCAGTTTTCAGGTATGTACAAGTGAGTGATGGAGGCTGGTATCAGGCGATCCAGTACTTGTCACTTAACTGTCTTGGTTTCTAGCTGTTTCTGTGCAACCTTCATTAGTAAAATAATCTCAATTTACTGCAACTTTCTGGAGCTGCCTTTGCTTTTTTTTTTAAACAAACACAAATGGTAGAAAAATCCTTTAACATTGAAGTGTTTGTTAACCAGCTTCACACCCCTGGCCTGTACTCTGAGCTTGAGCAAGACTCCAAGAAGGCCCCTTTTGCTGCTCCCCTACCAGAAAATGGTTTACAGGCTGCCCCAAAAGCCTAGATCAATCCTCAGCTGGTGCCAAGTTGTGCTGGCTCTAGGCCACCCCTTCCTTTCCTTTCAGCACAGAGACCTGGCCAGGTAAAAGCTGGCATGGATGAAACATCCTCTCCCTCCTAATCCCCAGCCAACATAATGGCCCTCGAGGGACGGTTATAAACTACAGTAATTGAAAGTAGCATTTAGCTCATTTAAGATTAGACTAGAGGCCAATGCAGGTCCAGCTGCCCCCTTCTGGAGACTGCAAAGCACATCCTTGCTACTTGCACTCCTCAACTCACCCTCCCTGCTCCAGCCCAGCCGAGCTGGCCAGAACTGAATATCAGGGTCAAGCTGTGCTCAACTCAGGGGCTCCTACAGTATCTTACCTTGGTGAGTGCCTGCTTTCACACGTGGAACTGGGCAGGGTTTGTGTAGTTCCCTGCTTCCTTTTGTACACATCATAACCAATCAGGGCTTCTTTGGAGTCAGGTCTATTTCAGGGTCTCTGCTACTTGCTCACTACCTTGCCTTTGTCTGTGAATTTCCCATTCAACAGACACTGAGATGCCAGAATGGCATGTGAGCCCAAGTATGCATGCCAGCAGCTTGGTGCCCTTACACTTAGCGTGCAAAGATCACCAGGGAGCACAATCACTATTTAAATATTACCATGCATGCCCAGCTGCCATTTTCAAATTCTCATCGTTTTGCCAAATCCAAGCCAAACATAATCCAGACATCACTAACTCCTTGCCAAGTTCCAGCTACTTATCCACACCTAACTTAACATGAGGGCTGTTAAAAAAAAAAAAAAAGCTTTATTTAAAAATGGTAAAAAGGCTGAATGAAGCTCTGGCACCTGGATTTTAACTTAAAGCATCCTGGTAACACAGACTTTTAGCACATCCTGAAATGTCTCAGTCCTGATCTGCCTCCTGAGAGTCAAGATGGCAGCTTCCTGCCCGATTGTTAATTATTGGTGTTAATTATATTTCAGGCACTTTAACAACTTTAGAGACTTACACTTCTTTGCCATTAAATGCCGTAATTAGAGTATCTTTTACATTACACTGCAGTTTTCTACTGACCCAAAGGGACAAGCAGCAAAGTTTAATTAAAATAAATTTAAGTGTGATTGGAGCATCTATTTAAAAAAAAAAAAAAAAAGGAGAGAGAGAGACTTATGGGACTGATGACAAAGCAAGCAGCAGGTTGGATGTGACTTTGGAGAGAGAGAGAATGAAGCTGTACAGAGATAGCAATGCCCGACAGGGCTGCCAGGAGCCTCTAAGAAGAAAGAAATTTCCAAAAAAATCAAAGTTAGCCACACAAAGGCAGCCAACCTCATGGCTTCTCAGGTGATCCTGAGCAGCTTGTACAAAACCTAAGCCACCTCAGATCCTGCCTCTCCAAAGAAATGACAGATCTTTGTTCACTCTTGTTTTCACAAACACACACTGGAAAGGACTAAGATGGACTTTGGCACTGACTATGGGCTTGATCAGTGGAGGTGTTCAGCACCAACCAAGTGCCTGAGATCCCTCACTGCTTAGCTGGTATCCAGCACCACTCAGGAACGGCCCTAAATAAAGGGATGAGTTTGTGCTGTTGCTGTGCCGGGAAATCCAAATGGTCATCAACCCATCTCTGAAAAGCACAAACAAGTCCCTGGAGATTAGAACAGCTGCTGAATTTATGGCACCCTGGGAACCTCTATTTGTCAAGTGCCAGAGAGGCAGCCCTGACACTGGCACAGGTGAAGATGAATTTTCATTCAGCACAGTTCGCCTTCCGACTCCATTAATCCTCTGGGTTTTGATGATGAATTTCATTTTTTTTTTTTTTATTTTCACTACAGCATCCCCTCCCACAGCACTGAGAGTACAGAACAGATGGTGCTTTACAAGGATGACAGAGCACCCATGAGGATACAGAGCCTGCCCACTCTGAAGTCACGTGCCTGCAATGGCTAGGAGAAGCCTTGATTTCCTCTGGGAGACGCAGAGGCAATGATTTTAGTATTCCCGGTGGGTAGGTGAGTAGATGGATGGATGAAGGGGAGTTTGGTGAGGGGGAGCAGAGGACTAACAGACCATTTATGAGGGAGATCATGCTCATACTGATCAACTCTGCAAATAAGCATCACATTTAGCCACAAGTACCAATATCCAGAAGACAGTGGGGCAGAGGCAGGTGGGTGCTTTCAGTTCTCATAAATGCAGCCTGTTTAGGAAGGACAGACTGGAGTGCTGGCCTCCACTTAACCTCCGATTAAACCCAGGGTCAGAGCCAATCGGAACAAGCCAGGATTTATAACCCATCTAAGGGGGTAGTTTGACACCTGCTGTAATCAGGAGAGCTGTCACTACAAGGACAGCTGTCAGGCCAAACTCACTCATAAAAGTGGATGGATAAGCCTGAAAAGCAGCTCCTGCCTTACTGTCCTCACTTTGTGGGATTTAACCATTTTGGTAAGGCTGCAAGAAAAAGGAAGGCCATGGAAAGGAGATCCTGCACTCAAAGCCCGGAGGAGACCATTTTACTCGCATTCCTGTATGTCTTTGCTGCAACTACCAGCCCCATGCTGGACCATTAGCAGGAATCATAATGGTAGTGAAGTTTATCAGTAAATTTTAGGTCTGATTAATTTTAATTGATCAACAACTCAAGTCAAATTAATTTATTAAATTAGCCAGGTATTTTAAAGCCTCAGCTAACTTATTAGAAGTGATAGGGAATGGGAGAGGGAAATGAAGAGAAAAACATTTCACAGGCTGGGTTCAGTGATGTGCAGATTGTGATGCTGCTGAGGGGATGACATATAGAGCTGGAGTGGACCTCCGTGGCAAGGATCCCAGGCAGCATTCCTACCGATCAGTTGTAGCAAGGAAGGATGAGAGAATCCCCAAATGGAGGGGGAAGAGGTGAGAGGAGGAATAAACACTGAGTCAATAAAGTGGCCAAAGGTAAAATGTGCGTCACACTTGAAAGTACTTTTTCTTTCAGCATTACAAGTTAAAATATGACTCTCAAGTTGCACATAGAGTGGCTTTTACTCAAGGGACACCAGCACCTCAATCACACAGCCAGCTGAAATTCGTTTCCCCACCATTGTTACTGTAACTTCAACAAAGAGGAAAGAAAAATCTCCCCGCCTTTTTTCCAATTACGATGTACCTCTGAGGGCGTTTTGTGCACAGTCATTTTCACTGTTTCTCTGACAGCATCTTCCTTTGTGTGTGGGTGGGTGTTTCCGAAAGCAAGAGGAAAACTGTGATTATAAATTAACAAAACTGGCAGACCGATGCTGGGACATGAAGAAACTGAAACCAGGTTAGTTTTGTTTTTCTTTTGCAAACAACCAGATTGCAGGTTGACCCTTTAATTCAATCCCCAGCCATTGTGACCAAAAGTCTGAGAACAAAAAGTCTGCATACATGTAATACAATTTTCATTTACTGCTTCAGACAGATTATCACTGGACAGTTCAATCATACTAAAAAAAAAATAAATTACCATTCAACTGGGAAAAAACCTGTGATTAGTTCAGGCACCTTAGCTGGGTACATGGGGTAGCATGAGGATCCTCCCCTTTAGAAGAGACACTGCATGGAAGTGACTCCAGCCATGGTGGGAGAATTTTGCCCTCGGTAAGGAAAATGGAAACATTTGAATGAGAAAAGACAAAACACAATGTGGTGCTGAAAGGCATTATTTTGACATCATAAGCACCACCGTCTCCTGCAGCAAACAATGAGATATTTCAGTCAGAATGACTGAATGTCTGAAATAAAAGGAACAATGACCCAAACATGAGAAACACGCTGAGAAAAGTCGCATGTTGCTTTACAAAATAAACCAGAGGTCCAGATGCCCGGAAGTTGCATATGTTTAGATCCAGAGGCAAACACTGCATCTCGGGCTGACCTCCACAAAGTAATTTTGCCAACCTGCTAATGTTATTGCAGCATGAGATGGAGAGAAGAGGCACAAAACATGACAAGACTGACCACATGAGAGTATAAAATAATGGGAAATTACTTAACTTAGGGAAACATTCTAGTATATTTGTCAATCTTTGTTGCATTTCCCTTGCGCAACAGCTCTGTTTCTATAATTTTAGTCACTTTGATTTTTCTCTTGTACATATAACAATCTTCAGTTAAGATTACTGCAGAAGATTTACTTTAAAACCTTCAGTTTTCATAACTCAAGTCAAGTTAATTAGTTTAGCTGTAGGAGAGACAATTCTATAATTTCAAGAGATGTAAGAAACTGCTTGTTTGGCCAAGTGAAGTATCTGTTCAGTTGCTGCTGCTGGTGTAAGCTAGACATGTATTTTGTACGGTTAAAGTACAGGACATGTCAGTCTGCAAAAACTGTCCTGGGATAAATCCTAAAAAAAAGTTTCCCAGATGAGATGTAGTAACAGTTTATCCTAGGATATTACAGTATGTATTTATACAGTTATCCCAGGACTGCACCATTAATAGCAGAAAAGCAGCATTTCATTCAGTCACTCACTAAATCCTGATTAGAAGGGTAATGTGTGTACATGCCAATCCTGGACAAACACAGGCCTGACTTATCCAGGGACAAATAATGCAATGTCTATTCCTGGCCTATCATACAGTTCCCCCCACACACTATTTCTAACAGGTCGAACTTCAACCGTTCTGGTAAGCGAGGACATTCCTGTGTATAGCTCAGAGTATCCTGTACACAAAGCAGTACTGCAAACTGCTTTATATAGAAAGGGAATTATTATCTAAAGGGAAAAGTTCAGAAAATAAAGAAAAGTCAGTAAACACATGAAAGACGACAACCAAGGCCCTCTAGGGGACGACAAGAAACAATGGGCACAAACTGATTGAAGATTGCTTCAGACTGGACATAAGGAAAAAGAGTAAGGTCCCTTCCAGCCCCTAACATCTATGAAACTATGATACTCTGGACACTAGTAGACAGAACAGCCCATTTGAAGAGAGATTGTTTTGGCAAAGTTCAGATAGGTGTGAGAGGATGGTAAAGGTTAGGGATGATGGGGCATTCTTCATCATACCTCAGGGGTGTGGTCAGCCTACATGTTAGTATGAGAGATTCCCAAGGTCACTTGCTGTAACCTCTGCACACTGCTTTCCCACTGGACTCTTGGAGTTAGCTGGCCTTGCTAATGCAGCTCCAGTTCCTGGACAGCTCCCTGCTTTTACTGACATTGTTTTTCTGTCAGCCTATTTATTCAGTCTGCAAATTCACGTAGTCAGTAGGGAACAAACTCAAACCCAACTTACCATAATGCAGTGCTGTCTGGCCTTCATTATCCTGAAAAACAAGCACATCTAGTTTTAGAGTGGCAAACAGGTTTTAAGGACAAAAATAAATTCTAGTTTTAAATAAACAACTCAACTCAGAACAGTTTACTAAATAACTAGATAAACAGCACAAAACAGTATGCTACACAGTAGTCAGATTTTCCTGAATGTATCTGTTATAGGCTCAGGAAGCAGCGAATGTACATCAATACGTCCTAAGAATGCCTGCGTTACATCACAGGTGTCAGTGCAACTGAGTTCACAGCATCGCCATTCCCAAGCACACCAAAATCAATTATTTGAGTCCTACAGCCACACACTGGTCTCTAGCCAGGTCTGCAACAGCAACATGACACTGGAATGAGGTGGGGTGCATTACAAGAGGTGCTCTGCAGACAAGACCGTCAGTAGCTACTTCAGGAGAAGCAGAACTCCCAGACAATATTTCAGAATTACTAAGGGTAGCCTCAGCATTCAAAAGACTATTTCTTCTTCCAGTAAAACAGGCTCTAATATCAACTATTACATGTGTGTAGCTCTTGTAGCCTCAGAACTGTTCATAATGAAAGGTAAAATTTTCAAAATAACCAAAACGATGTAGGACCTTTTCCTGTGGTTCAAGCACTTCTGAAAACTGTGGAATAAATAAAAAAAAACAATGCCCCGGACATGAAGGAACATGTTGGGAAGGATCACACTTTGTTTTTCTAAATAAATCCTATGTCTGAGCACCCTGCAATTTTGTAAGTTTAGATTTAGATTCGAACCTTTGCATCTTTAGCTAATTTCTACAAGGTAATTATGCCAACCTGCTAATGCCACTGCAGTATAAGCATGAAAGGAAAGACACAAATATGACAGGCATGTCAAGTTACTGATTGCTCTGATATGAAGTGCTCTGAGATATCTGTGGTATAAATAATAAAAATAAATTCTATTGCAGTGCTTTAAGGAGTTAATGTGTGATTTTACCCCCATAAGCAAACCTGTGCTCTATTTCAGTCACATTCTGTGGGTTCAGTCCTACCCTGTACTGGACTGTGTAAGAGGAAGGGGGAAAGGTATAAGCAGTCTCTTTGCTTTGAACAAGAAAGGAAGGCAGGATCCCTCCTTAGTGCATCTAAAGCAGTAGGAAGCATATTGATTTATTACACCAGCCCAAGCAGCACACTCCAAAGGAACCCAGCCAGCAGGTTGGGAGGAACATACGGTACTCTAATCTGACAAGCACAAATGCTGCTATCAGAAGCAAGTACTTGCCAACAGGAGGTGATGTGTTACTCCTGCTAGAAAGTGCAGCAACAAACACGACAAGGTGCTGGATCCTGAATGGCAGATTTTGTGTGGCAAAATCACACTAAATGATAGAAGGAAGAACTAGCTGCTCCTTTGCTTTGCTTTACATTGCATTGGCAGATTTTGGCTTTATGGAACTCCCTCCTTCCCTCATCAATTGGCCGATTTAATATTAATTTGGTCAATTTTTAATCATCATCTTCTTTAGGATGAAATTAAGTTCTACAGGCTGCCATGACCCCTGAAACAAAAGGGTGGGGGGGAAGAGAGTTGTAAAACAGGTAGAAAACATGTCTGAAGATTTGTGGTTTCCAAGCTTTGGTTAACAGAACATACACTGTTCAGTATTTAACCTTTTTCAATCCAACTGACTAGGAATTGCATTTTAAAAGATTCATTTTAAAGCTGCATTTTAAAAGATTCTAGGCACCTAATATTTGTGTACCAGAAACAATATTGCTGAAGCTTCGCCATGGGATAGGGCCTTCCTTAGTGAGTGAAAATTTCTGGCTAGGATTTGTAAATTGATATCTAAGTAGATACCACAAACCAAACAAGAGGGAATCAAGAACAGCGATAATTGACAATTCAACACGAATAAGACATCAGATCAGATCCAGAGCCACAGCGTAGTTCCCAAGCACATGCTTGCCTTGAAAACTACAGCTACAAAGACAGCACTGACTTCAGCAAGAGACTGAAAATGGCTGGCGCTGGAGAGGCGGGTACAGTACACATGAATTATTGGAAAGGCAGAATTTAAAATATGCAGATTGCACGCGTGTTGGAGGAGGGGATGTGGATTCCATCCTGCATTTTTCCTTTTTAAATTGTAACAGAACAAAAAAGAAGAGAACTGAAGATTCATAATAAGCATCCTAGAAGGGCAGGTATAAATAATCTTAGCCTCAAAACTGCAGTACACGTCCCATTCTTACAGAAATTCTGTATATATTTTTGTTCTTGTTCCAAAGATTTATATAAATGTAGCTCCAAGTACTCATATAATCAAATACTCATTCATGAGCTTCATGCAAAATCTATATGCTAAAGACACACATTTCTGATATTTAATACTCTCAGAATTAAGTTTAAGTCCCAGGATAAGACAGGCTTTTCATTTAATAAGAATTAGAAACGAGTTATGTTATTGTTTGCACTTTGATTTTTCCTGTCACCTGAATGCTAGATGGAAGCTAGTCCAGGCTACATTGTTTAGATGTTATGCTTCTTATTTCTGCTTATCCCATGACAAATTTTAAATTGAGCTAAACCAAAAAGCTCAAGTTGTAGCCATTCACTAATGGCCCTGAAATGGTCTGATGGGGCTGCTGCTCCCAATATCTTTTTTGATTCGGAGCACCATGGCTAATACAATACTTATGTGTCCAGTTGCTGTGCATTGGAGAGGCATAGTGCTTGACTCAAGAATGATACAGTGACCCTGATGCTTCAATTTAAGATTTTCCCACCTGAAACCTAATTAGAAACATGGCATGCACATAAGCATCACAGTTCCAGTTGTGGAAATTACATGACATAACTGCCACACAATTCTTACAGTTATCCTGAAACTCTCATTGCTTTACAATGAAACACGAGGTACAGAAGCATTCTTAAAGAAGACACTAGCATGCCTTCATACAGAAATGTGAACATTTTTCCAGTAGTGGGGCCACATCTCAATCTTCTGTTATGTGCAAGCACAAAGAAGTCATTAGATAATCAGTGTAATAACACAAATATAAACTGTGCTGCTTGTCTCCTGCTGTGATGTCAGTGCTAGAACCTGCTCTCTCCATTTATACACCCAAAACAATGTCCAAGGAAACAGCAGCTCCAATTCTCTTCAGATTCCTCTGGACCCTGCACAGGGTCAACAATGACCTCCCAAAGAAATAGGAGCAGAGAGTTTGGTTTCGAGGAGTGGTGCTCAACACTTTTGCCCAGCAAGCCAAATGGGCACTATCTAGTTTGTCCATGAGCCAGAACTGACCAGTGGTCCCAAGCCAGCACCCAGGGGGTCCCCATTACACCATGCGGAGAGTGTTGGAGGGCAGGCCAGCCCCAATCCAGCTGCATGGGGAAAGGGGAGTTGGCCCAGCTCTGCAGGGAAAGGTCATGACTTGGCCCTGATCCAGCTGTGCAGGGAAAGGCAGCATAGCCTGGCCCTGTGGGTCAAAGGGGGCGCAGCCCAACCCCAACACAGCCACGTGGAGGAAAGGGGGGTCTGGCCCATCCCCGATTTGGTTGTATGGGGGGAGAGGGCACAGCCTGGCCCCAATCCAGCCGTATGGCGCTTAGGAATCTGGCAGCAGGCAAGTGGCAGTATTAGTAGCCACTGCTCCCCTGCCACCAAATCTCCCAACCCTTGGGAAGCCCCATGGGCCAGATGTCATGCCTCTGCAGGCCGCATCTGGCCCATGGGCTAGAGGTTAAGCACCCCTGGTTTAGGCTCAATCCAAAAGTTTTTATCCATCATGCTTCCTGGGGCTCTAATAGTTACTGTGCCTAGTAAGCTACAATCTCTTCAAGTGCTTTCTTGAGGTAGAAGGGCCTCAATATACCCATATTTCTGGCCCTGGATAAAGGTAAAAAAAATAGCCCAAACTGCTTTTGAATCACCAGCCATTTAGCAATCCTCTCTGTGAACTCTGCTAATAACTTTTAAACACTTCTGCAGTTACGATTCATTGGGATATTTTTTGCTTGCAGAATTTCCAGAAAAGGGACCTAAGGAACTCCAGATTGGCTTCCAAAAATATTTGAACATCTGTAACCAAACAAAGCTGAATAGAAAGGGTGTGCAAGTGAAATATTTTGCTTATTTGGTTTGAAACAAGACCAGTTAATTTTCCCCCATTTCAACTGATTAGAATTTTGGTTGGTTGATTTTACAAAATGACTGAGCCAGAGGAGGGGTGTGGGTCATGGATATTTATACTCCATTCTTTGCACTTTATCTCAAAGGATTTCCTATATTTAATTCACATGCAACCATAACTAAGAACAAGGCCTAGCATTTACTGTTGTATGCTGAAACTAATCCATGGAAAGCTGCCTGATCACATGGCACTGATGCCCATTATTTCTATCTGTTAAAGAGCATTAAAAGAGCTAAAAATATACAGCTTTCCTAATATTCATTCTCCTTGTAAGCAACTGTTGCCACCAGTATATTACATGAATACAAACTGAAGGGGGGATGACCCAGACAATCCCAAAAGGGAGGGGAAATGGTATGCGTGATTGCACAACGGAAAGGTGATGGATGGTCCATGAGACATCCACTGTTCAGTTGAGGCCCCCCCGCTATGATATCTTTGAGAACTTCTAACTACCTCATTATATAATGTTTTAGTGGAGTAAAGGGAACATCTGAAAGACATAAATGTATACAACAAAGTAATGTTACATACAAAAGGGAGAAAAATAAAATAAGTTATTATTTAGCGCTCCTTTGCATCTTTGCTAGGTTTTCAAAACACCACACCCTGGAGAACAATGTCACCACTTTACGGATAGGGAAATGAGAGAGAGATTGAGTTACTGCACTCAAGTTAATCAATGACATGGCCCATAAAGGAACATGAGAAAAACAGGAAAACTGCAGAAATGAATTAAAAAACCTTGCACCAAAGTATAAGAGAAAACCAATGATTTTGGAACTGCCCCCAACTTCTTCATATATGAGTTACTGAAAACATTATGTTCAATTCCAAGCTTCCACCTGCACTACTTAACATCATGTCTAACACTGAGAATCCACATGACACCTTTTACAACCTCTTGTTGCATTTAGTCATGGCAGCTTGAGAGCTATGGCTGCATGCACTTGATGGGAGATAAAAACATTTCATTCTAGTAAAACTATGCATTATGACAACAATAAACCATGCTGTCTATATGGTTACCTATCAGCTGAAACATTTTAAGTGCCTTATAGAAATACACTGCAGATAAGACTAGATGTAAAATCTTACAATTTGCCACATTCTTCAACAAACAAGGACTAAGAATCATTTTTTAAGGAAGCAAATTCTATGGTATCTCTCAAAGCAGATGAAAGGATAGCCCAGAGATCAAGAACTGCTGACATGACTTAGGCAACAGCTACCCATACATACTATGTGATCAAATATTCTCACTCATCCCTTCTACTTTAGGAGAGTAAAGGCTTGACTGCAAGGGCCCAAGCAGTGGGAAATGAAGACAGGTGATCAATGTCTCAAGAAAAGCAGTTGGCTCCTCCTCAGATTCAGACCACAAAACAGTACATCAGTACTGGCACCAATAGAAGGTATATGGGACCTTTTGTGTTTAGAATGTGCTTCCTGAACACAAACCACAAACTTTTGAACAAAAGTACCCTTCAAACCTCTAGTAAATTAAATATCACCAATTCTTTCTATAATCAGCCACAATACTAATAATGTACAGACCTTTAAACAATTGGAGAGGATAGTACATTTCTGATATAAAACTAGAGAATAAGCATCCACTCTCCTTATAAAGAGAAACTATAACATAGGAAAATTAATTGGAGGACAAGACACAGCTGCCTGGATCAGTCACCTGCACAGAAATATTACAAATTATATTAAGTAACAGAAATCACTTGTCCTGAAAGGTCTCATACTGTACACACTTAACAACTTTCCTTCCAAACAAACTTCTGCGACAGAACGTTACTGAAAATGTATGGTATGAAAGACAAATGCATATTGCCAGTCACCACGATGAACCGCTAAACTAAAGGAGATAATTGAGAAAGGAAGTTATATTAATGGACTACCTATTATTACCCATTGAACAAAATATATATTACAGATCCTAGTGCCAGACTATGATTATTCCCTTGCAATCAGAATGCTCTATCTGCTCTCTTAAAAATGCTATCTACAAGAATTAGCTAGACAAAGACACAGGTGCTGGGAATTTTTGTGTGTGTCCAGCCTCTGCAACAGATGTCATCCAAAGAAAATCCAACCAGCAATGAGCAACTTATTGGATAACAGGATTCTGTTGTAATGTAAGCACGAAAACAAGAGAAGATGATGTTTAAAGTGCAGATGGGCTGACCGTCTTATCCAGTAAATGGTTCCACAAATATTGCACAGCAGGGGATAGGGTTTTACGAGCATTTCCAACCCTTGTTCATCTGTGGGAATTTCTGCAAAAGATACAACTTAAGCACACATACCAAAGTTATGGAAGCTACCTGTGGTCTGAAAGGCAGAGACAGGAGCTTTTGGGTGAACTCAGGCAATCCTAAGGTACTTAGGGATTCGGAGTGACAGGTATCCACTTTGCAAAATACAGAAGGCTTAGCTCTTGCCAAATGTGCAACACGAAAATGACTGGCTGTCTCGACATGGGCACTTGCTGATTTTTCAGTGTTTGATCCTAACACTTCCCTAGTATACTTTTTAATGGAATATCAGAACAATAACTTTCTTCAGAAATCTGCATCAGTTACCCCGAGTAATCTCTGAAACATGGAAAGTGATTTTCAAGTGGAGAAGACACGATTAACTGCCCTGAAATAAACAATCTAAAACCAGTCTCTCCATAAATTCAATTTGTTTGATTTGACCAGAATTATTAAAAAGTTTTCCAGGACGCAGAAAAATGGAATGCTATCCACAGGATCACCCGCAGAATGACCTGCACCCACACTCTAAGGTGCTAAATTTGGGTTGGATCAACACTAACCCAAAGTTGGAGTGAAGGGAAAAGATGCATGAGTTTAATTGGCAGTTTGGTATGGACTTGCTTTTAATTGCTGAGCCATTCACACACCTGGGTGGGTAATACATGCATACAGACACTGGCAACTGAGAAGTACCATTGCAGCATATGTAGGCCCACCTAAGTCTAGCTGGGGTTTCATTCAGTAAGATGCAGGTCAGGGGTGTCAAACACATCAGACCCCAGGGGCTGGATGAGTGGCATGAGGCCAATCTGATGGCCAAATTAGGCCCACAGATATCCCCTCAGTCCCTCTCCCGCAGCATCCCTGATCTGGTGGCTGCTTTGGTAGGTCTGGAACCCATGGTGCATGTGGTGTCAATCCTGGAGTGGCTGGAATGCATGCTGCATGCAGCACCTGCCTCAGCAGCTCTGGGATTGTGTCACATGTAGCACCTGCTCCAGCCGATCTGGGACCCATGCTGCATTTGGTGCCTGCTCCAGCCGATATGGAATCTAAACCGTACATGGTACCTGATCCAGCTGATCTGGGATCTGTGCTGCACATCGTGCCTGTACAAGTGGTGAGTGCAATGTGGGTACAGGGTGTGCTGGATTGGGTGCCAGATCAGTTGTGCTGGGAGAGGGGGAGAGGTAAGGGGTCTGTGGGCTGGATCCCACAGACCAGCCCTATACCACACTGTGTTCCATGTGGGTCTGATCAGACTCAGTGGCAGCACCATGGGCTAAACAGCAGGGCTCCATAGGCCAGATCTGGTCCATGGGCCATATGTTTGACACCTCAATGTAGGGCATACGTGCCCCATGGAGAGACTGTGACTGTCCATGAAAAAGTCTGCTCCACCACATGTTTACTGCTATTGGTACCTGAGCCAGGTAGATCAAAGCTCTCAGGAGGTGCTTACATGTACTATTGTCATAATGTCACACTCATGACTGCATTGTAGACATACCCTGGGAGTTATAAACACAGCCCAAAACATACATTTTGACTTCTCCCATTTGATGAACATACTCTTTGCTAAGTCAGAGTATCACAATGTCTCTGTAGAAAGCACTCCCCCTTTTCTGTTTGTTAAATGGGGAGCTAAGAGAGGCATGCTTGTTCCCATTTACAGATTTTAGACGTTGCCAGGGATGAGATAAGGGATGAGATAGCATGAGATAATACCTATGAGGTGATAAGAGCATTTCAAAAGCATGGGAAAAGAGTCAACTGTGGATTGGCTGGTGGGAAGATAAATATTTACTCTACATCTCTAGAAGGCAAGTGTATAAAATGGGTAATAAGAATGGTAGTGAAAAAGCAATGATACTTCAGAGCTACGAGTATAAATGTTTGCAACCACATGGCACAAAAGTACTCAAGTCAAGTGAAAAATAGTAAGGAAAATATTTTTCTGTACTTTTAAAAATTACTTTATTTTTCATTTATTTCCACTGCGGACTGTAGCTTGCCAACAATTTACTTTAAACTCACTTTCTTGTCTCTAATATTCCTATGTCCTTGTTTGAAATTACTAGTACCAAAATTTACAGGCAATTGTATACTAATAAGTAAAATGAGACAACACAGGCTAAGGCAATAGATGTGAACTCTATGGGCCATATTTTCAGCAGAATTCAACAGAACATTTATCTCCATGCTCTTATTTTACATACAACAGATACTGTCTGGAAATGTATGGGCAAAACCCAAACTTCACCTAGTCAAGTGGTTGAGTGATCAATTATAGATGCCAATATAGGCTCCTAAAAACAATGGTATCAAGTTTACCGCTTTAGATAGAATCTAAAGCGGTAAACTTGATATAATTGTTTTTAAATCCATTTATAAGTAAGTGTACAGAGACATGCTACACAAAGAACCATAATTACACTTTTCTCTTTTATCTTCTACTAATTCTTCAACAGGCTTCTGCAGATTTATCCATGCCACACAATCAGTGTAACTGGTAAATTTCAGTGAAGAGACTAAAGGGCTTTCAAGACGAATGGAATGATCTTCTCTCATTGTTAGACAGGATCCCTTCAGCTCAAAGTTAACCACTGATTGGATGCAGAAACTATACCATTTTTTTCCAGGCCATCCCTTTTCAGTGGATAAATTCTCTTAAGGCAAGAATAAACAGTCTACGCCTCATCAGTATGGTGTGAGACCCTTGACTGTAGGCCTCACTAAGCACATACCTTCTAACATAGTACAGGCAATCCCCGCTTAATGCTGTTTTGCTTAGTGCTATAACGCTCATTTAAAATTGATTCCTGATTCCATTTAGCGTTCAGCGAGTTTTGTTATAATGCTTGCGGTCATCATCTTGTTTCATTAAAAACACTTGCAGTTACCTTGTTGGATTGTCAAAAACTTTCAGTTTCGCTTAACGCTCGTTTTGCTTAATGCTCGTTTTTTCAGGAAACAATTAAGAGTGTTAAGCGGGGGTTGCCTGTATTCCTTACTTAAGGGAGTCTTCTTTAATCTAAAATGCTTCAAAATCCCTTGGAATATGAAGCAGAACTTCTAGTATTTATCCATTTTTTGATTTAACAAAAGCAAACTCCATTTTTGACTGCTTTGTTTTACTTTTGTTTTTAATGAGTCAATGTTTGTGAAGAGTTATAATGCTAAAGATGATTACAAGATGCCCTCAAGACTGCTGGCCTTTGGAATAGGCATGATAATAATCTGGGTGTTTCATGGTGTTCTTGTAATATGTGCAAGCATGGCAGAAGCTCTGGTAGAGTTGGTGGGGGCTAGATGCATCTAACATTAGCAGCATCAAAACTAACCTCCCAATCAGCATTTATTTGCATCCTAAGCATGTTTTTGGGGTATAGACCACAAACAAACTAAATAATCTAATACACAGCACATATGTGCCAAAAGAGGCACATATCAGTGAAAGCTTTTTGCTACCTGGCCTCTGGAAAACCAAGATGAGACTGTTCATTTCTCCCTATGCTGTCCAGTTGCTTCTTTTCTAAATAGTTCTTGCCTGAACCTGTATCCCCACAATTAGCCTGTTCAAAGGCAGCATACTGTGTGGGCCGGGAACGATCCGAGGCCCTTTTTTGCGCTGTGGGCTGTGGCCAGCAGCCCGGACACGCCGGGTCGGGGAAGGCAGGCGGCGCGCTAGACTTAGGCACGGACGCTTAATGGTTGTTTAAGATTGTTTACTTACACCAAAGATGGTCATGGTGTAGGCTGGAACGTTTCCAGGAATACTTCGCTTAAATCCTAGTTTAAGGACTCGGAAAGAACTCCGATTCACTCACACGAAGTTTTTGAGGCTCCGTGGAACTTTGCGTGCAGGGAAGGGTACGTCGAGGGATCGTTCGGCAACAGGGAGAAGAATCGATAGGTGATCAGTCTATCGATCAGCTAGCCGCAAGTCAAATCTCCTTAGAGGCACTCTGCAGTGTGCTCAAAGTTCTCCGACTTGGGCGGAAACCACTCAAGCCTCTTATACGGCTAGCAAGCCAATCGCTAGCCGCCACGTAGGAATAATTTAGAACTGACCAATAGTGGGGCACAAATTTAAATACAAATGGCGGGAACTCCTTGCAACGTGCATTTCTGTCTTGCAACGAAGAAATGCACCCTGCAAAGAAAGCTACAAACGGCGGGAAAATAATTCAGCAGTGCCGAAGCACACACAAAAAAAAATAAAAAAATCACACCCTTGGGTTGTGACACATACCTCCTTCACTGTGCATGAATCAAGTACTTTCAGAATTCTACAGTTTCAAGATGCGAGATAAATCTATATAATCCACCTCTAAAGTTGTTCTACAAAGCCTACTGCTGGAGCATCTAAGTACTTCACAGGTTAACCAGGTCTGCACAGAGAGGTAATTATTGCAAGGGTCAACAAAGGCCCATGGGCCAGATCCAGCCACAGATATGGGGCTTCTGTGGTATAGGAGGTTTTAGCTGTGGGCACCTTCCCCATCTGACAGCATGGAAAAGTGGCAGTGGTGGTTGGATCCTAATGCCTGCTTGCCTCTGACCTGAACTGGGTCAGTCTGGTCCACAGGCTTTAAAAAGTTTGCTGACCGCTGAACTACTGTATTTTAAATGGTTGTGACCCTTACAACAGAAGTTGCTATTAAAAAGAAAACAATCAGAGTTTGCTTGTGTTAGAAGCGTAATATAGGGAAGAGGATGTTGAAACTTTTTACCCTCAAACCCATGGGCTGGGTTACCTTCATTCTGGGGACTTCTGGTTTCATAATTCTTCTTTTAGTCACATATTTCTGCTCATTCAGGTGCTTTATTTTAAGGGTCACTCTTTTCAAAGCAGTTCTGAAAAGTAGATGCAAGGAAGGCTAGAAAAAATGCCATGCCCAATATCCTTCTATCACCTCTTCCTGAATCCAGGGTCCACTGGCCCGAGGAGCTGGATTTCTAGGGTTTATGCTAATCCAAACCTTAGATTCCCAAACTGATAATAAACTCTTCATCATAGCACTTGAATTTCTGTGCATCATTTCAGAGGGATATTAGTTATCATCACTGAACACAAAATGCATGTACACTACTAAACAGCTACCAAGTTTTACCTTCGAGATGGATGCACTTAATTGGCAGGCAAAATGTTTTCTGAACACATATAGCAGTTTTTTTAAGCACCTCAAAAAGCTTTTGGGAGTGATTTAAAAGGACATACCTGGTATTTTTATACTAATTTGTATTAATTATCAAGAATGTATTTAGATATTTGGATGAGGGGCAGAATATGAAGACTGTGTAAGGCTCAAGCTGCAAAACTGCATTTTGTATCGCCTGCTATCTACAACACCATGTATCATCACACCTCAAGGCATCTCACTGGTCATCAGGCAAAGCGTGTTAATGTGATATAAAAGCAACCTGAGTAGCCCTGTGTTTCATTACTCTTTGAGAGAAGGGAATTCTAAATATACTTGGAGTGATACCAGAATCCAAAAGCTATAACAACAGCCTCCAAAGGCTGCAGAAGATGCCAAGCTTCTATAGAACCGCATAAGCACAATTACTGAGCAGTAATATGTTAGCTCCAAATTATACTGAAAAAATTAATAAGCTTTTCTCTTTCTTTTGAAGTAATATAGTAATGAACAGGAAGACTTGGATCTCACTTCTCAGGGTGCTTCCCTACCCCCATCAATGTAAAGCTAGTGGCTCCCAATTGCATTCTCCTATTGCTGATCACTTTAGTATGGATGAGGCAGATACCTGGTTATTTAAGGAGCAGGATAAATGGGCTGAGACAGCCTTCCCCATCCCCAATTCACCAGGGAACGCTTGAGAATTCCACCTGACACTGGGACAGCGTTGTGCTCTTAAACAATCTACCGTCTGATCCGATTGTTCCCCAGTGGGGGAGGCAGGCTGCAGCTCACTCAAGAGTCATTGATTGGATTAACAGCCTAATTCCCAACAGATGAATAGAATACTGATGTCTTGTCAGCCCAGATCATAGAAGGAAAACACAATCTGCTTCTACAGCTTGGAAATTTAACCCTTAGTTTCACCAGCAGTTTGGGTTTGAACTCAGGGTCCCAGAGTTTCAACTCAAAATCTTATGTGTTTGAGTGACAATTGGCATTTATGGGTACAGCTGGACTAATCAACCTGTGCTACCAGAGCATGTTTATCTTTCTTACAGGTGGATTCCTGTCTATACTTTTTCTCCCCTTTTAAATAGGTGCCTTGAAAGATACTTACATTGAGATCTTGATTTTTTTATTTTACTGAATCCTGATTAAGGAAGTACTATATGCAGCCCAAGAAGTTGTTGAAATTCATTAGCTTTATGGTGATTACACTAAGTTATACAGACATTAAGTGTCTTCCTAGTATGCCATTTTAGCTGGATGACAGAATCTGCCTGGTGGGAAGCATCAGACTACACATTTTGAAACAGAAACTAGTGAAGCTCTTCTTTTCCTCTCTCTCTGATTTCTGGAAAGCATCAAGACAGGGGAGAAAGACTGATCTTTTGGCATGCACCTGGGGCACAACAGAGATAACTTAACTCCAGTGTCCACCTCACCTCTGTCATAGACTTTCTGTTACCTTGAACAAATCATTCACTCTTTTAGAGACTCAGTTCTCTAACTAAAACAGGCTATTAATATTGCAAAAAGACATTAATTAGTACTTGTGAAGTGCTTAGATACTACTGTAATAGGGCCATGTAAGTGCCAAAACAGACTCTCCAAGAGCAGATTTAAATCACTGAATCCTAAATAGGGTATTTCTTTCTTTGGTTTAAGGGTCAGCCAGGGACAAGAACAAACACCAAATATCAGTTTTATAAGAAACTTATCCAAGGACTTCATTTTCATAAAATCACTGGGATCAATAGTACCATAGCAGATAGTCACTAAAATACTTTTTTAAATTGTCTCCTATTTTTGTATTTACTAATTAATATTACTGCACCAAACAATTCAATGAATGCCATGCTAAAATTATTCATACTTCAAAATCACTTCAATTATTAGCTCCTTCTATCATCATGAAACATAATGTTTCATTTTTAGCCCCAGATGCAGACTATCCAGAATGCCAATAAATAAATAAATAAATGAAATCAAGCCCACCCAGCCTCTCTTATAATACAAGTGCATTGTATATTTGTGAAACCAGGTTAAGGATAGGCACTCAGACAGTTGTGCCCTGGGACAAGCAGACTGCAGGTTTTATAAATACATACAGAAATAATTAAAATCTAAGGGGTTTAGAAGGGTTAATCTCCTTTAAATAATCTCTGCCACAAAGCCTGTAAAGTCACTGCTGGCTCCGTGCCTACATCAGACCGGCTGTCGTATATCAGGGCAGCACGTGCTGATTGGAGCAGAGAGATTAACTGAAACCCTGCCATGCTGGCCTAGCAGACTAGTACAGTTCCCCTGAATATGGCTCTCCCCAGTCACTACCAAGACTACCAAACAGTGGTGAAACCTGAGCAGGACATCCACCACCAACAGGTCAACAGTCCACCTCCTTTACCTAATCAAAAACAGAGGAGGAGAGGTAGATGTTAAACTGGCTGCTAAATTTAGCAGGTTTTTCTTTTAAGTAAAGGACAAAGAAAGCCAAATGGGATGAGGGCTTACAGCCATCACCATCCAATCCAGCTCAACCAATTTTGAAGCAAACTGCAGTCATTTGAAATACATTTTAGAAAAATCCACCACTTTGTAGGGAGCTACCTCTGCTTCATGAGAGTCAACCCACAGCGCTATGTAAGTGCAACAGAGATGTTATGCATTTTTAATTATTAAATTACAACACAATCATTGCTTTACATCTTCAGAGAACTTCCTCTTACTTTAAACCTGCATGTTACCACAGCGTAGACAAAGACTGAGTTTGAACTGGCTGTATTCTAATGAAACTATGCTGTATATGAATCTTCGAGTTTGCTGAGGACTCAGGTTCTAACCATATATACCCACAAGAAGCTTGGGCAAAGACAGGATTATCTGAAAGCCTATAACTGAACTAAGAGCTGGACAAAAGCCTTTGAAAAACCTGAGTTGCATTATATACCTTTCAAACTAATCATCAAAAAGGGTTAGGAACCACATTTTGATGTCCTAAACCTTCTTCAATTAGGCCTTACAAAATTGCAATTAAGACTGCTTTATACATGCTCTAATTTATTCAAACTACATAACTGTGAAGGTTTGGATAAAAAGACTTGGGTTTAGTAATGCAAAGCCTCATACAGTCAGATCTAGGTTCTGCAAAACAACAAGCTCAGGACTATCTTAGGTCCCCCTTCCACATATCTGAAACAAAGTTTGTGGGCAGTGGAATTAAGGTACTAACATGACCATTCTCTAAAATGAACAATTTCTACGGGAATACACATAATCACTGTACAAGATTAAATGAGCTACACTGTACAGATTCCTTGTATTCTTCCACTTCAATAAATACTTACAAACAAGTGTGGTAATCTTTTCTCCCAGTTAATCTTGCATTAGAGAAAGATATTCAGATGCTTATGTTCTTCTGGCAGAGATGTGAAGGCATAGATCCAGATCTTGCACTTCTGCAAGGCTGACAATGTACACAGATCTGAGGCAGAATTTAGTTGCAATGTGCTTCCTGAGTTAACCATAGAGTTTCAATTCCTCTACTTAATACTCTAAAGTTTTTATGCGACACCTAATGGAATTTTATCAAACAGAGTGAACAGTATTTGTTAATCTATAATTCACCATTTTATACTGGCATTTATGAATGTAGCTGCTCTTTTATTTTATTGCCCATCAGTGATTACAAACACATGCTATGGGCTCTGGAAACTGCCCTATTATCTAACTTTGTTGAGGTGGTAACGAGGTGGGGAAAGAAGGGTTATCACTGTATTTGCTCATGGACAATAAGGGCTTGCATAGCTATTGATAAAATACAAATATTGGATAGTAAAGGTAAAAAGGTGTAGGAAAGCTGCCCAGGGCTTTAAATCAAGACAAACGCTTCACTGTCAATAACTGGAATTTCTCAATGGAACCACAATACTACCAAAGCAGTGATTTCTCAACCTCTTTAGACTCAAAACGCCCCTTGGAAAATGCTAGCTCTTAGCCTTTCACTTGATTTTTGACAGCAAAAAAAAAATAACAGAGCAATTCTTGTTGCAGGAAGCCAGAAAGACTACAGCAGGTCAGAGTGTTTCACACTATGAATTTCTATTAGAAATCTCTGGGTTTATCTTGTGAATCATGTGTAGGTCTCTGCACACCTAACAGTGCTAATATTGAGCAGCACCCTTGAAAGAACCTCACAGCACCCTAGGCTGTGAAGGCACTGTAGCTGAGAATCACTATTCTAAAGTGGAAGTAAACTCAATATGAGGTCCAGATTGTTTTTACGTTTTTACTAAAATCCATAAGAGAATACCCAGATATTGTACCTAGCCTGCAGCTGTATTCTGTAAAAGACTAATGGAATTCAAGAGGCTTGGAAGGGAACCAGGGCACATTACAGGTAGTTCCCCTGTATATAAGAAAAGAACCACCCAGACAGCAACTAAACCAAACAGCATGACACCTTAAATGTAGAATTCAGGAGTCTTTCCCTACATCTCACTAATATCAAAACAAGTTTCTCTTAGAAGAGGCACTCAGCATTTGTGCTAGCAATACCAGAGGACTGGAACAGCTCTCATAAATTTGCATTTGAGTGACAAATGCAAGCTTTCTAAAATATTTTTTTTTCTTAAATGAAGTGCTCATGGAAAGGTGCTGGATTAACAACAGAAGAAGCTGCAGTCTTGTAATAACCAAAGTAGGTACAGAGACATTAGAAGTGCAAATTTCCCCAGTGTTGCCTCAAAAGCATGCCTGAAACCCTAACATTGGAACCGAGGTCCACTGCAAGCACTGTTGTAAAAAAAAAAAAAAAAAAAAGACCCTTGACTTTTCTACCGAAGCAGTAAAACAAGGGATCCTGTTGTAGGACGGACATCTGTCCACAATGTACAGGGCTAAGACCAACTCATTACACATACTGTGGACCAGTGAACAGTAGCAGATGGCAACTACTTAAAGTCACTATTAACTTGGGCCGAAGTTGAACCAGTGACCTGGAGGTGAAAGGCTCTGTATCTCTCAGCACTGATCCCCAGAGCTGCATAGGCCTGTCTAAGTGTTGATACGTTAATCTTTTTGACTGAAATAAACAAATAAGTGTTCAGCAGAGAGAAAAAATTACCAAAATAATATTCACAAAAAGTAAATCTAAGAGCATCCTCGGGGTCCCATTCTAAGATAAAAAAATATTTTGCCCCGATACATCATCTTTTTCTGAAGGTATAATTCAAATGTTATAAAGCACTATACTATGCTTTTATTGTATCAGTGCAGATGATGTACGGGTGGGTGTTGCAATGCTGCAGTTAATAATAAACTATCTGTGTGGCTTCCTTTCTTGTAACTTTACTGATGTAGCATTTTACTAGTAGGGAACAGTCCAGATGTCCTGCTAAAATAGTTCAGTAACAAACTAACATTTTTACTGGGGCCTGGAGGATGTAGTCTTCCAAAAAAAAAAGTGCCAGAGTAATGTAAGTGTGCTGTATTGGGTAAATACCTACACATCAGGATACTTTTCAGAGCCATCAGGCAGAGGGGTCAGCCATTTTTTTTAAACTGCACAAGCTAATGCTTTAAGAGTGTCTTGATGGAATCAGGGAAATTGGATTGTCCCCCCATTTGCTGGTCTAAAACAAGCCTTTTTTTATTTATCCCATTAGAGGAACCCAAGAGAAACCTTTTAAATGTCACTAAAATTTTCCATGTATTGCAAAACCCAGTCAAAAGGGTTTTAATTCTCCTCAAGAACTCTTAAGTAATGCAGTATGTCAGGGTTTAATAAATTGTGTAAGAGATCTTTTTTATTCTGTGCTGTGCTGTTTATGTTATTTCACTCAAGGTGGTTTTGTTTGCTTAAATTTCTAGGCATGAAGTCAGCTCCTGCCACAGTTAGCTGTGAACTCCAAAACAATGGGTTAGATTCAGCTCTGGTATTAATCTACAGAGCTGAACCATGCATGAAAATGATGGCAGGATGCCTTCTGCACCCCACCCCAAGTATTTTCTGCATGTATTTTTTGCACCTGACTTCCACAAATCTATTTAAGCTTAATGGCACTGACCTTTCTCCCTAATTTTGGTATGCGATCCCTAATTTAGGCTTATCACTTTCATAAAAGACTACTCTGGCACCCAGGACAGTTAACTGAACTTGGTAGGATGCAATTATATACAGTGGTATTAGATTACAAGTTTCCTACGAGTCTTTAAAAACATACATGTTAGCTTAATACTTAGGCAGAATGTGGGGATTTAAAAGGAAATATATAAAAATGTGGTTCACAAGCAAATAAAATGTTGATAGCACTGTTTCAGGAGAGATGTCATGTAGAATGTTACATAAAAATTCCCCTTCCTGAAGAGTTCTTCCAATGCAACTCAAAATTATTTGTAATGCTTCCAATCATTTCAGCCCTAAGCCTCTGCAAAGCGAACACTGACAATGCTGATGAAACATTAAAGAATGTGTGTATATATAAATATGGCCCCTAGAGACCAAGATGAGACCAGAAACATTGTTTTCACATCTGACAATCAACATACAAACCAAGGCGAGTCTATCAAGGTGAGTAGTTAGTACATTCCTCTCCCAGGAAAATAATTAGAAATCGTTCATTAGGAGTTGGGCCAGTGTAAATGTAACTGCTGCTCTCTGAGGTACTGTGGGGTTTAATGCCAAATCTACTTCTTCCATCCACTGCAAACTCCTCCTGTCCTGGTCATTGCCATGGGGAGTAGAACTGCAGATTACTTATCCCAGACCAACTCAAATTATTTATTTTTGACTACAGTTGAAATGGGCCATTTTCAGATCTTATCAGTACTTAAAAATGCCCTCTATAAAGCAACGTGAGCAAAAGATTTTCAAAAGGAGGATATGAAGTCTAGAGTCCTCAATCAATATTAGTCTTGATTGTTTGGAAAGAAGAAACATGACATTACTAGAAGAAAAGTGATAAGAAAAAAAGGGGGGGGGGTTTAAGAGTGATCCTACAGTCTGAAGACACTGACAGACAAATCTGCTTTTCCTGGCAGGACATGTCAATATGCTTCTAGTAGCACTTTTAAGTCTGGAGATACTAATACATTTCCTCCTTCCCGACAGCCACGCAAGTCTCAGAACATTTTGGGGGGGGATAAATACAGCTCTCCACCACATTTACTAACTAGGTCACTTCAGTGGTGTGGAGGGACCACAATGTACCAAAGATTGTTTCACTAGAGGCAGCAGTGAAAGCACTAACAGTAGCTGTCACTTTGAATAGCTCCCTTCAGCAAGGTTAAAGCCCTCTCACACCTCTCCCCCCCGTCTGTTTTTGCAGCAAAAAGAGGGCTGAGGGAGAGAGGGGTCTGGCTTGTAGTTGGGTGCTCATGTACAACATGTCCACATATGCATCTGGTTATGAATCATGTGCAACATTATGGAGGTGAAGAAAAGGAAAGGGAAGCAGACTTTCCGTGAGTGGCAACAAAAGCACCTATGGAACAAAAGATACTGCCTCTTCATCCCTGCTTTAGGGTTTCTTAATCTATTTCACAAAATGTTGAAATTCAGCATGAAATTAAGAAAAAGGGGGAAAAATCCAAATGTATGGTTACTCGCCCTAGGGCTGTGTTAAAAGGATCAGGAGGTGGTAGGATGGGGGGGAGCACAGGGGATAAAGTAGTGGTTCTAATCAAATCAGTTTAAAAAGCTGCAGCCTCTCAGCTCCTCTCAGAGTTAACCTTGCCAATCAGAGCGCAAGCAGGAGCATGCCTGTGCACATTAAACTGGGAGCGTGTCCTTGAACCCACAGCGCACTTCATCCTTCTACAAGCATCCTATGAAGGCTGCGTAATGAGCACCCTTAGAACAAGCCTTGAATTCCATTAGGAGTGCTCTTTAGGAATAAGCCACCCTCAAGTGGCAGCCAACACAGCAAAGGCAACTCATACCCTTTCCTGTTATTAGAGGTGAGCTCACGGGATTAACCAGCACTAGCTTGGCAAATTAACAAAAAATAAAAAAAAGACACACACCGACAAATACAGGTGCACCATGTCCAGCTTTGAGGTGCATTGCTATTTTTTGCTCATGGTTAAAGGCACAGAAATCACTTTAAAATAAATGTGCACCAGGAATTACCTGAGTAATCTAAAGGGATTATCTTGTTGCTTTAACAGTTTCATAAACCAAGGATGATGCAGCTCTCTCAGAAGTCCTGCACTCCATGTAGGGCTGCCTTTGAAAATGGTCTGGAAGCTGCAGCTGGTGCAGAACACGACAGCCCGCCTTCTGATGCAGGTTGCCAGGGACACAACTTCAGTGCTGCAGGGCAGGGGTGCTCAACCCCTCAACCCATGGACCACACCTAGCCTGCAGGGCAATGTCATCCAGCCCACAAGGGCCCCCACAAGCCCAAGAATTTGGTGACAGGAAAGCAGTGGCAGCTAACCATGGCTCCCCTGCTGTCAAATTTCCAGACCAAAGGGAAGCCCTGCAGGCTGGATAGTGCAGCCCTGCACGATAAGTGGAGCTGAGTATAGCAACGCAGGGCAGCAAGGAGCCAAGTGTGTCAGCAGGGAGCAGAGCCAGGAAGTATAGGGTGGCAGGAGGCTAAGTGGGGTGGCAAGGAGCACAGTAAGGTAAGGAAGAAAGCAAAGTAGTGCAGTGCCCAACTTAGATCACAGATGAGTCCCATGCCACTTATCTGGCCTATGCAACCAAAAGATTGAGCACCACTGCTTTAGAATATGCACCAGCTCCCACTAGCTTTTCAGTTGGAATTCAAGGTGCTGGTTTTGGCCTGGAAGACCCTAAATGATCTGGGACTTATGTACCTATGGGGCGTTTTTTTCCCCTTAAGGAAGCACTGTGATCCTGAGGGACAGCACAGCAACCTCCTACAAGCACCGCCAGTACACCAAGTCCACTTGGAAAAACACATGGGAGGTCATTCTCTGCAGCTGTTCCTCAGCTCTGGAACTCCCTTCCTTCTAAAGCTTGCCAGAACTTGAGCCTGGATATCTTCTGGAGGCACTGTAAGACCTTCCTATTGGGCAGGAGTTTACTAAACAAAGCTAGAGATGCTGTTTAGGTGGTCTCTGTTTTATCTGGATATTTAGTTTCTCTTTAAATAGCTTGTTCTTTTGTCACTCTCCTGTTTAAGTTCTTTTGTTTTCTTAGTAAAAGTCACCCTGAGCCTTTGTTGGGACCCACAGCATAGAAACTGAATAAGTGAATGAATGAATAAAAGACTAAATAAATGACCCCTATCGACTACTTTTCTCGAGTTGGGGGAAGCATAGAGATCTGTGCGCTCTATGTATGTATGTTAATGTGTTTGTCTCCACTTTTACAAAGGCCTGCAGTGCTTCTTTTAAAAATTTAGTAAAATCACCTTTCTCCACACCCCTTCAGGGAGAACTGTAATTCTTATTTGCTTTTTCATTTTTGGCTTTCAATGTTGTCTTTTTCCTGCGAGTTCCTTTACTTTTTTTTTCTTTTTTCCCCATCAGATTCATTTTGTTTCAGAGCTCTATATATTTTTCTCAACATCTAACTCTGCTCCCATTTTCTGACATCTTTGCTCAAATTTTATCACTCTTTACTTCTATGAAGGATTTGAGAGACCTGAATTCTAATAGCAATTCACCAAAGTTGTCTGCGGTGACAACAGATACTTGGGCCTTCCATTGTTATGACATGCCTGCTTTTTTTTCTCCAACTCCAGCAACCATCTTTAATGCCTCAGGCCCTACTTATTGCTTTACAGTTTGTTCTTCTTGTGAGACCCTATGAGGGAGACAGCTTCACATACCAGTCTCCTTACTTGTGGCTGCCCACTAACATTTAGATTCCATGGCTTTCTGTGAAAGGGGTTAGGGAGAAGCAATTCATTTGGATTATACTAGATTATGCCAGATTTAAAAAACAGATTACAATCACTTTCTTTGGGCCCTTGTCAATGACCTATCCATAAAATTACAGTGGCAAGACTAAGATTTAGGCCAGAGGTTCCTAAACTGTGGTACACATAGCCCTGTGGGTATGCAAGACATCTCTAAGTTGGTATGCAGGAGAAATTGTGTAATGGCAGATTTAATTTTCATTGTAATAATAACTGGCATTCAAGGGGTTAAAATATAAAATGCATGTTGGTAGGAGCATGCAGGCAGCTGGTAAATCTAGGAGGGGGTATGTAATAACAAAAAGTTTGAGAACCTTTGATTTAGGCAAAGCTCCTTCTGAATAAAGTTGAACCGTTACCATAATGACATGTCAGGAGAACAGGAAGACAGGAAAGATGTTAGAGAAAGTTCAGAAGAGATAAAAACCATTCATTTTCAAACTCAAAATCCAGTCACTGAATAAGCTGTTGTTTGTTGAATAACATGCATCCTAACAACATACAAATGCCTCAAAATTATGAATGTGCAAGGCATGGACTGTACACGTTTCAAATGATCATATCAGAGGCAGACTGAACAATCTAAAACTTGCTAAATCTATCCCTTAAAACACAGCAATGCTGAGAGAATGGAGGAACTAAGCAAATCTGAAAAAAACTTTTGATTGTGTTCTTTTGTAAATATCTGTAACCAAGACCCAATTATCCTGGGATAACAACCGATACAGTTTGGTGAAGCAGGGAAAAAAAAGGTACATGATTTACATACAGAGATATGCCAGAGAAGCAAGTTCAAATCAAGTTGGGAGTTTGAAGCCCTCTCTGGTGGTTCACTGTATGAAAGGCTTTCACCTTTCATACAGTGAAGTTGGGATAGAAGGAACAGTCCATGAAATGCTTACTATTTTAAAGGGTCACATTCAAAAATGGAGGGAAGAAGAGGGGATTAGGGTTTCTAACTTTTTCTAGGGTTTCTAACTTTTTAAAAACTTTTTCCTGATGTTCAAATAAGGCCTGAAAGCTGAAAATTTCAAGTCCTCTTTCTCTCTCTCAACTTATTTTCCTGGAGGGGTCTCTCTTTTGGAAGATACAGAGATACTGTTTGAAAGCTTCATCTGCCAGCAGCTAAAGGTGCTAGGGGTTGGGTGCTAAATCTGATTTCAACAGAAGTCCACTAGCAGGGAATTTGGCCCATGGTCTGTAGAATAAAATATGTAAGAGAACACTGTTCTGAACTTCACTGAACTTGACTCTAAGATGAAAAGGAAACAGCAATAAAAGTAACATTATACTTCCTATCCTATATTGATGGATAGAGTTGAACAGTTGACATGGTGCTTAGGCTGCAGATATTTTCTGTATACACTGACTGATTTGGCAAACTTTACTCATGCAAACGGTCTTAGTACTGCAACAAGACTATTCATGTGATGGGGAGTTGCATCAAGAGTTGGGCTTACAGTGTTTGTAGTGTTTTGCGGATGAAAGACACTATAGTAAAGCAAGATGTTATTAACCTTAAAGTAAAATGCTAAGGTTCAATGACTTCCGCAGGAACAAAAAGCACACTGCAGGATTAAAAGTATTTAAAAACCCCATTAAAATAAAAGAATGAAAACTTGAATTCTGACACGGAGAAGTACAGGATATGGTATTTTAAGTTTCTCTGCAATTTCGTTATCGAATCACTCAGCTGGAAAGGGAAAATGCTTTGAGAAGCCAATCAAAACACTTTCTCCACTGAAGGCACAAAGCTCCATTCCTCAAAGTGCGTGAAGTCTTAGCATCCCCTTTTGATTCCTCTCTAAGCTTGGATGATCAGGTATTACCAGTTTCCAAAAATGCTCTGTTCCATCCCTGGCTTTCTAAGAAACATCATCCCTTCTCTCCTCAAAGTGGACCTGGCCACAACAATCCAGGCATTTGTAACCTTCTGATTGGATTACTGTAATTCACTGGGTGCGTCCACATGTGCACATTAACTGAGCAGTAACTGAAATAACCTCACACTACAGGAGCACATGTACATGTGCACATCCATACTGCACAGTAAATATAGAGACTTACACCAACTTGCGTGTAAATTTGATACCTGCAACATGTAGGTATCAAATTTACACCCAATTAGTTACTGTACAGTAATGCAGGTGTAGACGCCTTCTGCGCAGTAATGCTGTGTGTGCAGACTGACTTGGAACTAACTTTAGTTCCAAGTCAGTCCACACACAGTGTTAATGCACTTTAATACCTACACGTGTAGACACCAGCCTATTCCCACTTACTGCTCAATAAATTTAAGCTGGCATAAATGCACATGTAGACATGTACTATATCCCACTGTATCTGAAGTTGACAGCAGAGAATACACAGGCTCCAACAGGTACTGAATGCAGCTACTCACATTTTTTAGCTCCAGATGTGAGCAAATCTAAGTTATAATCATATCCTCCCATTAGCACTAATCAGTTTCTGATGTTGGAGAGCCTAAGGTCCTAATTTTCAAAGCAATTAATGGATCAAACCCTTGCTACATCAAAGATCAAATTTTAATCTGTGAATCTTGATGAGAGGGGTCTACTCCTTTGGGACAATACAGAACTAAAAGCAAAGGAGGAAGCATGTGAAAGTTGGGTGTGAAGCAGTCTCGATCCAGGACATCCAGCTATGGAACAATCTTCCAGGAGAGTGTGCACATTCAGAACCTTACCAGAAAGGTCATAAAGCTTTTTTGTTCAACCAAATCTCACTACCACAAGTGACTAACATCCCGTATATTTCTGTGTTGGTGCCATCTCCATCAACTTTTTTTTGCGCAATTCCAATTCCATGTAAGAAGTGCCAGAGACACTATAAAGTTCACTAGGGATTTTGCTACTGCTACTGATTTTACCTAGCTGCTATTCAGGTTGATAGGTTATGTTCTGAGGTCTATGGGCCAAAAAGGGAAAGATTGTTTGGGGGATTTTTTTCCAAGGTACTGTTGTTTCAATACTAGGGGTGCACCAATAAAGATTTTTTGGGCTGATACCAATGGCCGATTATTAATGAGCTATATCAGCCAATACCGATGCGATTGCTGATATGCAAGCCCAGCAGCTTGGAGAGCAGTGCCTGACTGTTAAGTCTGGGGCATGGGGGGGCCTATCGAGGCCCCTGTGGTGAGGGAGGGAGTGGGGCTGGGGTTAAGGCAGTGGCAGACACTGCCCAGCTGGGGCAAGGCAGTGCATGGGAAGGAGCCCCGAGTGTGGCTCCTTGTGCCCCCCAGATCTGTGTGCAGGGCAAGGGTGGGCTGCCACTGCAGGCTGGGGCTGGGGGTGGTGGGCAGCAGCAGTGCCTGGGAAGAGATGCGAATCCTGGTAGGGGATTTCGGCTGGGGCTGCACTTGGGGTAGGCAGCAGCAGTGCTGGGAAGAGATGCCATGGGGAGCTACAGTGAATTTCAGGTGGCCATAGCCCACCCCGTAGGCCCCCTTCTACTGCTGCCATGGCTACCTCGAGCACAGCTCTGGCCCAACCCCTCCACTGGGAAGAGCCAGGAGCTGCCCCCAGCCCCAGCCTACAGTGGCAGCCCACCCTCATCCCACACACAGATCTGGGGGGGGTATGTGCTCCCCATGTCTCCCCCAGAGTGCACGCAGTGGTGGGAACCTCCCCCCCCTTCCTGTGGCCCCCGTATAAGCCACTCAGGGCTCCATCCTATGTCCTGCCACTGCTGGGCAGCATCTGCCCCTGCCTCAGCCCCAGCCCTACTGCCTCCCTCACAATGGGGGCCTCAATTTTTGCCCCCATGCCCCTTCTCTCCAGCAGACTTACCAGCCAGACATTGTTCTCCCACCTGTCAGGCTGGCCATGTGTATGCTGTGCTGCGCCCATGCACGCAGCATTTATTGGTGATATTATTGGTCACATCAGGCAAAAAAGCCAACTGCTGATAATGTCACTTTCCCTTTATCAGTGCCAATACAATATAAACCAATGCATCAGTGCACCTCTATTCAATTCTGTTGTTTCAATACTACAACGACGGGTAACATCATGAAATTCTAAGACAGCTTCACTTGGTGGTTTTTACACCTTGTGTGCTCAGGAGACAATATCCTTCTCTGATAAGAGAAACAGCACTACGGAGCTGTGGTACATATTAATTTCTAAAAGAGGGTTTTAATCAGGCAACGTCCTCTGCAGTAGCACAGAATTTAATCTCATTGCCTACTGTAGGTGGTGGGGAGCATGTTAAGCAGAGAAGTTGTATTAAAAGCCATTTCACAGAAATGTGACACAGACAGTCCCTTGGAAAAAAAAAAACCCCAAGCAATCTTTCCTTTTCTGGCCACTTCTGGCCTATAGACCTCAGAACATAACCCATCAAACTGAATAGCAGTTATGCAGATCCATGTCCAATGTCATGCAAATTCAAGTACTTTTATTAATACTGTTAGCACTTACATAGCTGTAGTTTGCCAACACTGATTTGTTAGTCCAGGCAACAGTTCTATTAATTCCAGCAACAACCTGAGCTACATGCATCTATTATCCCCAAGTCACAGATACCAAAACTGAGACAAAGGTTATGAGATCTGACAAAGGTCATACAAGGAGTAAGCATACAACTGGGATAAATCTCAGGAGGCAGAGCTCCTAATCCTATGAACCTCACACTGCACTGGTCTGAACTTTTCTATGGAAGTCCTTGGTGCTCCACCTTTTCCACACCTGGGATCCCCTTCCCCAAAATGGGACCTCCCCACAAGTAAATTAAATCCTCCTCCCAATGCACATTATAGGAAGAGCAGGTGGTGAAGACCCCTACGTCAAATACTCATTTTGTAAACTGAAACTCTCTAGGGGGTCCTAAGCATAGTTCTTGTAAGTATGACTAATATATTCTATCATAGTTTTGAAATATTCATCTTAATCTTTTCTTTTCAATCCTTGTACTTTGCTAGGCACAACTAATATTACTGAGAATGACCCAGAGACAGCCCTATAAGTTTTGCTTAAATGTTTGTAACTTCATTTAGAGCTGAGAAAAGCTTTATTTGTGATTTGGGGAAGCTGTTATGTAACACAAAGCTAGCATACTAGTAAAGTGTTACGTACATCCAAAAATCTTTTATTTTTAAAAACCCACTATAAAATTAAATTTTGAAATCCTGGCAACCAATATTAAAGGTTTAAGTTTATAATAACGCATTACAATTTAGTAAATTAAATTAAAATATTCAAGCAGTGAATGTTTGCTGCTCACTTTTTAAAGAAAATCAAACCACCGCAGTGGTACAAGTCACTGGCTAAGTATCTGCAACAAGAGTTTGCTGATGTAATAAAATCAGCTTTTGACAGTCACAGACTGTTCTGTCCTTGCAGAGTAAATATTTTACTCATCTCACTTTACTAAATATTCAAATGTGAAACCAACTAGGAGCTGACATTTCCCCCCCCCACAAAAAAAATTGTTTTCCTCTTTCAACCTATGGCTAAAAATGAGGTATCAGAAGATAAGATCCCATATTTCTAAAATCTTGAAGGGGAAGAAAAAGCAGCAAATACTGTTTCAATTAACTGACTTCAAATAATATTTCCTCTGTTTAACAAACCTGTTAGTTTTAAAAGCAAAGCATGTTTTGTTACTTTTCTTTAATTTCTATATACTTATCACATTTAAGGTAGCATTTTAAACTAACAGAAAACAAACAATTTTAAAAGATCTTTCTTGGTGCATTTGAATTGAACTGCAATTTCCATCTGAATCTATTTTAACACAAGTCATAAGTAAATAAACATGTATCACCATCAATTTCTAACATAATTAAAAGAATAAAAAATAAGAACCTGATTAAATGCATGTTATACTATATAACTGATTAAATAAATGAGTAAAAACATAATTTATTTACAAATAAAGTGCATCTTTCTGGTTAGCAAAAAAAAAAGTATAAAAAATTATTGTAAAGGGTAAATTTAGCTGCAAATCCACCTATTTGAATTATCAACAGTGAATGAGAATAAACCTTTCTTTAGAATAATAACTATGGACAAACACAAAACAAGATTAAAATAATTTATATAAATCAGTGATTTAAATCAATCCATCCTGCCAGAGTCTCTGTCAGTGGTATCAGGTATAGATGCAAAATTGCTACCAAATGGAAATACCAACCTGAGCCAAACAAAACACATTTCACAGTATCAAGAATATAACTACAGCATATCACTCTCAACAAGGGAAGGTAAATAGCCACAAACAGCTATCTAGCCTAAATTATTCGATACACTGTGTAACACTAATGAAGCAACAGATCTTTCCCAAGCAGATCGAGTCCATTAATACACTGAACCCAATAATACATTCTAGCTTCCTGTATTACCAAAACAAACATTCAAAAAGTGGGTTCCCTATAATAGCCTGATGTATTTTTTCAGAGTCAAATAAAGTCAAACTGCATGAATTTTCTCTCTCTCTCTCATTTTTTTATTGTGTTAAAATGTAAAGCTACTGGTTGCAATACTGGAGGATTAATTGGATGAATCTCTGTACAGGTATAATCATCTTAATGGCAACAAGGATCAGAGCACAGTTAGTAGAGCTGTGACAGTCAAAAAAACCCCCCATTTGATGAAGAGGAAGGCTTTCACAAGGCTGAATTTATGCCTGTTATTTTTAGTCATTTCTACAACAGGGCAACAAGACAACAGTCCTGTAGGCTATATTAGTATAAAAGAATTAAGATGGGAAATGATCTGGATGGTGTACTTCTCTAGATCAGAATATTTTGACAGCATCATATAATTCAGTTAGATATACAAATAAAGTGACGCTGGTTATTTCCTGAACTCACAGTAATTTTAACTAACCTCCCATTCTGCTGTGGGCTTGAAGGCCTGCCTGTTGTTCACTGATAGCTGATACACATCTAAAGCAGTGTCAATTTAACATAAATATTATGGGAAAAGGTTTAATAAAAACCTATCAGCATTCTTAGCTCTTTGCTGTTCTCATAAAAAAAAAAATTAATTTATTAAGAATAAGAGGCCCAGATTCCCCTGTATACAAATGTATTTGCACAAGGAAATTCACTGTAACAAAGATAATATTATGGCATGTATCACAATTATTCAATTAATAATGGACTCAAACATAAGAGATATACCGGTAAAAAAAAAAATGTAGTCTGCTCACTAAAAGAGAATGGGGAGCTGTAATTTCTAGTATGCCATACTAAGACCTTCATCTTTTAAAAAATGTGACTAGATACAGAAATAAATAACCTCATTTTAAATATCAACATCAGCGAATACTGTGATTCTAGGCTTTCGGTATTGTACCTCTAGGTTCTTGATGTCAAAATCCAGGTGGATGGAATAAAAAATGAAAATGGCTGATGACAAATGCAGGAAGAATCCTTCACAGCCAGAAGAGGCAATGTGTTCTTACCAGCTGCGGGAGCAACAGTTTGGAACAGAGATGCTCCACACTATGTATCTAATCCATTCAGACTGTTAGCTTTCCAAGCTAGCAAACAGCTAGTCCCATACAACTGGGTCTTTTGAATGAGACCTTAAAAATTGACTTCTGATCTGCTTGTAATTAAAGACTTAATTTTCACAAGCAGCCTGTTTGAATAAGTGCAATGTTTAAGCCTTTTAAAACAAATAAAACTCAGCCCATAAATACTCAGTGGCACTTTTCTGTAAGAACGTAGGTTTGCCTTAGTTTCTTCTGCCAAAATTTTTTCCCTAGTCACCCAATAAAACCACCTGGCTACGACCCCCTAAGCTAGAAATAGCTGCATTTCAGTGGGATTAGAAGTATACAATTTGTAAAGTGCTATGTGAATATAGTATGCTATTAAATGCAAAATGTTATTGACGGAATACCTGGCACTGAGCTCACAAACCCATTCGAGAACTTCAAAGGGCCAGATTCGCACACGTCAAGCGCATCATCTCAGGATGCTTTCAAAGTTTTCCTTTCGTGGTTCCGTGAAACACATCTCTTAAGCCATTAAATCAATTAGATGGAGAGGGAGTGGGAGGGGTAGAGAATGGATAAAAGCAGCAAAACACTCCTATGAAGACACTGAGAAGCTTCAGGCTCAGCGATATTAAGAAAGGAAAGAAAAATCAATCATGCTGCCTGAAAAAAAAGGCACTAGCACAGCCACCTTGTCATAACTCAGATATCAATAATATAAACCCCAAAGGGAACTTCAACTGTCTAAAGGATCCACTCACTAGCTACCAGAAAGGAGGCACGTTTAAGATATCTTTAAACTAGAGATGCATCGATATATTGGCTGGCGATCAGATCAGCGCTGATAAAAGGAGAAATGACATTATTGGCTATTGACTTTTTTGGTTGTTTTAGCTAATAATTCTGGCCACGTGCCTGGTGCAGCCTGGTGAGCATAGTCCGGTACCCATGTCCTGCCACCAGCTTGAGCCTGCCGCAGATTACACGTCCCAACAAGCAGCGGGAATGGAAGAGGTTGCCAAGCAGCAGTCACAGGGTGCTGTGCTTGGCAACAATGGGACTGTTACCAGCTCCTGCTGCTATGGCCACAGTAACACCGCGTGCACAGCAGGGGCTTGAATGCCAGGGCTGCCATGGAAACGTTGGGCTGTGGGTGGCTGGGGTAAGTGCTGCGCCAGGGGCATTCTGCTCCACTGGGCACCAGGTACCTTTACAAAAGTGGCTTCTCCCTGGCAACTGCAGGAGCTCAGCTGTGCAGGGCCCACAGCGCTGAGGCAGCAGTGTGCTCTGGAGCTTCCAAACACGCCTGGTGCCACTGTCCACACAAGGATCCGCTCCACACACCTCAGACAGCAGGATGGGCTGCATGGGGAGCAGGGCTGCAGGTAGGAGCTGTGGGCAAGGGGGTGATGTGAGTGGGAATGAGGTGGTCACCACCTTCCTCGTCGAGGGCTGGAGCAGGCAGGAGGTGGGCTTGTGTGTGTGTTATCGGATCAGCATTGGCCAATATGGTTGGTTAATCACTGGCCATCACTATTGGCCAGAAAATCTTTATCGGTGCACCCTGCTTTAAACCATTCTGAACTTCAGTCTAATGCACTGCTAAGGAATTTTCTACAGCAAAAAGAGTAGCCCAAAGCCAAAGGTCAAATATTTATTTCATTACCCTCCCCTCTATTTTCTCCCTGGAAATTACTAGTGAAGCCAACATGAGGGAGTGAAAATGAACATGCTGCTTAAAAGTCAAGACAATAGTGGACAATCTGCTGCAAAGATTTGGGAAGCAGAAAAGCAGTTGCTCATTAAGAGGGTGGTACAAAAAGTTAAAGGCTGGACAATGAAGCTGCAGAGAATGTCTGAATAGAGCTGCAGGAAGAGAAAAACTAATGCCCAGATCTACCGAGGCATTTAGGTATTTGATTTCAATGGGATTTAGGTGCCTAAGTAGGCATCAAGTGCCTAAAAACTTTTGTGGACCTGAAACTATGAGTCAGAGTTAGCCAAGAGAGTTTTGAAAGAGACCAGGGGAGAAAGTGAAGTGATAACTGGTTGGCATATTTCAGAAACATGAGATGCAAAATTGATTTCAATGGAAAGGAGCTTAGCAGATAATAAAAATGGAAGTTCAAAGATACAGATTTGCACTGATGATCTATATCAGCAATTCTCAACCAGGGTGCCACCCTTGAGATCCTTTCAAGGGTGCTGTAGGGTGCCAGGCAATGTTAGCACTGTTAGATGTGCACATGATTCATACGTTAAACACAGAAATTTAAAATAGGAATCCATAGTGCTAAAATCATTCTGCCCTATTGTGGTCTTTCTGAGCTCTTGGCAACAGAAGAATTACTCCATTATTTTTCTGTAATAAAAAATGAGTGAAAACTAAGAGCTGGTATTTTCCAAGGTGGGTCTTGAATCTATCCAGGGGTGCCTCAAGTCTCAAAAAGTTGAGAACCACTAACCTATACAGAACTTAAATGGCTATGTTCAGATCAGAATAGGAATTTAGTACATAATAGAGAACATTATTAAGGAACAAATGAGCTGTGATTATACATAAAACCCATACTTCTGATAGCATTTATTTGTTCAACAGGATATGACTACTCTTTTGCTCCAGTTTCTATTCTGTCTCAGATAACTACAGCAGTTTTTCTTGCCCGTAAGCAATGGAAGGCAAATGTTAACAGAATTCCAGAACTGCTGACTTGCTCATGCATGGGGCACAAAACTGTTGCTTAAACAACAGACATACAAAAAGATCCTCTACGTACTCTATTGACAGTTAGAACCACCAAATGAGCATCCACAACTCCAAGCTCATAAGTATTAGCTGGAGATTTCACAATGTACTTGGTACTCCAATAGAAACTAACGTCAGCCATAAATTAAAATTCAAGAACAGTCAAGACACTGAACAGAAGGAACAAATAGGCCAAAAGATTAGAGCAATGAGTTTATATACTATTATGAGAATACAAGAGGTGTTCCTTTGGAAGCTAACGAGTGGTCACATCATTCAAAGTGAATGCGAGTTGGTGAGCCCAAACCGACAATTCCATAACTTCTAGCAACTGAAGAACACAAATGAAGTACACCTACAATAATCATCCACAGTATCCTCATCACAAGGTCAATTAAAACCATAAAACATATTTCAGGGAAGAGCTGGTATCCTCTAGCACAACGAAGGAAAACCTTTTTTAGCACACATGGCAAAAATTAGCCCTGCACCCTCCCCAAGTGCCAATTCAATCCCCTTTCTCTGCCTAATCTGCCATTTTGCTTTCTGCTCCCTGCCCTGTGGCTCTTTGCCCAATCTGCAGCTCTGATTTCTGCTTCCTGCCCTATCTACTGCTGTGCAGCCTGTCCCCTCCCCAATCTGTCATGTGCCATACACAGAGGCTGCCCATGCCATTCATGGCACGTCTGCTGCAGGTTGGCCACCCCGCTTCAGCACAGTATCAAACTAAAGGTAACGTCAGCCATAAATGCTGATTATTAAAATTCTCTCTTCCCAGTAAAAAACATCCATTTTGTTTTCTTTTATCCTCCCTGCTATATCTGGCCACTGGAGCAGAAGTAGGGTATAAGACTGCAAGGTACATTCTTCCAGAAATGCTCAGCCACTATTCATACATTTAAATTGAAAATAATTTTGCAGTCCAATGTCTGAATTATGAGGCCACCCTGTCCCAAGAGGAAACTTTTTCTGTAGTGGGTACAGCTGTGATATATTCCTATGCAAATGAACCAATTTTCTCATCTCTTTCTCTTTATGAAAAGTCTCCCATTTCTTCCCCATCACTGAATCCATTCCTCAATGAGCTTGATTAATATCAACACTTGAAGTTTTCTTTTTAAGGATCACAAAGAGTGCTAAATTCAACTATCAGATATGCACTGCGATTCCCATTAATGTAAATGGGGATTCATGTGTACAGTCAAAAATAGTAAGGTTGCCATCTTTTCCTCTTTTAAATCTCTCATTAAGCCTCGCCTTACAAGCCTCTGCTCCCTGGCTCTAGTTGGGCAGGTGACAAGCCTAGAATTCTGTTTTTCTGCTAATCTCTATATTGTTACCTCATTCTTTCACCCAATCAACCTCTCTCTTTGGTCTACCTGTCACATCTCCTCTGACAGCTCATAGAAATATTTCTGGAACAGGGATGATCTTTATTATGACTCCAATTCTTGATTAGGGTTCCCAGGTATTACCATGAATACAAACAAATAACAAGAATATGAGGGCAAACTGAACCCATAATGACTTTGTGTGCATGTTGATTTGTTCTCTCTCCAACCTGCCAAACCAAAATATTGCGCTATTTGGCATTAACTGTCAAGAATTCCATATGACTGTAGTAGATATTTTGGATTTAGAAATGTCATGGTTTACTTGACAGATACATAAGTTAATATAAGAGGACCTAAACTGGTGCCATCTACAAATTAAGGTATTAAAATAGATGGGTACAGCAAAAAAGAAGAAAATGCAGGAGGTTTTAAGAAATCCCCCAGATTTTTGCCATGTATATTATACCAGTTTAGTTTCTCTTACTTATACATCCCTTCTGAATTTGTCCCTTAGAATTTAGAGTACAATACACAGCTTCTAACAATTTTAGAAGTAAAAAACTAACTTGATTGAAAGTGTCCACAAAAAATGGTTTAACAATGTGTTAGGAATGGGACATCACAACGAAAAAGCTCAGTGATGCAAAAACAGCTGCTTCTATCTGAAAGTACAATATGGTGGCTCAGATCCTAAGTGGTATTTAGGTATATAACTCCCACTGATTTCAATTCCTAAATATTTTTGGAGGATCTGGGTCAGAGCTCAAGGTAATTCCTTTGAATTAGCAATTAATTTTGCAAAAAGCTACTATGAAACAATCCCACATTAGAAGAAAAGTTTTCCCTTGCAACTGGATTCCAAAGGATTTCCTGATCACTGCCCAATCTGATCTGTTCTTATTACCAGAGATGTTCCAAACAATTTCCTTACTCTTTGTTCGGTAGAAGCTCCTCTTCTCCATAACTAAGTACAGACATTTGGGGGCATTAGGGGGAGGTTAAGACAGTTCAATGGCTGCCCCATATCAGGTAAGTCAGGATGGGGAGATTAGCAGGGGGGCTGGGGATCCAGCAGGCTGGGGGGCGGGAAAATCAAAGGTCTGCCAGAGGATGGGGGGAGGCATGACCCATGACAGGTGGGGGACAGGCGTGACCCGTGGGTGGGGCAGACATGACCCATGAGGGATGGGGGGGGCAGGCGCAACCTGCAGGTAGGGTGGGAGGGCAGGCATGACCCATGGTTGGGGGCAGATATGACCTGTGATGGGTGTGGGGGCAGGTGTGACCCACAGTTAGGGTGGGTAGGCCAATGCAACCCATGGGGTGGGCGGCACTGTCATGACCTGCGGGCAGGGTGGGTGGGGCCAAAGAGACCTGCAGCTGAGCTGGGTGGGGTTGGTGTGCTCTGCAGGCAGAGTGACCTGGGCCAGTGGAACCCATGTGGGGGGGGGGGGGGGCTGGCATGAACCGCAGGCAGGGTGGATAGGGCTGGCGAGACCTGCAGGTGGGGGTGGGTACAGGTGGCGTGGCCAGCAGGCTGGGTGCAGGGACAGTCATGACAGGATGGGGTGTGGCAGGCATGACCTGTGAGAGGTATGGGGGCAGGCATGACCCACAGGTGGGGTGGGAAGGGCTGGCATGACCCGTATGTGGGGTGGCGGGCAGGTATGACTCATGGGTGGTGTGGGGTCCCCCCAGCAAACCTACACCCCCATCCCTCCTGCTCATCCCCCCACCAGGACTTACTTGCTCACCTCCAGCAGCAGTGAACACTGATAAAAGTGGCTTCACCTGGAAGTGGCCTGTGGGATGGAGGTTGAGGGCTGGCTGGTCGGGGGGTGGGAAGAACAGGGGGAGTTGGGCAGGGCTAAAATGAGCAGTCCTGGGCCTGGGGCCACTGGCTGCTTTTTCCCAGCCCCAGGTCTGCACAAGGAAAGTATACAGAAATTCCATGCACCAGTTTGACCTAAATCAAGGAAATTCGATATTACATAGATTCAAGGTTATCATCTTAAACCATGTTCTGCAATTTTTAGACTGGTTTGTGCATATGGAACTTCTGTACAGTTACTGGTTTAGACTAATTGCTGGTCACTGAGACCAGGTCTGTAAATGTAAGGTTGGCACCAAGATGAGCCAAATTTAAATTGGGCAGCCATTCTGAACCCAACTTAATCTCCCAAAATGTCTGTACTTAGCCCATGAGGTTTTCTGAAGAGGGAGAAGACCAAAATGTATTCCATCTCTGCTTCAAGAAAGCCATTACTACACTAGTGCCAGCTGGATGCAACTACTTCAGGTTTGCAAATAAGCAGAGTGATTGATCAGGACAAATTTGATGACACCTTTATTGTGGCTAATGACAAGTACAGTCGCCCACCCAGAAAAGGCCTTATAAGATCCTTTCATTAAAACTTCAATGCTGAGAAGTTTTTGATTCTTAACTAGAGACCAGGCTGCCTTCCAACTACTTGGTAAACACAAAAAAAGCTCTTGGAAGTATTACTATCGTTAATAGATACCGTTGTCACGTCTAGATCTGAGCTTTATATACATAATCGTGATGAAAGGGAAGGAGCACACCTGAACTCCTCTCTCTACTGAAATTTTAACTTTTAACATTATCCCACAGATATGATAAGGAAACCAGTAATGATTCCTTTTCAAAACATTCCCAGAAGAATGGTGTCTGGTGTATTATAAACAAAGAGGAGATTTCTGATTTGTTAATTGTTTTCAGTACCAAAAGGATCAAAGTCAAGAGAACTATTTCAGAAAGCAACATATTAACAGAGGAGGCTGAAAATGACACAAATATGGACCTGAGTAAAAAGCATGGTTATTGGTTTTCAGGAAATTTCAAATTTTTTATTTTTTAAAATTTGGTTTTGGTCTGAACCAGACCAGGTTATTGGAGTCTGAATCTGAAGCCAGTTGTGCCAAAGCTTCCAGGGCCAGGTACAGACATTGCACTTTTACCCATATAAGTGATCAGAAACCACTCTATACCTGTAACAGAACAGAAGTTCAGCACATGTAGATGGGTTTAAAAATGGCCAAACCCAGTCTAAGATTTGTTCCCCTCACCAAAGGGTAAATGTGTTGTTTCCTACTGATCTAAATTATACCTCTTACAAAAAGATGTATAACTTAGCTTGATTCCAACTCAGGGGTTTTTTGATCTGTACCTAACCCAGGAGTCCCACCACACAGGCAGGAAGTACTGAGAACCTGGAATCCCAAGATCCCCAAACATGAGAAAGTCTTCCTGGCAGGTCTGCCCTGGAAATGTGGACCCTGGAAAATGCTGCACCCTTGCACTGGGGCAGTCTTGAGGAATCCAGGCAGACAGCCAGCTGCAAAGTTCACTGACCCCCAAAATTTACCAACAAACCATTTAAAACTCAAACTGGTTCTTGGACAAAACTTAGGGAATTTCAACCAGCGCTACACATGCTAGAGATGTGTGGCTCACAGCTATGTTAAAATCAGACAACAGGAAGACGACTCATTTGTCAGAAGTATTAAGACATTTGGAAGAAGCAGCCCGGGAAATGCTCTCCGCAGCAGAGTGGCAGACGGTCACCTCCAGGACCGGAGCTGCTCGCAGCGAACAGATACCAGTTCCTCCAGTCCGACTGGAGGACAGGTACGAGGCCCTGGAGACCCTGCAGGAGATGGAAGGAGGAAACCCTTGGGCAGGAAGCAACACCACATTCTCCATGCTCTGAACAGGACAAGAGACCCAAGCGGACCCAGAGGAGGAGGTGACGAGTGCTCGTCATAGGCGACTCCATCCTGAGAGGTAGGGAAGGGCCCATCTGTCGCCAGGACCCCTCAACACGAGAGGTCTACTGCCTGCCCGGAGCAAAGATTCGGGATGTGAAGGAAGTAATCCAGGCCAGGATCAAGACCATCGATTACTACCCCATGGTCCTAGTCCATGTGGGTACTAATGATGCGGCCAGGAGAACCCCCGATCACCTGATGGTGGACTACAGTGCTCTGGGCGGCATGCTGAAGGAGTTCGGTGCACAGGTGGTATTCTCTTCCATCCTACCAGTGAACGGACGCGGAAGACAGCATGAGAACTGCATCAGAGAGACCAACTGGTGGCTTGGGCAGTGGTGTCTCGAGGCAGGTTTCGGCTTCCTGGACAACGACCCGCACATTACGACGAGGGACATGCTCAGTTGGGATGGGCTTCACCTGTCCCCCAAAGGTAAGCATGTGTTTTCTTCTAGGTTGGCGGATCTCCTACGGCGGGCTTTAAACTAGGCTCGTCAGGGGGAGGGGAAGATGAGGGCAGGGGAAGCTGTGGACCACCAAACCATGTGGCACCCACAAGGACAGACCAGTCTGAAGAAGGAGAACATTGGGAACCTGCAAGCCATGGGGAGACCAGCACTATGGCACAGGTAAGGAACGAGAAGGTAAGAAATAAGGGGCCCCTTGGGATTCAGAGCGGGGGGCCAGCAAAGGCACCAGTCACAGGGCTCAAGTGCCTATATACTAATGCTAGGAGCATGGGGAACAAGCAGGATGAACTAGCGCTCCTGCTTGCACAAAACACCTATGACTTAGTAGGGCTAACGGAAACCTGGTGGGATTTGTCCCACGATTGGGCAGTACATACTGAGGGCTACAGATTGTACAGAAAGGACAGGGTGGGGAAAAAAGGGGGAGGGGTTGCGCTCTATGTCAATGAGCAATATACATCAACCCTCATCAAGAAGGAATCAAAGGACGAGGAAGTAGCAGGATTGTGGGTTAGGCTACATGGGGGGCAAGGAGAAAGGGATTTGGTGGTAGGGGTCTGCTACAGACCCCCACACCAAGAGGAAGAAATAGATTCGGGGCTCCTGAGGCAGCTCTCGGAGACCATAAAAGCTAAAGAGGCGGTAGTCATGGGGGACCTAAACTACCCAGACATCTGCTGGGAGACGCAGACGGCAAAGTCCCACCGTTCACGCAGGCTTCTAACCTGTGTACAGGACCTCCACCTGACACAGGAGGTACATGGTCCCACTAGGGGGAATGCCATACTGGATCTGGTATTGGCAACGGGGGATGACATGGTAGGGGATCTACAGATCAGTAGCCGTCTGGGGGACAGTGATCACCAAATAATAGAATTCTTTATAAAACGTCGAGTGGGTAAGGTAACTAGTAGGGTGAAAGTGCTAGACTTTAGGAAAGCTGATTTCAATGAACTCAGACGATTAGTCAAAGACGCACTGCAGAGTAGGAGTTTTGAAGTGATGGGAGCCCAAGAAGGGTGGCTGTGCCTTAAGGAAATGATCCTTCAGGCACAAAGCGAGACGATCCCGATGCGAGGGAAAAGAGGGAAAGGGGCCAGGAGGCTTCCTTGGCTGACCAGAGAAATCCAGGGCAGCCTAAGGGCCAAAAGGGGAGCACATAAAAAGTGGAAACAGGGAGAAATCACCAAAGACGAATATACCTCCTCTGCTTGCACTTGTAGGGAGGCAGTTAGACAGGCCAAAGCTACCATGGAGCTGAGGATGGCATCCCAAGTAAAGGACAACAAGAAATTGTTTTTTAGATATATAGGGAGTAAAAGGAAGGCCCAGGGAGGAATAGGACCCCTGCTAAATGGGCAGAAGCAATTGGTGACGGACAGAGGGGACAAGGCTGAACTCCTCAATGAGTTCTTTGCCTCAGTGTTCCTAAGCGAGGGGCACGACAAGTCTCTCACTGGGGTTGTAGAGAGGCAGCAGCAAGGCGCCAGACTTCCATGCGTAGACCCTGAGATGGTGCAGAGTCACTTGGAAGAACTGGATGCCTTTAAGTCCGCAGGCCCGGATGAGCTCCATCCGAGGGTGCTGAAGGCACTGGCCGACATCATTGCAGAGCCACTGGCGGGAATATTTGAAAGCTCGTGGTGCATGGGCCAAGTCCCAGAAGACTGGAAAAGGGCCAATGTGGACCCCATTTTCAAGAAGGGGAGGAAGGAGGACCCGGGCAACTATAGGCCAGTCAGTCTCACCTCCATCCTCGGCAAAATCTTTGAAAAAATTATCAAGGCTCACATTTGCGAGAGCCCGGCAGGAAAAATTGTTCTGAGGGGAAACCAGCACGGGTTCGTAGCAGGCAGATTGTGCCTGACTAATCTAGTCTCTTTTTATGACCAGGTTACGAAACGCCTGGATACAGGAGGAGGGGTGGATGTCGTGTACTTAGACTTCAGGAAGGCCTTCGATACGGTATCCCACCCCATACTGGTAAACAAGTTAAGAGGCTGTGACTTGGATGACTACACAGTCCGGTGGGTGGTGAATTGGCTAGAGGGTCGCACCCGGAGAGTTGTGGTGGATGGGTCGGTTTCGACCTGGAAGGGTGTGGGCAGCGGGGTCCCGCAGGGCTCGGTCCTTGGACCGATATTCTTTAATGTCTTCATCAGCGACTTGGACGAGGGAGTGAAACGTACTCTGTCCAAGTTTGCAGACCACACAAAGCTATGGGGAGAAGTGGACACGCCGGAGGGCAGGGAACAGCTGCAGGCAGACCTGGACAGGTTGGACAAGTGGGCAGAAAACAACAGAATGCAGTTCAACAAGGAGAAATGCAAAGTGCTGCACCTAGGTAGGAAAAATGTCCGGCACACCTACAGCCTAGGGAATGACCTGCTGGGTGGCACGGAAGTGGAAAGGGACCTTGGAGTCCTAGTGGACTCCAAGATGAACATGAGTCGGCAGTGTGACGAAGCCATCAGAAAAGCCAATGGCACTTTATCGTGCATCAGCAGATGCATGACGAATAGATCCAAGGAGGTGATACTTCCCCTCTATCAGGCGCTGGTCAGACCGCAGTTGGAGTACTGCATGCAATTCTGGGCGCCGCACTTCAAGAAGGATGCGGATAACCTGGAGAGAGTCCAGAGAAGGGCCACTCATATGGTTAAGGGCTTGCAGACCAAGCCCTACGAGGAGAGACTAGAGAACCTGGACCTTTTCAGCCTCCGCAAGAGAAGGTTGAGAGGCGACCTTGTGGCTGCCTATAAGTTCATCACGGGAGCACAGAAGGGAATTGGTGAGGATTTATTCACCAAGGCGCCCCCGGGGGTTACAAGAAATAATGGCCACAAACTAGCAGAGAGCAGATTTAGATTGGACATTAGGAAGAACTTCTTCACAGTTCGAGTGGCCAAGGTCTGGAACGGGCTCCCAAGGGAGGTGGTGCTCTCCCCTACCCTGGGGGTCTTCAAGAGGAGGTTAGATAAGCATCTAGCTGGGGTCATCTAGACCCAGCACTCTTTCCTGCCTATGCAGGGGGTCGGATTCGATGATCTATTGAGGTCCCTTCTGACCCTAACATCTAACATCTGTGAATCTATTTCTCTACCTACCATATGGTCTCATGACAGCAAATACATACCACCACCTTTCTTTGGCTGCAGGTGACCACTGCATGTCCTCACTACTTGGAATACTATTAGGATTCTGGTCTTTGCCTCATATAACGCATAACCTTAATTGAAGGGATACATCTCATTTCTCTTTTGCATTACAGTTTAGTTACACGGTCTTCAAGAAGGGAAACCTGATGGACTTGATATTTTAACACAATTTAGAGTTGCCAAATTTTGGTCACAGAATACGTGAGCAAAGCACTATGACAACAAACTCATGACCCACCACAGATCACAAAAACGTCAGCTATTAATTGAAATATATGAAATACAGGATTGTTTTTTGTGCCCTGCCAACAGACTTTCAGAAGCCTAGCAGACCTCAGAGTGAGATGACTGCAGCTAACAGTACTAACAGAGCAAAACACCCTATTAACCATGTATGTTTTCTCCTACATTATTCTTTGAAGAAAGAATTATCTCTTTCTCTAACAGTTTTCTGTCTGCTCCACTCTCAGCAACTTCCTTTGGAGCTGGATTAAAACCTTTAGTCTCCTTCCTCTTTTGACACATTTCATGAGGCATGCAAATTCACAACTTAGGAAATGATCTTACAAGTCCTTTCTCCATGAAGCATATTTATTATTTAATTTAATTTGAAGACTACTTGAATGGTGCCTCTGACTATAGAATCTTGTCCCCGATGCGAGGGAAAAGAGGGAAAGGGGCCAGGAGGATTATTTTCCCTTCCATTTTACAGATGAGAAACCAGGGCAGAAAGAAATGAAGGACTTACCAAGAGTTATGCATCAGAACTGGAAACATAAGCCAGATCTTTTAATTTTCAATACGGACACAAGTGTACCTTCCATCCAAAGGCTATGGGAGGTCTATATGTAGAAGATTTTTGTGATCTGGCCTATGTCTTATTAATTTCTTTTGCACACAAGTAACTGATGCTGATATGCCCAGCTCTGCAAACAGTAATACCTATTTCAGATCAGAATAATAAATTCTGTTATTAGTGGGAAAATTGCAGTAATTTTACTGACACCAACACTGAGACCGTTGGGACACGTGGAAGGATGCTTGAAATTTAGCCTGAGGACTGGGTCTGATTTTAAAAATTATTTAGGTGCCCAAACGGTACTGGTTTCATTGGAGTTAAGCAACTAAATCTTTAAAAAAATAGTACCTCAGATCCTGAAGTCTCGTATGTGTCTTTATGTGGCTCAGAAAGAAAGTGGCCTACATGTATTTTCCTTAAAATATATATACTTTACTCAAGCACTAGTTGTATCATCTTTTCATTCCTAACATTTTCCAACCTTTTATTGACCCTGCACAAACACCATTATGTAGGTTAAGTAGAATTTTTCATTCATCAGCATGTCCTACTGGTTCACTAAATGTGCATGAATGAGTTCAGTTACTTCTTGGTAAACAGTTCCCGAGGGTGGATTTTTTTTTCACATTATCTCCCTTTAAGTAGGAAGTACCATTAAAAAAAAACCCTGTTAAACTAATGTTCAAGTTGCAACTTAATATACTCGGAAGTAAGGAAAAGCCAAATGAAGATTGTCAATGAAACTTTATTTTGGCTCCCTCCGAGTGTATCACAATGTCTTTAATTGCCACAAGATCTCTGCATCATTTGGTGCATAGTATGGGGGGCTAAATGAGAGAGAGATGCATAATAACCAGATGCAGAAGACCAGAAGTTGTAGCCACAGATCTCAGAATTAGGAGACTGGATATTGTTCAGTGAATGAAGTAAAGATCCATATACTGAACAGTGAGGATAAATGTTGAACTCTGTACTGTCCCTTGCGCATCAGATGAAAGGGTATGGTTGCATAAAACAGTATGTAGTTTTTGGAGTCAGGGTCAAGGTAGCATGAGAGTATAGTGGCTATTTATGTAGACAGTTTTTGTACTGGTTTGTCAAGTCAGACTCATACTAATCTTAATCAGATGGAATGGACAAAGATCCTGATCTCTTCAACCCGTAGAGTAGAACTTCTAAAACAGTGC